>NC_092760.1:70407182-70710212 GCF_047496795.1 Chiloscyllium punctatum
AAAGAATTTCAGCCTGAAGCTTATCTCCAAAACACAGCATTGTATATCTTTAATTTATTACTTGCTTCATTTCAGACAAGAGCTTACAACCTTGTTAACCAGGCCAGACCATGCCTATATTTGGACATGATGGTTGCATGCATTTTGTTGCTCTGATAAATGACACACTTATTAAGGTATCTCAGGACCAAACAGAAGGTAATTTTATGTAAATCTACACAAGGCAGTTTGTTAATTCTGCATTGATGTTGGAATTATAAATCCTACAATAACTTGGATTTATATTGTATCTTTACTATCCTACCATGGTATTCTCTCCCTGACAGCATTATGGGTGTACTGAATTTACAGCAGTTCAAGAAAGCAGCTCATCACGATCTTCCATCGTAATCTCCTTGCTCTTGCTTGATTAATAAAGGCAAGTATCCCATCTGCCTTCTGAACCATTTTGTCTACTATCTTGCTGCCTTTGAGGATCTATGGACATATGCACCAAATACCCTCTTATTTGGGGTAGCATAATAGCTTGGTGGTTAGCACTGCTGCCTCACAGCACCAGGGACTCAGGTTTGATTCCAGCCTCAGGTGACTAGTTGTGTGGAGTTTGCACAGTCTCCCTGTATCTGCATGAGTTTTCTTTGTGTGCACAGTCCAAAGAGGTGCAGGTTAGGTGGATTGGCCATGCTAAGTTGTCCATAGTTTTCAGGGATATGCAGGCTAGGTGAGTTCGCCATAGGAAATGCAAGGTTATAGGGATGGGTTGGGTCTGGATGGAATGCTCTTCAGAGGCTTGGTGTGGAATTGATGGGCCAAATGGCATGCTTCCAGACTATAGGGATTCTATGATCTTTTCCACAGTCCTACCATTCAGAGTGCACTTCCTTGGCTTTTTAAGCTATCTCAAACCTTACACTTTTCAAGATTAAATTCCATTCCATTTTCTCTCTTTATAACTGAAGTTCCTTATTCCCAGGACCATTTTTGTGAATCTTTCCTGCACTCTCTCTATTACCTTCACACCCTTCCTAAAGTGCAATGCTCTGAACTGGACATAATATTCCAGCTGAGCTGTACTAGTGTCTTATATGAGAATATTTCCAGATTGTAACTGAATTCGAATTCAGTGTCAGTAGTGTGACTTTGAGCTCTTATTCTCTGGATTGAATATCTAGATGCCTGGATTTCAAACTCAGTAATATTACCACTGCAGTACTTTGCTCTTGTTGGAAAGCTTGATGTAACGAGACTTCCACAAAAATAAATGAAGGAATTTGCAGACGTTATTAGCTATAAGGAATAGATGAATGTACCTTGTGAAGCTGCAGTAACAGTTTCACAATAATGCCAATTCTACTTGCACTTTTGGCAATAAATCCATGGGTAGGCAGTATGGTGTGCTTTACTGCTGGGATGGTTTATGAAATAAATTCTAACAGTGAGCAGATGGCAGTTCGAGACTTTGTGACAGTACCAGAGAATATCTGTCACACAATGGCATTTGCTTGTTTAATTAGATAGGGTGTGCTTAGTTCCACAGCAGGTGGCCTTGTCTGGGCTCAGTGGAGACTTGGACAACTAGAAAAGAGAATGAGGCAGTGACTTTATTACTGAATCTACTATGGAGCACATTGCACTTGCGTAACAGCATGGATTTCACACACAGTACTCAGTCTGTCTGAGATAATGCACTCTTGGCTCCTTTCTGCAGTACTACTTTGTTTTTACTACTTGTACCACGTTAACATGTGAGCAGCAGCTATACTGCAGCATACACCACATGCATCTCAGAAAATGTAATCAGTCTAGCAATCCAATATTTGCACCACGAAAGAACCTAGTTCATATTGGACCTTTCACAATATCAGGATCACCAAAAGTGTTTTACAGGCAACAAAGTACTTTCACATTCACTGTTGTAGTGCCAGAAACACTGTCACCAACTTGTGCTCATCAACACCCCACAAACAGCAGTGTGGTAATGATCCAATAATCTGCAGTAAATAAAAACCGAGAGAACTATGGATGCTTTAAATTAGAAACAAAAACAGAAGTTGCTGGAAAAGCCGAGCAGGTCTGGCAGTATCAGTATCTGTGACGTGAAATCAGAGTTAACGTTTTGGAACCAGTGACGCTTCCTCAGAACCCTCTTCAGTTCACAGATGCTGCCAGACCTGCTGAGCTTTTCCAGCAACTTCTGCTTTGTAGTAAATAGAGATAAATATTAATCAAGACACCCCTGCTCTTCTTGAAAACACTCTTACAGCTGTTTTAGTCTGATAGAAAATGCAAACAGAGCCTGAGTTTAATGGACCACTGCTATTGCAACTGAAAAATGTCTCAATTTAATACATTGTTGATATATGACATATCTAGCAATGGAACACTCCATCACTGCCACTAAACTCTGACTACTGTATCCAAACAATGTACCTCTGTTCCTGCACCACCTAAAGTCAAAATGAAAGTTCCACTTTGTCCCTTGCCTGAGGTGTGGTGACCCTCAGGTTAAACCGCTACCAGTCAGTTCTTTCAAACAAGAGAACAGCTCCATGGTCCTCTGGGACTGTGGCAGCTTTACCTTTAGCTTTACCCTCTAATCCAACCATTGTAACACTTATTTTCCCACACTGGAAACCTAAGAATTTTCTGTGTGAAATTGCCTTTTAATGTCATTTGGGGGAACACTTCTGTTTGAAATGGATGCTGTAAGATTGTTTAGTGAGACAAGACCAATTGGCATTGAATTTGTGTGAGAAATGAGCATGAAGGAAGCTTGCTGTAAGGATAAACATTTCAAGTGTTTGGCTGTGAAATGTAGCATTAGAAGAACATTTCAGTTAGTCACTATTAGCAACAACAGTGATGTGACCTGTTAAAGGGATTGAGTACGTTATGAAGAAAATGCTGCATCAAGTGAGAGTGTTGCAGCAAATTGCTGGAGGAAGTGAGAATGTTATGACAGACGTTTCCTGGCAGTGACAACCTTAAGACAGCAGGAAGATCAGGTCTTAAGACAAATCTTTTTGGGAAGAAGTTAAAATTCCACAAATTGCTTCACTCCTTATATTTTCTGCTCATTGGAGCTCCTCCAGATACAGCCTGCAGTAAGGAATATGTGAATTTAGGAGCAATGGGAGACCATTTAGCCCCTCAAGCCAATTCTACCATTCAATGAGATCATGGCTGATTTGTGACATAACTCCAGATATCTTTTCCCCTATGTCCCTTGATATCTTTGGATATCAAAAAACTCACAATTTCAGATTTCATACTAACAATGGATCTAGAATCAACCAACATTTGCAGAAAAGAATCCTGATCTTCAACTATCTTCTGAATGTAGAACGATGACATGGGAATTTTTTGAGGGAGTATTTTCTGATGCTATGACCTGCACAAGTGCAGTTCTCATGACACCGCATGGCTGTGCGTGCACAAATCACATAAGGGACTTACACAGTCGTGGTTTGATGAGAATGGCAGTAGCTGCAAGCAAATTCTTGTGTGACATCACAAATACACAGATGTTATCATGTCCTAATGCATTGGCAATGGATACACACACAGAAATGAAAAGTTGCCTTTCAAATGAAAATAAATTACTGTGCATATGCATAATTTACAAATCACGCTTTTCAATGAAACAAATAATTACATATATCCAGAATTGAAAGTCGCCTGAAGAAGTTGGTGCATAAGCAAAGAATGTCCATGGCAAATGAAAAGGGTGCCTGATATTGATGAAGGCTACAATTTCAAAGCTCTGAGCATTTAGAATCATAGAGTCTGAGAGTTTTACAGTATGGAAAGAGGGCCTCTGCACCAACCATCATACACCCATCTACACCAGTCCCATTTTCAAGCAATTGGCCTGTAGCCTTGTATGCTATGGCATTTCAAGTGGTCATCTAAATACTCTTTAAATGTTGTAATGCTTCCTATTCTATTACCCTTATAGGCAATAAGTTCCAGATACCCACAAAATTCTTCCTTAAATCCTTCTGGACCTCTTGCCTCTCAGCTTAAATCTCTGCCCTTTAGTTAATGATCCCTCTACAAAGCGAGGAAGTTTCCTTCTATCTATCCATTTTGTGTTGCTCATAATGTTGTACACCTCAATCAATTCCCTCATTGGCCTGTTCCATTCTAAGGAAAACAACCCCAGCCTGTCTAGTCTCTTGTCATAGTTGAATCACTCCAGCCTAGGCAACATGCTGGTGAATCTCATCTTCGCCATCTCTAGTAAAATCCTTCTGATGGTGTAGCAACCAATGCTCCACCTATGGTCTAACTAAAGTTGTATTACCTCCTAGCTCTTCTTTCAATACCTTGACTAATCCCATCAGATTTCTTAACCACCTTATCTACCTGCCTTCAAGGATCTATGGACATAGACACCAAGATTCTTCTAGTCCACTGTACTTCCTAGGGTCCTACCATTCATTGTGTACTCCCTTACCTTATTAATACTCCCACAATGCATCACCTTACACTTTTCCTGAATAAATTCTATTCTTGAATAAAATAGAATAATTTGTCACTATTCTGCTATCTGACCAACCACTAGGCCAATTTTGGATCCAATTCACCTTGGATCATTTTGGCACTTAAATTCTTGATGAGTTATCCATGCTAGACCTTGTCAAAGACCTTACTGAAATCCAAGTAAGTTACATAAACTGAACTAGCCTCTTCTACACAACTAGGTAAAAACAAGGACTGCAGATGCCCATTTTCCTGTCCCTCATATGCTGCGTGACCTGCTGTGCTTTTCCAGTACCACTCTCTTCTACACAACTAGTCATCTCCTCAAAAAATATAATCAAACCTGTCAGGTATGATGTCACCCTGACAAAGCCATGCTGACTATCCTTGAATAATCCTTGCCTTTCCAAACAAAGTAATTCTGTATCTCAGAACCTTTTTCCAAAAGTTTTCTTGTCACTGACTTTCAATTTCCTGGCCTATAGTTCCCTGGTTTATTCCTACCACCCTTCTTGAATAATGGCACCACATTCACAGTCCTCCAGTCCTCTGGCATCTCTCTTGTGGCCAGAGAGGATTTGAAAATTAATAATAGTAGACACTTTTTTTTCAGTTTTTGAAGGCATCAAGGGATATGGAGAGAAAGCATGAATGTGGCATTGAGACAGAAGATCAGTCATAATCATGTTGAATGGTAGAGCAGGCTCAAAGGGCTGAATTGTCTGGTCCTGCACCTAGTTTCTATGTTAATATCAGAGCCCTTGCAATCTCCTCCCTTGCCTCCCACAACAGCTGGGATTTATCTCATCTGGGTCTGGAGATTTATCCAACTCTAAGCCAGTTAAAACTGTTAATTCCACCCTCTTAAAAAGTAATTTATTTGAATATAACACAGTACTCCTTGTTGATTTCTATATCTATATTGTCCTTCTCTATTGGGAACACAGATGCTGAGAACTCATTTAAACCCTCACGTGAGGCTTCACACAAAGTTAACCACTTTGGTCCCTAATGAATCACACTTCTTCTCTGGTTATTCTCACGTTCCTAATATACTTATAATATGGCTTTAGATTTCCCTTTAAGTTACTCATCAAGGTTCATTTTAATGTCTTCTCTTCACTTTCCTAATTTATTTTTAAAACAATCCTACACTTTTTGTACTCCTCTAGGCCGTCCCATGTTTGGAGATCTCCATATCTATGGTGAACTTCCCATTGTTTCATAATCCAATCCTGTACATTCCTTGACGTCCTAGGTTCTCTGAACTCATTGGTTCTGATCTTCATCTTTATGGAACATGTTGACTTTGCTGTTTCCTTTTTGACAAACTTCCATTGCTCCAATATAGATATTCCATCTTGTAGCTGTCCCTGGACCACTTCACAACCAGATCTTACTTTATAAAATTAAAAAGAGCCTGCTTCCAATTCAAAACCTTTATTTCTGGTCTATCTTTGTCCCTCTGCATGGCTACCTTAAACTGTAATGAACTATGGTCACTGTCATGAAATGCTCCCTCATCGCTTTATCTAGCCTGGCTTCATTCCCTAAAATTAAGTTCAGCACCTCCTTGTTTTTTGTAGGGCTTTTCAAATGCTGGCTTAAAAAAGCTCTTCTGGATACATTTTAAGATTTCCACTACTTTTAAAACCTTCACACTTTGTCCCTTTCATATTGGGAAGTTGAAACTCCTATTATTATCCTATTTAAGTTTTACTCATGTGGCCTCAATTCAGGAGTCATCCAAGAAATCATATCTCCTCATTGCATTAATTGACACCTTGGTCAATATTGCAAAATCACCTCTCCTGTCACATTCCAACCTGTCTTACCTGAAGTTTCTATCCCCTGGAATATTGAACTGCTAGATAATAGTGATATTATCACTGGACTGTTAACCCAGAAACAAGGACCTGGGTTCAAATTCTGCCAATAAAAATCTGGAATTAAGAATCTACTAATAACCGTTACTCCAGTATCGATTGTTGGTATACCCCATCTGGTTCACTAATGTTCTGTAGGGAAGGAAACTGCTCTCCTTAATTGGTCCAGCCCACATGTGACCCCAGACCCACAGAAATGTGATTGACTCTTGACTACCCTCTGGGCAATTAGGGATGGGCAATAAATGCTGACTTTGCCAGCAATGTACCCATCCCATGAATGAATAAAAAAAGGTTAATCAGTACCCTCAACTCATATGTCTCACCCACAAGATTCCTTGCATTGAAATAATGCCATCCAGCCTTGCTGAGTACCTTTGCACATTAACTTGACTATATATACTCTGCCTGCAACTTTGATTTGCTTTTTCTGTTAAAAATTACACAACACCAGGTTATAGTCCAACAGTTTATTTGGAAGCACTAGCTTTTGGAGCACTGCTCCTTCATCGGGTGGTTGTGGAGTATAAGATCAGAAGACACAGAATTTATAGCACAAGTTCATAGTGTGATGAAACTGAAATTATACATTGAAGAAACCTGGATTAAATCTCTCATCTTTTAGAGTGAGCATGTTGATTTCAGTTCTTTCATGTGTAAATCGCAGAACTTTTTTAAAGTTACATTCTCAAGTGAACTTTAACAATTGGTGTCATGTCGGTCCAGATAATGCATTTAAGGTGTGAGGTGCCCTGTGTGAGGCTGTCTGTGCCACAATGGTCAGACTGATTCTAATCTAAAAAACAGATTTACTGAATCTTACATGGATTCATACAGTTTTTGCACAAAATAAAATGTAATTCTGCAAGTACAAATTCACCCACAAACTTATATGTGTGCGTGCGCATGTGTATGCATGTGGGTATGTGTGTGGAGGTGGGGGTTGTGAGTGTCTGTGAGAGAAAGAGTGTGTGTGTGTGTTTGAGAGAGAGTGTGAAGGTAAAGGGGTATAAGTCTGTGAGAGGGTGTGTATGAGTGTGGGAGTTTATGTGTGAGTGTATGAGAACTGAAACTTACATGTTCATTCTAAAAGATGAGACACTTAACAAACAATCCAGGTCTTTTTCAATAGATAATTTCAGTTACATCACACTGTAAACTTTTGCTATAAGTTCTGTGTCTTGTATCTTATACTCCACAGCCACCTGATGAAGTAGCAGCGCTCCAAAAGCTAGTGCTTCCAAATAAACCTGTTGGACTATAACATGGTGTTGTGTGATTTTTAACTTTGTCCACCCCAGTCCAACACCAGCATCTCCAAAACAATTGCTTTTTTCTGACAAGTTTTATTCATTGCTATTTGTGAATTCAATGTTTTTTGTTCATTTATAAATTTGCCACTTGAGAAAAGGCAACAACAGTTTGATTTAAAATATCTTTGGAAAGTCAGTCCCTCCAACAGCACAGCATTTCCTTAATGAATCACTTAATTGACGATTTAGATTATGTAGTCAAATCCCAAGATTGGAGCAAGAGCCATCCTTGTTCTGACTCAGGGGTGAGAATACTATGTATTGAGTCATGACTATCACCAACAATCCCTGATGGTTTGACTAAAGTATATATCCCAGGTACAATTCTGCAGCATGGTGCTGTGCATTAACATTAATGTATAAAGTCACCATAATCCCAGAATTCTCTAGGGCTGCTCACTCATTAGAAAGAGACGATTGATAATGGGTTTAACTTGAAGGCAACATGCCTCAAATGAGAGGAGAAGTTGAGAAAGAGGGATCTTCATGGTAGTAACCTGTATGACATCAATGTCAGTATGGATTGACAACATCCACGTGCAATTAGCTGAGGAATAGGACAGAATATTAGTTTTTTAAAGATCTGGCTATGGTCTGGATTTTTTTGAGATCCTCATTTGAGCTGAAGGTGAAACCTCAGTCAGGTGAGTTTATGCCTGTTGAGTTCTATTATGTTTATTTCATCTGGGAAGTGACGAGAAATTTCTGAGTAATTTTATTTACGTATCCATTAAAATAATTAAGTTAAATGGGAGTGTGCTGCTGGAATGCTTGAACATTGAAGTCAGTCTTTTAGAAATTCTACTTCAACATTACAGCAGCAGTCTGAGAGATGGGCAAATAAAGGACTCGTACTCAAACTCACTCACTCACATCAAGTTTATAACGGGGGTTTATAAGCCTCTAACTTTTCCTGGATAACTATTAAGCTGCAGTGAGTCAGAACCGTCCAAATTAAATGGACTCTTTGGAGGGATCTAAATGCAGGGAACAAGCCTTTGGAAAATTCAATAGCCCAAGCAATTTTCACTTAGCAAAGGCAGGAATTCTACATGGTCTTGATCATGTCACTGGCCATCGGAATTTCTGGGTCAATTTCTTGACAAGAAGCACTTTAGGATTTTCATAACAATCATATTCTACAGAAATCCACCTTGATTGTGGTATTTGTTTTCATTCATATTAGTTCTAGACAAAGCATTCACTATAATATTGTCTCTTCCTGTGACATGATTGGTTTTTAAATGGTATGGCAAGGAAAGGCTGGTGCCTGGTGGTACAGTCTTTGATGGGCTGGAAAGCTGGCTTCATTAAATTACAGAAGTGATAATGATGCAGAACAAAAGGGGATAGTAATGGGATAAATAAATAAAAAGAAGCTGAGACTAAAAGAGATGTAAATGGCAACAGTCGGATCATTGCTAGCACATGCTGTTTGTAAAAATGGGAGTGGAGAAGATAATCTCAAATTGTGGAGCTCAGTGTTGGGTCTGGAAAACTGTGACGTGGTTAACCAAAAGATAAGCGGTCATTCCTTGAGGTTCATTTGTCATCTTCGTCAGCAGTCCCTCAGAATCAAGGATGACATCTATCAACAGATGAGTAGTTAGGTGACTGCAAAGCCCAGGTTTGGGTCTACAAGTTTTTCTGTAGCAGGCTTTGTTGTTGTATGGGGGTGTAGACTTCACTGCCCCAGTCTGGCTTCCTTCTTTGGCCTCTTTTGTGGCATGGTTGAGTTGTTGAGCCTCGGGGTGGCTTGTGCCTTGATGGATCAGGAGCTGCAGTGATGAGCGGTCAGCAGCTTTCTCAATCCTGTCACTCAGTCAGTGACATAAGCATCATTAGAACAGAGGGAAAAGACAGAGGGAAAAGACCGAGGGAATGGAAATTACAGGTGACCACAAGCTTGAGGTTACATCTATAGACTGAATTGAGATGTTCAGGAAAGTAGCCATTCAATTTGTGTTTGTTGTCCCTCGTGTAGAGCAGATCACATAGTGAACCGCAGATACAGTATCACAAATTCAACGAACGCATAAAAGGGAATGTGTTGCTTCATCGACATTGGCATGGGAAGGGGGTGGGAGTTAAGAGTGATGGAAAGCCTGACTGTCACCATTCGACATGGCACATCTATACGTGTACCTCTATTTACAGACCCCATCAAGACAGAAAAAGCATGACAGAACACAGTACCTTTTTATCTTGACCTTTCTGTTCTTCATAATGTAACAGCAATGCTGACCAACAAACTTCCTGTGTTATGAAGCCATGCCTTTTTTAAAAAAAAGACTTTATAAAATAAATGACTTAGAAGCACTTACTGATTTTTTTAAAAAAGGCTAAAACTAAATTCCACTGGATTGAAGTCACTATTAAAGATAGCTTACCATTTGTATTGTTGTCTCTTCCACATTCGAAAACCATTGAAATGGAGATAAACTGTCTGCAAAGCCTCACCAGGAACAGTTGTCTTAAGAGATTTTAAATGATGACCTACCTATTCATAAGGAAAGCTTCCAGATAATCACCTTGGGATCCAACTGGGTGGAAGCAAACTATCAGACATGACCCTTGGACAATGGGACATTCGCTGCAAAATGAAATTGTCCAGACATCAACTAATTGCAGCTGGCTACAAATCTGGAATTCACTATGGGAGTGTTGCTGAACAAAGAAACCTTGGAGTGCAGCTTCATAGATCCTTGAAAGTAGAGTCGCAGGTAGAAAGATAGTGAAGAAAGCATTTTGTATGGTTTCCTTTATTGGTCAGAGTATTGAGTACAGGAGTTGGGAGGTCATATTGCGGCTGTACAGGACATTGGTTAGGCCACTGTTGGAATATTGCATGCAATTCTGGTCTCCTTCCTATCAGAAGGATGTTATGAAATTTTAAAAGGTTCAGAAAAGATTGACAAGGATGTTGCCAGGATTGGAGGATTTAAGCTGTAGGGAGAGGTTGAACAGGCTGGGGCTGTTTTCCCTGGAGTGTCGGAGGCTGAGGGGTGATCTTATAGAGGTTTATAAAATCATGAGGGGAATGGATAGGATAAATAGGCAAGGTCTTTTCCCTGGGGTGGAGGAGTCCAGAACAAGAGGGCATAGTTTTAGGGTGAGAGGGGAAAGATTTAAAAGGGACCTAAGGGGCAACTTTTTCACACAGGGAGTGATGCGTGTATGGAATGAGCTGCCAGAGGAAGTGGTGGAGGCTAGTACAATTACAACATTTAAAAGGCATCTGGATGGATATATGAATAGGAAGGGTTTGGAGGGATATGGGCCTGGGGCTGGCAGGTGGGACTAGATTGGGCTGGGATATCTGGTCAGCATGGACGCATTGGACTGAAAGGTCTGTTTCCATGCTGTACATCTCTATGATTCTATGACTATACCACAACAATATTTGGGATAACTGGGCAGCTTGTACTCCAAAACCACCTGATGAAGGAGCAGTGCTCTGAAAGCTTGCACTTCCACATAAACCTGTTGGACTATAACCAGGTGTTGTGTGATTTTTAACTTTGGGCAGCTGGAGACAAAGCAAGTAATGTGGATAAGCCAGCTAACCTATTCTCTGTCTAAATGTCTGCTCTCACTGCAGAATAGGACAAGCAAATGAGACACTGAAGAAACAAAATCCCTTTGTTGGTGTCTCTCCCTGTATCTCAATAGATCTTTGAACCCTGCTGTGTTTGACTCTTCATGTGTCACATACAGAACCACCGATATCTTTAAATCACCCCGGATACTAGAGTTCAACTTGGAGCTAGCCAAGTCACTAGTCTTCAAGAATCATTTACCTCATTGGATTTCACATTGCTTAATCCTCCTACTCTTCCACGCATTTATTTCTGTGTTTGTGAAATATTTAAGTGCGTGAAAATTAGGCCATTCTTAGTATTTTAGTTAGACTATATTATGTACAACTGATATTTTTCCTTTCTCTTTAAAAACTCAAGAAAACCTATGTGTTGTGACTTTTATCATCACATAAATGATTAACTATTCTCTGGATTGACAAGCACATCCTTTTTCATAAAAACAAGCCTGCTTTGGTCAAATGGGTAGTGGGGAGGGCTCCATCACTTAATTTTAGTCACAGTTAGGATGGGTAACAAATGATCTACTTGGCAAAGATGCTGACATCCCATGAAAAGATTAAAACAAAAAATAGACAATAGACAATAGACAATAGGTGCAGGAGTAGGCCATTCTGCCCTTCAAGCCTGCACCACCATTCAATATGATCATGGCTGATCATCCTTAATCAGTATCCTGTTCCTGCCTTATCTCCATAACCCTTGATTCCACTATCCTTCAGAGCTCTATCCAACTCTTTCTTAAATGAATCCAGAGACTGGGTCTCCACTGCCCTCTGGGGCAGAGCATTCCACACAGCCACCACTCTCTGGGTGAAGAAGTTTCTCCTCATCTCTGTCCTAAATGGTCTACCCCGTATTTTTAAGCTGTGTCCTCTGGTTCGGCACTCACCCATCAGCGGAAACATGTTTCCTGCCTCCAGAGTGTCCAATCCCTTAATAATCTTGTATGTCTCAATCAGATCCCCTCTCAGTCTTCTAAACTCAAGGGTATACAAGCCCAGTCGGTCCAGTCTTTTCAGCGTAAGGTAGTCCCGCCAATCCCGCCAATTGACCTCATGAACCTACGCTGCACTCCCTCAATAGCCAGAATATCTTTCCTCAAATTTGGAGACCAGAACTGCACACAATACTCTAGGTGTGGTCTCACCAGGGCCCTGTACAGCTGCAGAAGAACCTCTTTGCTTCTATACTCAATCCCTCTTGTTATGAAGGCCAGCATGCTAATAGCCTTCTTCACTACCTGCGGTACCTGCATGCTTACCTTCATTGACTGGTGTACAAGAACACCCAGATCTCTTTGTACTGCCCCTTTACCTAAATTGATTCCATTTAGGTAGTAATCTGCCTTCCTGTTCTTGCCACCAAAGTGGATAACCATACATTTATCCATATTAAACTGCATCTGCCATGCATCTGACCACTCACCTAACCTGTCCAGGTCACCCTGTAATCTTCTAACATCCTCCTCACATTTCAACCTGCCACCCAGCTTAGTATCATCGGCAAATTTGCTAATGTTATTACTAATACCATCTTCTATATCATTAATATATATTGTAAAAAGCTGCGGTCCCAGCACTGATCCCTGCGGTACCCCACTGGTCACTGTCTGCCATTCCGAAATGGAGTCGTTTATCACGACTCTAAAATGCAGTGACTTGTTCCTCCACCAGTCATATTAAAGGATGGGTCTTTGAGTCTGAAGAGAGAAAGGATTGAGTGAGCAATTACAATGCATTACTGTGATCTTTAGCACTCTGTAAGAGCCCCAAGCCTCCTATTCAGCAAAGGTGCAATTTGAAGATCCTGAATTTTGTTTCAAAGACCAGCACTAACTGAGATGTTTCTGCATCAGGTGCTGTCAGAAGAGATATTAAACTGAAAATGAGAGTCCAGAGACAATATGTTCCTGTTCGGGTGAAAAGGCAAGGCTGGGAGGTTTTCGTCAAGAAAAAGGAGGAAACATATTTCAGGTATAGACAGCAGAATTCGAGTGATTCCCCAGAAAAAAATATAAAGGCAGTAGGAGTATACTTAAGAGGAAAATCAGGAGGGCAAAACAGGGAACATGAGATAACTTTGGCAAATAGGGCCAAAGAGAATCCAAGGTATTTTAGGTGTTGGAGGTGATTTCCTCAAATTCCAGGAGCAGCTGTTGCGATTTTTTGGAACTTTGGAGAAAAGAAAGTCAAAACAAAAGCACTTTTAAAAGGGAGAGGAACAGACAAAGGCAGCACCTGCTGAGGTCAGTGCAGGACAGAGAGAGAGAAAGAAACCCACACAGCTGACACAGCAGTGAACCTGCACAGTTACTGCCTTTTCTGTTGAATTCATGTATTACTGGACATCGGAGTGTGTCTGGGAAATTAACAAATGGTGAAATTCACAACCGATCTTGGAGGAAACTGTTTGGGAGAGGTTACAGCACAGAGACAGATAAGTAAATAGTTTTAAGTGTGGCCTCACAGTAAATCTGCAGTAGTGAGTAGAGTGGGTTCTTTCCTGATTGCATGTTTTATTGAGATATGTCCCTTGATTAAACTTAAAAATATAAGCCATATGTATTGTTAGCCTGGGCAGTGTTTTGTAGAGGAATAAGACAGTGCTATTTTCTGGGTCTGTGGACTGAAAGAAGCAAAAATAGCCTTTAGTAGAATGATATGCTCTTTTTGTCAGATGTGGGAGGTTAGGGAGAGTTTACAGGTTACTGAAGATTATATCTGCAATAAATGTCATTGGTTGTGAATCCTATCAGATTGAATGGATCAGTTGGAGCGACAGTTAGAGGAAATGAGGAATGTACAAGAGAAAGGGCATGTGATGGATGGCAGTTTTAGGAAAGGAGAAAAATTGCAGATATAGTCACATAGATGGATTAGCTCCAGGAAAGGTAAGAGAGGTATGCAGGTAGTGCAG
The DNA here is from genome assembly GCF_047496795.1 of Chiloscyllium punctatum. Classification (NCBI taxonomy): domain Eukaryota; kingdom Metazoa; phylum Chordata; class Chondrichthyes; order Orectolobiformes; family Hemiscylliidae; genus Chiloscyllium; species Chiloscyllium punctatum. The sequence continues at coordinate 70,421,385 of NC_092760.1, forward strand.
GAGTCTTCTGTGGCTATCCCCATTTCAAACAAGTGTGCTGTTTTGGAAAATGTAGAGAGTGATGGCTTTCGGGGAATGTAGTACTAACAGCCAAGTTTCTGGTATTGAGACTGGCTCTAATGCAATGAGGGGGATATTGGGTTCCAAGAGATCAATTATGTTAGGAGACTCTCTAGTCCTAGGCACAGACAGATGTTTCTGTGGCCAGCAATGAAAAATCAGAATAGTGTGTTGCCTCCCTGGTGCCAGGATCAAGGATGTCTCAGAGAGGGTGCAGAATGTTCTCAAGGGGGAGAGGGACCAGCAGGAGGACATATTACACATTGGAACCAACAACATAGGAAGGGAAAAGAATGAGATTCTGAAGAGAGAAAATAGGGAGTTAGGCAGGAATTTAAAAAGGAGATCCTCAAGAATAGTAATACCTGGATGACTCCCGGTGCTATGAGCTAGTGAGGGTAGGAATAGAAGGACAGAGCAGATGAATGCATGACTGAGCAGCTGGTGTGTGGGAGAAGGATTCACATTTTTGCATCATTGGAATCTCTTTTGGGGTAGAAGTGACCTGCATGAGAAGGATGGATTGCACCTAAATTGGAAGGGGAGTGGTGTTTTTGATAAGGGATAGCATTACAGCTATACTGAGGGAGGATATTCCCAGAAATACATCCAAGGAGGTTATTTGGGTTGAACTGAGAAATAAGAAAGGGATGATCACCTTATTGGGATTGTATTAGAAACTTCGAGGAGAAAGTGAGGACTGCAGATGCTGCAGATCAGAGCTAAAAATGTGTTGCTGGAAAAGCGCAGCGGGTCAGGCAGCATCCAAGGAACAGGAGAATCGACATTTCGGGCATAAGCCCTTCTTCAGGAATGAGGAAATTGTGTCCAGCAGGCTAAGATAAAAGGTAGGGAGGAGGGACTTGGGGGAGGGGTGTTGGAGATGTGATAGGTGGAAGGAGGTCAAGGTGAGGGTGATAGGCCGGAGTGGGGTGGGGGCAGAGAGCTCAGGAAGAAGATTGCAGATTAGGAAGGCGGTGCTGAGTTCGAGGGATTTGACTGAGACAAGGTGGGGAGAGGGGAAATGAGGAAACTGGAGAAATCTGAGTTCATCCCTTGTGGTTGGAGGGTTCCTAGGCGGAAGATGAGGCACTCTTCCTCCAACCGTTGTGTTGCTATGGTCTGGCGATGGAAGAATCCAAGGACCTGCATGTCCTTGGTGGAGTGGGAGGGGGAGTTGAAATGTTGAGCCACAGGGTGATTGGGTTGGTTGGTCCGGGTGTCCCAGAGGTGTTCTCTGAAACATTCCACAAGTAGGCGGCCTGTCTTCCCAATATAGAGGAGGCCACATCGGGTGCAGCGGATGCAATAAGTGATGTGTGTGGAGGTGCAGGTGAATTTGTGGCAGATAATTTGTGGTGGATCCCACTTCACCAAGGACATGCAGGTCCTTGGACTCTTCCATCGCCAGACCATAGCAACATGACGGTTGGAGGAAGAGCGCCTCATCTTCCGCCTAGGAACCCTCCAACCACAAGGGATGAACTCAGATTTCTCCAGTTTCCTCATTTCCCCTCCCCCCCACCTTGTCTCAGTCAAATCCCTCGAACTCAGCACCGCCTTCCTAACCTGCAATCTTCTTCCTGATCTCTCCGCCCCCACCCCCCTACGGCCTATCACCCTCACCTTGACCTCCTTCCACCTATCACATCTCCAACACCCCTCCCCCAAGTCCCTCCTCCCTACCTTTTATCTTAGCCTGCTGGACACACTTTCCTCATTCCTGAAGAAGGGCTTTTGCCCGAAACGTCGATTCTCCTGTTCCTTGGATGCTGCCTGACCTGCTGCGCTTTTCCAGCAACACATTTTCAGCATTCTATTAGAAACCCCCTAATAGTCAGCAGGAAATTGAGAAACAAATTTGTAAGGAGATTTCAGTTTTTGCAAATACATTAAGGACAATAGGGTAACGAGGAAGAGAATAGGGCCCTTCAAAGATCAGAGTGGTGCTGGAAAAACATAGCAGGTCAGGCAGCATCCGAGGAGCAGGAAAATCGACATTTCGGGCAAAAGCCCTTCATCAGGAATAGAGGCAGGAAGCCTCCAGGGTGGAGAGATAAATGGGGGGTGCTGGGCCCCTCAAAGATCAGCAAGGCAGCCTTTGTGTGGATCCGCAGGAGATAGGAAAGATACTAAATGAGTATTTTGCATCAGTGTTTACTGTGGAAACAAACATGGAAGATATAGAATGCCAGGAAATAGATATGACATCTTGAAAAATGTCCATATTACAGAGGAGGAAGTGCTAGATGTCTTGAAACACATAAATCCCCAGGACCTGTTCAGGTGTACCCCAGACCTCTGTGGGAAACTAGGGAAGTGATTGCTGTGCCCCTTGCTGAGGTATTTGTATCATCCATAGTCACAGATAAGGTGCCGGAACACTGAAGGTTGGCTAATGTGGTGCCAGGGAACTATTGACCAGTGAGCCTGACCTCGTTGGAGGGCAAGTTGTTGGAGGGAATCCTGAGGGACAGGATATACATGTATTTGGAAAGGTAAGGACTGATTCGGGATAGTCAACATGGCTTTGTGCGTGGGAAATCATATCTCACCTATTTGACTGAGTTTTCTGAAGAAGTAACAAAGAGGATTGATGAGGGCAGAGCGGTAGATGTGATCTATGTGGACTTCAGTCAGGCGTACGACAAGGTTCCCCATGGGGGACTGATGAGCAAGGTTAGATCTCATGGAACACAGGGAGAACTAGTCATTTGGATACAGAACTGGCTCAAAGTAAGAAGTTAGAGGGTGGTGGTGGAGGATTGTTTTTCAGACTGGAGGCCTGTAATCAGTTGAGTGCCACAAGGATCGGTGATAGGTCCACTACTTTTCATCATTTATATAAGTGATTTGAATATAAGCATAAGACGTATAGTAAGTATGTTTGCAGATAACACCAAAATTGGAGGTATAGTGGACAGCAAAGAAGGTTACCTCAGATTACAATGGGATCTTGATCAGATGGGCCAATGGGCTGAGAAATGGCAGGTGGAGTTTAATTTACATAAATGCAAGTTACTGCATTTTGCGAAAGCAAATCTCAGCAGGACTTATACCCTTAATGGTCAGGTCCTGGGGAGTGTTGCTGAAACTTGGAGTGCAGGTTCATAGTTCCTTTGATGTGGAGTGGCAGGTAGATAGGATGGTGAAGAAGGCGTTTGGTATGCATGCCTTTATTGGTCACTGAATTGAGTATAGGATTTTGGAAGTCATGTTGTGGCTGTACAGGACATTGGTTAGGCCACTATTGGAATACTGTGTGCAATTCCAGTCTCCTTCCTATTGGAAAGATGTTGTGTAACCTGAAAGGATTCAGAAAAAAAAATTACAAGGATGTTGCCTGGGTTGGAGGATTTGAGCTATAGAGAGAGGCTGAACAGGCTGGGGCTATTTTCCCATGAGTGTCAGAGACTGAGGGGTGATCTTATGGAGGTTTATAAAATCATGAGAGGGGTGGATAATGTAAATAGACAAGTCTTTTTTATCCCAGGGTAGGGAAGACCAAAACTAGAGGGCATAGGTTTAAGGTGAGAGGGGAAAGATTTAAAAGGGACCTAAGGGGCAACTTTTTCATGCAGGGGATGATGCATATATAGAATGCCAGAGAATGTGGTGAAGGCTGGTACAATTACAACATTTAAAGGGCAGGCTGGATGGGTACATGAATAGGAAGTATTTAGATGGATATGGGCCAAGTGCTGGCAATGGGACTAGATTAGGTAGGGATATCTGGTTGGCATGGATGAGTTGGACTGAAGGGTCTGTTTCTGTGCTGTATATCTCTATGATTCTATAATGACCTGTCTACTCTTTCAGATTGATTCCATGGTATGAGTTCAAACAATAGGAGGGGAGTTATTCTGGTTTCATGGATAATAATTAAACACCCAACCTGCATCACGAAACTGATGATCTGGTCATTGTCTTGTTGCTGTTTGTGGAATTTTGATAATCACAAATTGCTTGACATTTTCCTATATTTTAAGAGTGATTACATTTTTAACATTCTTCTTTAATCGTCAAGTGTTTTGGGATGCACTAAGATTCTGAAAGTTGCTTTTAATTGCAAAGTCTTTCCATTACAGTACCTCTCACTTCACACTCACTGAAGGCTATAACCCAGAAGATATCTGTTGAGTTGATTTTCTTCCTGAAGTCGTCAAGTGAGTGTCAAACAGAGCAATAATTCCGACTGTATCACAGGGTTTTGGTGTGTACTTTAGTTCAATCATTAATATAATCGGTGGTTTGCTGTTACACAAGCAGTGCAGAAACCGAGAGAAATTGCAACGTTGATTCAGTTTGTCAGGCCTATATATGGATCTATATTTCAGGTGCACTTGAAATAACAGTCTGACTTTCCGATTGCCAGATGGTGGTTTTTGCAGCATCAATAGGAATTGTGCATCGGAACACTGCAGAATCTCAACAAAGGAGAACTCTGAATTCTGAACTCTGGAATTGGCTGGAAATTAAAGATTCGACAGGGCACTTCCCATTTGCTTGGAACCTTCTGAAAGTATCCATTAAGTTGGAGAATTTGGAGAGTTCTGCATTTGGGTTAATAGTTACTCAGGAAGAGTTAAAATTATTGACCATCTCGTCTAAATCTTGAGTAACTGTTAAACAGACTACCACCCCCCCCCGCCACCAAACATATCAAACACACCCCCAACTCTACTAGATCCCTTACACTCTCAACCCTGACCACCCCTAAATCCATCTTTCCAGGAGCTGACAACCCCTCTACACTGGTCTTGTCACATCCTGTCCATCCGGGACCCAACACAGCCTTCTCTTCCAAGGACCCTTAACCTCTCTCGCCTCCTGGCAGCCAACACCCTCTCTCCAACCTGGACTCAAGAATACTCCCTCTTCCCAGCACCAAATATCCCCACTCTGCTGAAACTTGACAGAGTTAAAAGCAATGACTGCAGATGTTGGAAACCAGATTCTGGATTAGTGGTGCTGGAAGAGCACAGCAGTTCAGGCAGCATCCAAGGAGCTTCGAAATCGACATTTCGGGCAAAAGCCCTTCATCAGGAATAAAGCTGACAGCTCACCTCCTCCCCGAAACCCAACCTCTTCCTGAGACTCCACACCCAATTCTACCCCCTGAAGCCCAGGATGGCAATAAACATTGGTCTTATTAGCAACGCACACATCCCAAAAATGATGATTAAAAACATTTTGGATAAAAGACCGTATGCAGCAGCTTTAATTAAACATGACATTTTAAATTAGCATTGTGGCAACATCAACAGAGCACATCAAATTTGACTCTGATGAAAACTGTTGATGAAACTGATCAGAAAAGCAAACAGGGTAGAATCTGTAAGATCATGTTGCATTTAATTAGCTGATAAAAATATAATTTATGCAAGGAAACACTAAGACCAAAAAGAGTTAACTTTTTGAGTGAGTGATTGCATCTGCTAGAAGTTAAAACAATATCAAAAATTCTTCAAAACACTTAAGATGTGCAGTGACCTTTCCGAAATGCTGACTTTGAGACCCATGATGAAATACATTTATTCTGGAGTTTGTTCTTATGATGGTACTGTACATAATTGCTCAATCTCTCAACATTTACCAGAATGATTCAGATGTTGATTAAACATCATCAACACCTGCAAACATATCAAAAGGACTTGTCTGTATTGTATTGTGTACCTTTGAGAAATGCAGAAATGGCACACCCCGGATTCTGTAATTGAACAAGACTTTATTACAAAAGCTATTAAAATGTATACAGCCACAAGGTTCCAACTTAACTTCAGTTCAGTTTTTTTTTGGAACTATGCCCATGGTTTTACGACCAGCACACAGACGCACATAAACAAACATTAAGCAATTAAAAAATGAACACAGCAGCCTAGACTGATAAATGAGAATATAAGTTAACAATCAGGAAGAGCCATTATGGTTGTTCTATTGTTGTCAGCCTTTGTACATTACATTCTCAGGCTAGTTTCAACTCCTGCACTGTTTTATCAGTCTTTGACTTTAATTGCGATCCAATGGTAGCCAACTCCAGTTGGAGGCATTTCAGGATGGTTCTGTGATATCTAAACTGGAACAAGCATGTGATGAGATACATGAATTAGCATGTGAAATTTAAGTGCATGGAATTGGGGATGGCGTGCTGGCACGAATAGAGAACTGGTTGGCAGACAGGAAACAAAAAAATATGAACAAATGGGCGTTTTTTCCAATGGCAGGCAGTGACCAGTGGGATACCACAAGGAACAGTGCTTGGACTCCAGCTGTTCACAATATAGAGTCATACAGGTCTACAGCACAGAGAAAGGTCATTTGGCCTATCAACTCCATTTAAGTTAAAAGCACCCACCTAGTTATTTTTATCCCATTTTTCAACTTTTGAGTCATAGCCTTTTATGCCTTGTCCTTGCAAGTGTAAGTCTAAATACGTTTTCAGTGTTATGAGGGGTTTCTGCCTCTACCATCTTTAAAGGCAGTGAGTTTCTAGATAGCCAACACTCTCTTGTTTCCTTACAACCCCTTTAAACCTTCTGCCCCTTACCTTAAATTCATGTCCCCTGGCCATTGATCCCTCCACCAAGGGGAAAAGTTCCTCCCTGTCTCCCCTATCAATGCTCCTCATAATTTTATACCTCTCAATAATGTCCCCCACTTAATCTCCTTTACTCCAAGGAAAACAACCTTAGTCTATTCAAAGAAAAACCTGAAATTGCTGAAGAAACTTCGCAGGTCAGGCAGCATCTGTGAGGAGGAAGCAGAGTTAATATTTTGATTCCAGTGATCCTTCTTTAGAACAACCCTTGTCTATTTAATCTCCCTTCATAACTAAAACTCTCCAGCCCAGGCAACATCCTCCTTTGCACCCTCTTCAGTGTAATCACATCCCTTCAAAAATGTGGTTTCCAGAACTGCAGCTGTGGCCTAACACAATATTTTATAGAGTTCCAGCAGAACTACCTGGACCTCTGCTCTTAAACTCTATACCTTGCCTAATAAAGGCAAGTATCCTTTATGCCTTTGTAACCACTTCATCCACCCGCTCTGATACATTGAGGGACCAGTGTACATGCACGCTGGGGTTTCTGATCCTCGATGCTTCTCAGGGTCCTACCACTCTTAATGTATTCTCTTGCCTTATCTATCCTGTCCAAAGTTAAAAATCACACAGCACCAGGTTATATTCGAACAGGTTTATTTGGAAGCACTAGCTTTTGGAGTGTTGCTTCTTCATCAGTTATGTGATGAAGAAGCAGCGCTCTGAAAGCTAATGCTTCCAAATATTATAACCTGGATTATAACCTGATGTTGTGTGATTTTTAACTTTGTCCATCCCAGTCCAACACCGGCATCTCCACATCATGTCCTGTCACTTCACACTTATCCAAATTGAATTCCATTTGCTACTGATCAGCTTATCTGACCAACTGATCGATGTCCTCCTTTAATCTAAGCCTATCCTCCTCACTATTAGCCATCACAGCTAACTCTTTAGATGAGGGAACTAAGGGTAACAGCTCTGAATTTGCAGATGACACACACCTGAGTGGGAGGTTGAACTGTGAGGGGAATGCAGAGATGTTTCAGTGTGATTTGGACAAGTTGAGTGAGTGGGCAATTGCATGGCAGATGAAGTGTCATGCAACTAAATGTGAGGTAATCCACATTGGTAATAAAACAGGAAGGCAGATTATTATTTGAATGGTGATAGATTGGGAAAACAAGACCAGTCACTGAAAGTAAGCATACAGATGCAGTAGGTGGTGAAGAAGCATATGGCATGGTGGTTTTCATAGCAACAGAACTTGAGTACAGGATCAGGGATGGCTTGCTACAAATGTACAGAGTCTTAGTGAGACCACACCTGGATTATTTAAGTGCAATTGTGGCTACCTTATCTGTGGAAAGATGTCTGGCGATTGAGGGAGTACAACAAAAGTTTAGCAGAATGATTACTAAGATGAAAGGACTGATGAATGAAGAGGTTGGGCATCAAGAGATAAATATAATCAGAGGTAATACACTTCCCATTCAGTCTCGTACAGCCTTCATGTTGGTTGACCCAAGTATGTTGCTCTAAAAACCTATCTTAATAGCATGTATTGATCTCTTCATCTAGGCTACATGTGCTTATTTACTTCTGAATTTTGTCCCTGTTTCTCATACTGACAATGGAAAACCCCTTTCGTATCTTGCCTATTTCACTAATATTTACATGGACCAAGATGACTGGATCCTCCCTCTCCCACTGTAAGTTCCTCTCCAGCCAAAGGCAGATGTCCCAAATCCTGTCACCAGCAGACAACACAGCCTTCTGGACTTTTGCTTTATGCTGCAGACAACAGTGTCAATACTCTCATTATACTGCCCCCTATTATCAGTCCTTTCTTTTTCGCTTTCCCCACTTATGAATGGATGAGATGGATGAGAGCAGGGGCAGCAGGGTGGATGCATTAACTGTGTGATCGTCAGTTAACTCATCCACCCTGCAGCCCCTGCTCTCATCCAACCAAGCTGGAAGAACCTCAAATCTATTAGCTATTATAATGGTTGCTGCTGCTACACTCCAGGCCTCAGGGTCACCACATCCCCTTTCCCTGACCCAGAACAGGTAATTCTCTGATAACTCCATAGTTGCTTCATAGAAGTAATGGGACCTGTGGGAAAAGTGGGGTTAGGGGCAGACCATCACTCACAATAGCTCAAAAATCACCCAAACATTTAATGCAAAGTATAGAACAGCCTAAATGAAGGTTGAAATCATATTTATTAATTAAACAAAAGCAAATTTAACACAGGGAGAAAGTGAGGACTGCAGATGCTGGCGATCAGAGTCGAGATTCTCCTGCTCCTCAGATGCTGCCTGACCTGCTATGCTTTTCCAGCACCACATTCTTGATGTAAATTTAACACAGTCCATTTAAAAAATGTAAGAAAGCTGCCCTCTGCACAGTACCTCTCACAGAAAGCTGCTCTGTCGACAACTGACATCACATACGCAGGATGACACAGTGACTTTGGCGTGGACATCGGCGCATGTGCAGAATGGCACAAAGACTGGCACATGTGCAGAACGAAGCGTGCGTATCGATCCCTGTTAGAATTGCACTATTGCAATTCCAGGAGGTAAGCATTCTCCAAGATACCATTCCCTAATTCTTCAGTGACATTGTAGCTAAATCCTACTGCCGTAACATGTGTTATCCCAGAACTACCTGTAGTTAAATTAGAGGACCTTGTCATGTGGAGTGTGGCTGCCTCTGGAACAAAGTGTCCAGTTAACCCTCACAAACTGCTCCACCCCTGATATATCACAATGTTTGAGGGTTGACTTGCAGCTCCAGAAGTCTGACTCAAAACCACTCAAGTTACAAACATTTACTGCAGATGTGTTTGCCCTTGATCATGTTGATGTCCAGGAGAACCCACATTCTGCAGTTGCAACGCATCATTGCCCTGTTGCTCTGAATATATTTTAATTAGCTACCTGGTTATTTTATCAACAGTTTCCCCCTTTCTTTATTATTTTATTAAGGTGTGTTTGCTAACATCCACACACCACTATTGCAACTCCATACACACACGCACACGGTATTAAGCTGATAATTGAAAATTTAAAAACATCTACTTTAACTCTCTACTTATATGACCGCTGTAAAATATAAAATCTAATTTACTTTGTATAATGCAGCAGTTTATTAAAGTGGTGTCATTAATTTGTCCTTGCGTCTGTTTCATCAACGACATTCACACAATATTAAACTAATTTTTGAAAATTAAGAAACCAGTTGCACTTTGTTTAACAGTTTATTTCTGCAACCTGATATACTGATTCATTAAAATAATATTACTAATTGGTATTTGTAACTGTTTTCATAAAAATACCACTGCTAATGCACATGCTCCTTGATGTCAGAAAGTGCGGGAATTTTATTAAACCTTACCATAAGTTCCTGTGCTATTTTATGCTTTTGGAATAGAAGTGGCCTTAACCATTCAGTAACTGGATACTTAAGGGTTGGAAAGATTTTATGATTTTCTAAATTTCAGTGTTTTATCACTTAGCACTTTATTGGAATAGAAACTCTTACATTACAATATTAAGAGAAGTACTCACTAGCTGCTCACTTGTTGCTGATTTTGACTGCATAAAAGTTTAATAATTACCCCAACTGAAATTTCCTGGTTCAAGTAAGAATGAAACAGAAATTTCCTGCCAGCGAATCACTAACCAGCTCCCTTCTGATATCACATCTCCATTTTTCTCTCTGAGCACATGCTGTGCGGTTGGATAGCAATCCTCTTTTTAAATTCCACTCTCCCTGTGCACTTTGCTACAATGTCTCTGCCTGGTGGTTTCTGCTTTCTTTTTCAGCTGCTATTTCCCAATGTATTCTGAAGATACAAGCATGTATCTTTTTTTGAAATATGGAGAGACTAGGGAGACATTGTTTGTATGCTAAAAATGACAAACTCTGCTTTAATCCTCTAAGCGGCAATTTGAGAGAAGTCAGTTACTTAGTTGTCTAAAATATGACAAAGAACACCAGACACTGGAGATCTGAAGCAAAAAAAAGGAATTGCTGGAGAAGCTCAACAGGTCTGGCAGCATCTGTGGGAAGAAAACAGTTAACATGTTTAGATAAAGAGTGACTACACTCGAATCGGCAACTCTGTTTGCTCTCCACAAATGCTGCCAGGATTGCTGAGTTTCTCCAGCAATTACTGTTTATGACTTGGATTGTCTAATTGTCCCATGCTTATAAAATGAATGTGTGCCACAAAGAGAGGAAGTCACTGCTACTGATAAAGATCCTGAAGGCAAAAGACACATCTATGAGAACATAGAATCATAGAGATGTACAGCAAAGAAACAGGCTCTTCGGTCCAACTCATTCATACTGACCAGATATCCGAAATTAATCTAGTCCCATTTGCCAGCATTTGGCCCATAATCTCTAAACCCTTCCTCTTCATGTAACCATCCAGATGCCTTTTAAATGTTGTAATTGTACCAGCCTCCACCATTTCATATGGCAGCTCATTCCATACATGCACACCCTCTGCGAGGTCTCTTTTAAATCTTTCCCATCTCACTCTAAACATATGCCCTCTAGTTTTGGACTCCCCTACATGGAAAATTGAAAAAAGCTTTTAAAGCGTATTGCATAGGAGTCTCTAATATCATAGCCTGCGCAAAGTTGTCTCATTTGTTGTTTAAGGAGCATTTTGATAGGGCAGTGTCTTCTTGTTCAGCCCTATTTGGAATGAGAGGTATAAAACTCGCTCCAAAGTGATTTGGTCCTTAAATTAGGTTACTCAGTGAAAGTGGCCAATACAGCAAGGTTCAGAAACAGTGCAAATATTAGATGCTAGAATTGATTCAGACTAGTATGTTATCAATAGCCAGCCCAATCCAGATTCGGAGAACCTGTAAGAGTGTGGCTAGTACTTTATATGGAATAAAATGTACTGTAATGATGTAGGTAAAATGAATTGTGACAGGATAGAATATAATGAGGTAGTGTGTGCAGGGTCTGAATTGGACAGCTGCCAAAGTGGACCAGTTAGTGCTGAGATCAATGACCTCAGTTACAACAAGACTGAAGTATAAAACCTTTGTTTGTAATTGAATCTGGAGGATCATGCCTCAGTGCAATTGAGGTGCCTTCTCTCTTGCATAAAAAAAAGTGAAACTACGAACAGAGTATTGAGTGTCTGTGAAAGATTTGCAGGGTGACACTCCCCTATTCACTTGGTTAGTTGCTAGAAGCTACAATGAACAGGGAAGCTGACTGCTTAGTGATCAAATATATGATTTATTTTAACCTATTTGCCATTAATACGCATATTGTTAATGGGTGTATTGTATTGTTCTAACCTTTTAAAGTCAAATGATTTAATTTGAGCTTTTACTGTGGTCTTGTTATTTCTTGGGATCCTTATTTCTGATCAGTCGAGTAGCCTGTCAGGGTGGACTTTACACATTAGATGATGTTTATGAGTTGAATGACATTTGCCTTGTGAAGGTTGCTTCCCATGCCTGAGTAATTTTGCAGTGGCACTGTACAAGAATTTCTGAACACCAGGAGACCAGCCATAAGTATGTGGGTGAGATGAAACTGAACAGAGAACCCAAGGTCGGGTTAAAGGGAGATCTAGCGTGACAGAGGAGATACAAACAAAATGGCAAGAGAAGAAACCAAAGGCTGGGGAAGGGAGGAAACCGAGGGTGAATAGATAGGAGACAGAAGGCAAAGGGAAGAAACTGAAGGAAAACTGGAAGTTGATGAGAGATTAAGGAAACATATGGGGGTGAATTTTCAATTTCACCAGTAAGTCATTTTAACTCAATAGAAATTACACCAATGCTGAAAGTGCATAGTAATGACTAATAACATCAATACAACATCAAACTCCAAGTTGTTAAAACTGCCAAGTACATGACTAAGGCCTAAATAAAACTAATTAGTGGTTTTTCACACACTACCTGATTCTTCAGCAGTGCTTTATTGTCATCACACTTGGTAAGTTAACTCTAGAACAGATTTTTTAAAAAGCAGTAATTCATGATAGTGCATGATCTACACAGAGCTTCCTATTTGTTACTGCACCAATGGAAAAGGTGGTAACATTGTACTTTCCATCAATGCCATCAACAAATTAAACAGACAGTTCAGCTCAAATGCTCCTTGCACATGTTTAGTTCCACTGTACCTGCCCCCAACCCTACTTCATTAACTTTATTAGTATATCCTTCTATGTCTTTCTTTCTCACATGCTTATCTGTCTCTGAGATGGGACTGTACTATTTGCCTCAATTCCATCTTCTAACCACTCTTTCTAGGTCAATATCTTCCTTATGATTTCCCTATTTGGTTTAACAGGTTTAATTGGAAGCACTAGCTTTCGGAGCACTGCTCCTTCATCAGGTGGCCACAACCACCTGGTGTTGTGTGATTTTTAACTTTGTACACCCCAGTCCAACACCCACATCTCCAAATCATGCCTACTTGGTTTAGTAGTCACTGTCTTGTATTTAGTTTTGATCTCGCTCCACAAGTACAAACTTACTTCTCTTTGACAACCTGATTCAATTGCTTTAATGTTCTCGTTTATAGAGAAGTATATTGCAACCTCTTCACACATTTATGACAGTTATAATCACCAGTACTTAGACATCATGAAAGTGTAATATTTAAACTAAGCTATCAGATACTGTAAGGTTCATCTGCACAGTATGAGACCCATTGTAGGCCAATGAAGAAACAAATAATTTGCATTATTCCAGAGTCTGCAATTCCAAATGATTCACTTTTCTTGCCTTCATCATAGATTGACCCACTTCCCAACGGATTTGGCAGTTTTATCAACTTGAAAGTAAGTTTTCTTGAGAAAATAAATAAGTGGAAATTGAAGACCAACTCACTTTCAGAATGATTTAAATAATCTTATAACTATAGGATGTTTTGACTGGTTTTGAATAAATCATTTAGGTGACATATATCAGAAAAAGCCATTTATCCATTCTAAAAGCAAATTAAAAAAAAGAGTAATATTTCTGGGACCTTCGAGCGATAATGCATTTATATGAAAGATAGGATAATACAACAGCAGAAATGAATGTTGCAAGACTGAAACAAGAATAAAATAATTGGAAAATAAAACTGATGACACAAACATAGATGAGTAAGTAAGTTATGAAGAGGACACAAGGAACTACAAAGGGATATTAATAGGTTAAGTGAGTGGATAAAAATGTGTAAGACTAGGTTTTGGAATTGAATAGGCAAGGGTACTCAGTATTTCAGGCAACAGGCAGGATGGAAAATAAAGTGGTGTAGCTTTGTCAGTAAAAGAGTTTTCAGTGCAATAGTGAGAAATGACATCAGCACTGGAGATCAGAATGTAAAACATTAGTGAGCGTAGAAATAAGAAATAACAAGGGAAAGAAGTCTCCAGTGGGAGTAATCTATTAGTACCCAAACAATAATCTCAAATTGAGTCACTGTAATAGGCAGGAAATATTGGGGGACTTCTAAAAAAGGTACAGCATAATCATTGATGATATTAATATGCATATGGACGGGATAATCAGGTTAGCAACGATAGACTTCAGGGAGAGTTAATTGAATATATTAGAGGTTGTTTCTTGGAGCAATATATTGAGAACCAACCAGAGAACAGGTTTTTTTCTGGATTTGGTATTGTGTAATCAAGTGGGATTAATTAATGATCTCATGGCAAAGGATCCTTGAAGGAAGAGTGATCATAGCATGCTGTAATTTCAAATTCAGTTGGAGGGAGATAAACTACAGCACATTAGTGTTCTGGAATTAAACAAATGTAATTACATCGGCACGTGGACAGACTTCAACCTAGTGGACTGAGCAGGAAGTCTAAAGACCTGTGTATGAGCAGTGGCAGACATTTAATGAATATTTAATTGTTTCCAACTAAAATACTGTATATTCCAGAGAAGAAGAAAGATTGTTGGGGGTGGGGTGGGGGGAAGGATATCCATGGCTAAGCATGGATGTTAAGATATAAAGACAAAAGCTAAAGCATACTATGTTGCAAAGGTGAGTAGAAAGTTGAACAGTTGGGAAACTTTTAATGGTGAACAATGAATTGCTAAAAAAACACAAAGGGGGCAAAAGTAAAATATGGTAGAAAGCTAGCACAAAATTCAAAAACAGATAGCAAAAGGTTCTATAAATATATAAAAGGAAAAGAGGAGCTAAAGTAAATGTTGGTCTCTTGGAGGATAAGACTGGGGAGTTAATATTGGGCAACACAGAAATGGTGGAGTCACTAAATCAATATTTTATTTCAGTTTTCATAGTGGAGGACACAAATACCATCCCAATAATAACACATAATGCAGAGGTTATAAAAAGGCCTGAACTTAGAACAATAATCCTTTCAAGGAAAAACATAATGTGCAAACAATTGGATTAAAGGTAGACATGTCCTCAGGGTCAATTGGCTGATAATGTTGGGTATTAAAGGAAGGAGCAGCAGAGTAATGGACACGTTGGTTATAATATTCTAAAAATTCCCTTTATGCAGGAAAGAATTCAGTGAAAACCGCTAATATAATATTCTTATTCAAAAAGAGAGGGAGACAGAAAGTAGGAAATTACAGACCAGTTAGTTGAAAATGAGTTGTTGGGAAATTTTTAGAATCAATTATTAAGGAAGTTAAAACAATTTTTGGAAAGTCAAAATACAACCTATCAGAGTCAGCATGGTTTTATGAAGGTTAAATCATGTTTGATTAACTTGCTAGGGTGCTTTGAAGATAGATAATTAATGTGGATAATGGACATCCTGTAGGTGTAGTGTATCTGGACTTCCAGAAGGCATTTGATAAGGTGCCACACAAAGGTTAGTACATAAGGTAAAATCACATAGGTTTAGGGAATAATTTATTAACTTGGATAGAGGGTTTGAAAGCCAACAGAAAACAGAGATTTAGACAAATGGGTCTTTTTCTGGTTGGCAGGAGATAACTAATTGACACAGGGTTTGGTCTTCAGGCCACAGCTAATTACAATCTAAATTAATGACTTGGATGAAGGGATAGAAAGTACTGTAGCTAAATTTACAGATGGGAGAAATAAGACACAAAAGTCTTACTAACGATTGAGTTTTTTGAAGAAGTGACAAAGAAGATTGATGAAGTCAATGTGGTAGATGTCTGTCTGGACTTCAGCAAGGTGCTCGACAAAATTCTGCAAGGTTAACAAGGCTAGATCACATAGAATCCGGGGGAGCTAGCCAATTGGATACAAAATTGGCTTCAAGGTAGGAGACAGGGGGTGATGGTGAGTATTGTTTTTCACATTAGAGGCCTGTGACTAGTGGTGTAACGGAAGGATCAGAGCTGGGTCCATTGCTTTTCATCATTTATTTAAATGATTTGGATATGGAAAAAGGAGGTATGGTTAGTAAGTTTGCAGATGACCCCAAAATTGATGGTAACGGACAGTGAAGAAGTTTATCTTGTAGTACAATGGGACCTTGATCACATTGGCTAATGGGCTGAGGAGTGGTAGATGGTGTTTAATTTAGTTAAATGTGAGGTGTTACATTTTGGTAAGGAAAATCAGGACAGGACTTATACACTTAATGATAGGGCCTTGGGGAGTGTTGCCAAACAAAAAGACCTTAGAGTGCAGGTGCACATTTCCTTGAAAGTAGTGTTGCAGGTAGACAGAAGAGTGAAGAAGACATTTGGCACACTTGCCTTCATTGATGAGGGCACTGTGTATAGGTGTTGGGACATCATGTTGTGGCTGGACAGAACATTGCTGAGGCCACTTTTAGAATACTGTGTTCAATTCTGGTTTCCCTGAAATAGGAAAGATGTTGTTAAGAGGATTCAGAAAAGATTTACAAAGATGTTGCTGGGTTTGAAGGGTTTGAGCTATAAGGAGAGGGTGAATAGATTGGGGCTTCGTTTCCTTGGATCATGGGAGGCTGAGAATGACCTTTTTTTTAGATTAGATTAGACTACTTACAGTGTGGAAACAGGCCCTTCGGCCCAACAAGTCCACATTGCCCCGCCGAAGCGCAACCCACCCATACCCCTACATCTACCCCTTACCTAACACTATGGGCAATTTAGCATGGCCAATTCACCTAACCTGCACATCTTTGGACTGTGGGAGGAAACCGGAGCACCCGGAGGAAACCCACGCAGACACGGGGAGAACGTGCAAACTCCACACAGTCAGTCGCCTGAGGCGGGAATTGAACCCGGGTCTCTGGCGCTGTGAGGCAGCAGTGCTAACCACTGTGCCACCGTGCCGCCCGCTGCCACCGTGCCGCCCTTTTGGAGGTTATGATATCATGAGGGGCATGCATAGGGTGAATAGCCAAGGTCTTTTTCCCAGGGTAGGGGATTACAAAACTAATGGGCATTGGTTTAAGGTGACAGGGGGAAGATATAAAAGGAACCTGAGAGGCAACGTTTTCACACAGAGGGTGTAGTGTATAAAGAATGAGCTGCCAAAGGCAAGTACAATTACAATATTTAAAAGGCATCTAGATGGGTACATGAATAGGAAGGGGTTAGAGGGATATGAGCCAAATACCGGCAAATGGAACAAAATCAGTTTGGTATATCTGGTCTGCATGGACAAGTTAGACCGAAGGATCTGTTATAACTGATTCTATATGGATAGGTTAAGTAAATTAGCCAAAGGTTGGCTGATGATGTTTACTGTGGATAAGTATGAGGTTGTCCATTTTGGTTGGAGGAATAGAAAGCAACTTATTATCTAAATGGAGCGAAACATCAGAGTGCTTCAGTATAGAGGGATCTGGGTGTCCTCATGCATAAGTTGCAGAAAACTAGTGTGTAGGGACATCAGGTAATAAGGAAGGCAACTGGAATTCTGGCACTTACTGTTAAAGAAATAGAGTATAAAAGTACGCTGGGCCTGTGGCATCAGCAGTGCTGTAAGCCACTCACCATCTTAACTTGGAAATATATCACTGTTCCTTCACTGTTGCTGGGTCAATGTCCTTGAATTCTCTTCCTAAAAGCATTGTGGGTTAATCCAACTGTAAGCACACTGGTGAAACTGCACTTAGAGTATTGTGTACAATTTTAGTTTGCCTAATTGAGGAGGGATGCAGATGTATTGGAAGAAGTTCAAAAGAGATTCACTATTTGAAAATATTTGGAGAGTTGTCTCACAGGCTCGTTAAGCAACAGGCTGATGTAGGCATACTCAAGGAATCATATCTGACAGCAGTGTCCCAGGCAGCACCATTACCACCGGCAGGACAGACCCCACAGAGGTGGTGGCACAGTAGTATACAGTCAGGAGGGAGTTGCCATAGGAGTCCTCAACATTTACTCCAGACCCCATGAAGTCTTATGACTTCAGGTTAAATATGAACAAGGGAAGCTCCTGCTGATTATCATGTACCGTCATCTGTCAGCTGATGAACGAGTGCTCCTTCATGTTCAACAACACTTGAAGGAAGTACTGAGGATGACAACGGCACAAAATGTACTCTGGGTGGGGGATTTCAATGTCCACCACCAAGGACGGCTTGTTAGGGGCACTTCTGATAGAGCAGGTTGGCTCCTAAAGGACGTAGCTGCTATGCTGGGCCTGTGGCAGGTCAGCAATGCTCCAAGCCACTCACCATCCTAACTTGGAAATATATCACCATTCCTTCACTGTTGCTGGGGCAAAATCCTGGAATTCCCTTCCTAACGGCATTGTGGGTTAATCCATGGCATGTGGACTGCAGAAGTTCAAGCTCACTGCCACCTTCTAAAGGGCAGCTAGGGATGGGCAATAAAAATGCTGCCCAGCCAGCAATGCCCATGTCCCATTAATTAATACTAAAGAAAAAGATGTAAAGCTCAAAGAATTCAATTTCTAGCTTGGAAAATGTTTGTTAAATATGAAACCGTCCTCGCCTATTGGAAACAATCTGTAAGCATGCAAAATTGCACCTCAAAGGATGAAAAAAGTCTTTAGGTTGTCCTGAAAAGAAAATATCCAATTGAACACCTGGCCTTTTCAGAAAGAATAAAGCTAATAAAGGAATGAAACGATAAGGAAGTCTGTAACAGACTCAAGAGACAATTCACTGAGTACAGTTAATTGTGTCATTGTTTTCTATTGTGTTAAATTTTATTTTGGTCTTTAGAAATTTCAAGCACAGTGGAAAAAATGGCTAATGAATAGATTTTCACCAAGGTTTTGAATAATTGCACTACCTTATCAAAACAATACGTTGGCAAAAGATTAATTTTCTTATTATGAAATGTTGACATAGGTTTTTGACAGGATAATATTGATATAAGTTATTAATAAGCAGAAGTAATGTGACCGGGAAATGAAGGACATATATTCAAGAAAATGGTTAGATTCAATATAATTCTTACATAAAAATGCTATATGGTATTAGAACTGATTTTCCTCTTTCTTCAATCAATCTTAATTAAAATAAATATTTGCCGGTGTCTCCTGTGTTGTCCCTCATGATCAATAAGTTGATAATTCATTGTTATTTTATAGATTCATAAACAGATTGGCAGGGGTTTCTGTGGTTCAGTGGTAGCAGCTTTGTCTCTGAGTCAGAAGTTTAGGTTCAAGTCTTCCTCTAAGACTTGTTGGCTATGTGAAGAGTGTTCATGATGTGGTTCAATATCTTAATAATCAAATTGCAAACCCTTACAATAATTGCACACTAATTTCCAAAGGGAGATAACAAAATATTTTGGCTGCATGACTTAAAATCAGAATTATATCTCAAGCTTTCAATTACGAACTTACAGAATTAATTCCCAATAAACTATTGGGAAATGCAAAATCAGCAATTTCTATTGGAAGTGAAAAGCTAAAGAACCAAAATTAAAGAATTACCTTTACTTGCTTTATTCAAAATGTTTACATTATACGAAAGCACAAGAGGAGCTTTGCAGCAGCATAAATAAACAAATAAATGAATAACTAATGGACCTTAAACTCTCTGGACTTTAGCTGCCAGGTTGCAGTTGTTGAAAACTATTATCACTGACTTCAATGGAGTATTTGAAATCAGAGGAGGGTCCTTATTTTAAATAATCACTGGATACATTGGAGAAGTTGTAGCTTTTCACCTTTGTGGTCAAGTGACCATAGGCCAAAATTTGGACATTCCGAAATTGACCCACAGTTGGAGAAATCAGGCCTGACAGAAAATTGGCCAAGCTAAAATTCAACAGCAGTGAGCAACTATCAAAGAGGTCACAAAGATTCCGGGGGAACCAGCCTGAAGAATGTGAATTGGAAGAGTATCGATGAGACTTTCTGGCACCTTGTCTTCCGGAGAGTGCCTGAGGAGGTGCACTTTACATGTCCCCAGCATGGCAACAGTGAAGGATGTTGGTGCAACCTGGTTGGATACTTTGAACCTACTCATGGCCCCATTGACCAAAGTCTACAGAACTTTCAGGAAGGTCTGGGGCAAGGGGGAATAAAGACACACCCCTGGAAATTAGCCCATCAGTGAAGATGCTCAGGTGGAAGAGGTAAGAGATAGTGAGAATAGTCGGGAACCCAGAGACGCAGAGAAGTGAGAAAGCAGCTCACGTGGCGTCAGGGACCCATGAGAGAGACAGAGAGGGAGAGAGAGCAGTAAATTAACCATAAACAAGAGGAGAAACAGCCAGAGTGGGAGGAAGTATTGAGAAAGTATCTAGATGAGAAATAGGTGGGTCAGACAACAAATCTCAGGTCTGGGACCTTTGGAACAGATATGCTGTCATGTAGAATAGAAAGCTGAAGCGCTTTAAACCTCAGCAAGCCTAAAGTGATAGGCAGCGGCATGGAGTAGCTGGGAGGTAGAGAATGGGAGATGGTAAAGCTAAGTAAGGAACTGGAGGAAGTGAATTGGGAATCGAAGAAAGTTAGAGTCAAAGCAGCAGCAGGCCAGGAGCAGAGGAACCAGGTGAACGTATTTTCAGACTAGGTGTGATAGAGCGTACCGGGAGGCACAATGCACAGTCAGTGATCGGGATGCTTCCCAAAAAGCTGTGGACAAACTGACTGAGAAATGCTTAAACCTCCAGATTGTGCTCAGAGTCCTACACCAGACAGGCAAAGAAAACACAGAGCCCGCGCGTTCACTAATCACAAACGCGACTGCAATCATGGCACTGACGGTAACAACTCGCCCCAAAATCACAACGAGAAAGGAACCATGGGCATGATATCTCACTGGACTGGACATTGATAATGCATTTTAGTCCATCTTCCTCCACTGACATTGCCAAAATAAATTCACCTTCACATTTCAGGACCTGGAATACCCTTGGACCTGTTTGCCCCAGGCTTTTCACGTGTTTCATCAAAATTTCATCTGGTTTTCCCAATCGGACTGCTTGGTACATTATGGGGACAGTTTCTGCCTGCAGACAGAGACAAGAACTGAACGTGGGACACTGGTAAAGAAACTGTTAACCGTTCTCACCATCCTAGGACCAAAAGTTAGCCCCAAGAAGGCACAGATCGTGGGGTCCCAGGTCTTGTACATGGGAAATGTGAAAGCTCAGGGGAAGCATGAAATAGAAGGGAAACCACACTGAGGCCAGAACCTGTTAGCCCCTTCCAAGGGATATGAGCGCACAGCGTTCCTTTCTGGGCTCAGTGGGATATTGATGGTTGATGGTTTTGCTGTTAAAGCCACCCAACTCTCCAACCCCCTTAAAGAAGAATGCCTTGTAGGAATGAACATAGAAGTAAATTGTTAAATTAAAACAGGCCTTAGTGTAGGCCCTTGCATTGCAGGTCGCTGACCCAGAACCTCCCTTCACCTTGGAAGCTGCAGCCACCGATGCCACACTGGCAGCCAGACTTCTCCAAGAACGACACAGTAAACGCCGAGGGGTGCCCTCTACCTCCAGGCTCTATCACCAGTACAGCAGGGATTTTCTACACCTGCTGGTCATTTTCTGGGTGGTACAACACTTTTGGCTGTGTTATCAGCCTGAACCGCCTAAACCATTCTGATAGAGCACACACTCATTCAACTTCTGCTGGATGGCAGGATGGTTCAGTCAGCCAAAACCGCATAGCGTGATGGGCCTTCATGTACCGGGGGGGGGGGGGGGGGGGGGGGGGGGCGTGACGCTGCGATCAAATGTGCTAAAGTGGCCACCTTACGAGCTGACAGTTGGAGTTTCAGAGGAGAACTCCATGATGACAGTTAACAACAGTAAATGTCCCAAGGGACCATTTGTGCCAAATCAAAATGGAGAAAACCACCTCCACCGATCCCCAAACCACCCTCACCAGTAGCAGGAGTATTCACTGACAGATTCTCTATAGTGGAGCTTGGACCTGAAAGGCAGGCTGTAGTATATATGTGTGGAGAACCACAGAGGGGAACCCTTAATAAAGTTGGAGCTTCGGAGGAAGCTCGAGGATTTGTCTCAGCAGATGGGAAACCATTACCCTGCTCAAATTTATTCTCCAAACTGCCCCAGGCTGTGAATACAACATCATGAAGGTTTGAGCCCACCAACAAACTTCCCCCAACTGGGCCCTGAGGTCAGACGAATTGGTGAAGCAGGGTGGCCACGAAGGAGCAGCATAGGCAGCTCCTGATTCCTGAACAAACTAATGCTGTTACTGTGAACCAAGTCGAGGTCAAAAGTCTGGTGCAAGCTCAGAGTAGAGATGCCAAGTTAAAGCTATTACAACAGATGTGGAGGTGCCAGTGTTGGATTGAGGTGGAAAAAGGCCAACAGAGCCAACAGACTCTGGAACAGCCTCAGGAATAAAAGGATGACTAGGGTAGGTATCGGCCCAGTCAAGGATAGTAGTGGGAAGTTGTGCTTGGAGGCAGAGGAGATTGGAGAGACACTAAATCAATACTTTTCGTCAGTATTCACTCAGGAACAGGACGTTGTTGCTGATGTGAATATTGAGTCACAAGTGATTAGAATGGATGGCTTTGAGGTATGTAGGGAAGAGGTCCGGGGAATACTGGAAAGGGTGAAAATAGATAAGTCCCCTGGGCCTGATGGCATTTATCCTAGGATCCTCTGGGAAGCTAGGGAGGAGATAGCGGAGCCATTGGCCTTGATTTTTATGTCGTCGTTGTCTACGGGAATAGTGCCAGAGGACTGGAGGATAGCGAATGTGGTCCCCTTGTTCAAGAAGGGGAGTAGGGACAGCCCTAGTAACTATAGGCCAGTGAGTCTCACTTCTGTTGTGGGCAAAGTCTTAGAGAGAATTGTAAGGGATAGGATTTATGAACATCTGGATAGGAATAATGTGATCAAGGATAGTCAGCATGGTTTTGTGAAGGGCAGGTCGTGCCTCACAAACCTTATTGAGTTCTTTGAGAAGGTGACTAAGGAAGTGGACGAGGGTAAAGTAGTAGATGTGGTGTATATGGATTTTAGCAAGGCGTTCGATAAGGTACCCCATGGTAGGCTATTGCAAACATTACGGAGGTATGGCATTGAGGGTGCGTTAGAGGTTTGGATTAGGAATTGGCTGGCTGGAAGGAGACAGAGGGTAGTAGTTGATGGTAAAGGTTCATCTTGGAGTGCAGTTACTAGTGCTGTTCCACAAGGATCTGTTTTGGGACCATTGCTGTTTGTCATTTTTATAAATGACCTGGAGGAGGGGCTTGAAGGCTGGGTGAGCAAGTTTGCGGATGATACAAAAGTCGGGGGAGTGGTGGACAGCGAAGAAGGATGTGGCAGGTTACAGCGGGATATAGATAAGTTGCAGAGCTGGGCAGAAAGGTGGCAAATGGAGTTCAATGTAGCTAAGTGTGAAGTCATTCACTTTGGTAGGAGTAACAAGAAGATGGATTACTGGGCTAATGGTAGGCTACTTGGTAGTGTGGATGAGCAGAGGGACCTTGGTGTCCATGTACACAGATCTCTGAAAGTTGCCACCCACGTAAATAGTGCTGTGAAGAAGGCATATGGCGTACTGGGCTTTATTGGTAGAGGAATTGAGTTCCAGAGTCCTGAGGTCATGTTGCAGTTGTATAAGACTCTGGTGCAGCCTTATCTGGAGTATTGTGTACAGTTTTGGTTGCCATACTATAGGAAGGATGCGGAGGCATTGGAACGGGTGCAGAGGAGGTTTACCAGGATGTTGCCTGGCATGGTAGGAAGATCAAATGAGGAGAGGCTGAGGCACTTGGGGCTGTTCTCATTGGAGAAAAGAAGGTTTAGGGGCGATTTGATAGAGGTGTACAAGATGATTAGGGGTTTAGATAGGGTTGACAGTGAGAACCTTTTTCTGCGTATGGAGTCAGCTTTAAATTAAGGGGAGGTTGGTATAGGACAGATGTTAGGGGTAGATTCTTTACTCAGCGGGTTGTGAGTTCATGGAATGCCCTGCCAGTATCAGTGGTGGACTCTCCCTCTTTATGGTCATTCAAGCGGGCATTGGATAAGCATATGGAGGTTATTGGGCTAGTGTAGGTTAGGTAGGCTTCGGTCGGCGCAACATCGAGGGCCGAAGGGCCTGTACTGCGCTGTATTTTTCTATGTTCTATGTTCTATGTTCTAAGGCAGAAGTCACATGACACCAGGTTATAGTCCAAAAGGTTTATTTGAAATCACAAGTTTTCGGAGTGTTGCCCCTTCATCAGGTGAAATTAGTTGAAAACTTCAGCTGATGTAGGAGCAGCGCTCCAAAAGGTTGTAATTTCAAATAAAGCTGTTGGACTATAACCTGGTTTCATATGACTTCTGAAAATTACAATAAGGAATTATCCCAGTCTCCTACAGCAAGTGGGAACAAAAGTGCTAAGAATGGGCTTGTTTTCAAAGATAGGTGGAATATGATATCGGACTAGAACTGAAGTCAAGTGATTTATCAATGCCACGATGTCCTGGGACATCAAGGGACAGAAGCCACGACTGACAGAATTAAGGGACTGTGTTGGTGACCAGAAATGGGAAAACACATAAAACATTATAGAACAATCCAGACAAGAATGGCAATAAAGGAGAGTTAAAGCACTAGGCCAGTAGCCAGAACCATTGGACTGACCTTCAAATAGACTACCTGTCTCCCTACCATCCTGTAAAGGGAGATATTAGGATATCAGGTCAGCATGGACATTTTTACAAAATGGGTGGAGGTACTGTTCACTCAAACACTGCTGATGTTACAATGGAAACATCTTAATTCTGCACATTTTTGCTCGATGGAATCTTGGATTGATTTGGACAAAGGAACCTATTTCACAACCTAAGTACTGCAGGCGGTGATTAATATATTTGGTGTCAGACAAAAGTTTCACATCGCCTACCATCGTCAAACCAATGGACTGTAGAGAGGATGACTCACACCTTCAAAGGGATTCTGCAAAAGGTTGTCCTAAAAAACAACTGGGCCTGGAATCCTTTGTCCTCATGCTCATAAAGAAATTGCCCTCCAGTTCAACTGGATTCTGAGAGGTGACCTTAATCTATCAAATTATGAGAGGCATAGATAAGGTCGGTATGCAACAGCTTTTTTTCCATTGTAGGGGGAGTCTAAAGCTTGAGGGCATAGGTGTAAAGTGAGAGGGGCGAGATACAAAAGGGCTCAGAAGGGCAACTTTTTCACAGAAGGTGGTGAGCGTGTGGAATGGGCTGCCAGAGGTAGTGGTGGAAGTGAGTACAATTTTAAGAAACATTTAGACTGATACATGGATGGGATAGGAATGGAGAAATATGGATCAAACACAGGCAAATGGGACAAGGTTAATAGTGAAAACAGGGCAGCTGGGTAAGTTGGGCCGAAGGGCCTGTTTCCATGCTGTAGTAAACCTCACATCTACTGTTGGACAGAATGGATCATGAAGGATCCTAAAGAAGAGAATAAATAAGTAAATCTTAGAGTCATAGACAGACACAGACCCTTCGGTTCAACTCGTCCATGCTGACCAGCTATCCTAACCTAATCTAGTGCCATTTGCCAGCAATTGGCCCATATCCCTCTAAACTGTTCCAATTCATCCAGATGACTTTTAAATGTTGTAATTGTACCAGCCTCCACCACTTCCTTTGGCAGCTCATTTCATACATGGACCACCGTCTGTGTGAAAAAGTTGCCCCTTAGGTTCCTTTTAAATTTTTTCCCTAAACCTATGCCCTCTAGTTCTGGACACCCGCACCCCAGGGGAAAGACCTTGCCTATTTACCCTATGTATACCCCTCATGATTTTATAAACCTCTATAAGGTCACCACAGCATCCAATGCTCCAGGGAAAACAGCCCCGGCCTATTCAGCCTTTCCCTGTAGTTTGAATCCTCCAACCCAGGCAACATTCTTGTCAATCTTTTCTGAACTCTTTCAAGTTTCAAGGCATCCTTCCAATAGGAGGGAGAACAAAATTGCACACAATATTCAAAAAGTGGCCTAACCAATGTCCTGTATAGCCACAACATGACCTCCCAACTCTTACATTCAGTGTCCTGTCCAGTAAAGGTAAACATACCAAATGCCTTTTTCACTATCCTAGCTACCTGCAACTCTACTTTCAAGGAGCTATGAACTTGCAGTCCAAGGTCTCTTTGTTCACCAACACTCCCCAGGGAATTACCATTAAGTGTATAAGTCCTGCTCTGTTTTGCCTTTCCAAAATGCAGTACCTCGCATTTATCTAAATTAAACTCCATCTGCCACTCCTCAGCCCATTGGCCCATCTGACCAAGATCCAGTTGTACTCTGAGGTAACCTTCTTGGCTGTCCCCTACAACTTCAACTTTGGTTATGTGCAAACTTACTAATTCTACCTCCTTTGTTCACATCCAAATGATTTATATAAATGACGAAAAGCAGTGGACCCAGCACCAATCCTTGTGGCACCCCACTGGTCACAGGCCTCCAGTCTGTAAAGCAACCCTCCACCACCACCCTCTGTCTTCTACCTTTGAGCAAGTTCTGTATCCAAATGGCTAGTTCTCCCTGTATTCCATGAGATCTAACCTTATTAACCAGTCTACCATGAGAACCTTAGAGAAAATTAAAAACAAATTATACCTCTATTTCATTGGAAACCTAATGGCAGTCTGGACAAAAATGTTTAATTATGCATTCTGTTCTATATTCTGTTTGTTTTATTATGGTAAGTTTGCAGTTGTAGTTCATCAGTAAGGTTATTTTGTCTTTTGAGTAGAATGCAACGCCTGATGGTTAAAAATATTTGAACTCCCAATGTGTCCTGAATTCATTTCTTTGGGATATTTCCATTTTGCTGCTAAAGTGGGACGTAACTCTATAAAATATTAAATATTCATCAACACTATCAATCAATGAGTTTTTAAAAAAAAAATCTCGACTTATAGTAAATTAGGTTGCACTTTAGTCATCAGACGCTTTTGTGGCAGGTTAAGGCTTTTTACTCTGCTGTAAAATGGAGGTCAGCTTCCAGCGGTTGAAGTTACAATTTATTGTATCACTGCATTTCAAAAAGATAAATCACCTTCACAGCCTCCCAGCTATTTTCAAAGTTCCACTATTACAGAATGAGTTATCGCTTTCCCCTTCCTTCCTTTCACACAATGGCATCAACTAAACAAAAAGTAATTTTCTGCAGGAAATCCCAGTTGGTCTGGGGCTTGGGGAACAGTGCGCCACGGAATCGGCCCGAAAGGTTCATCGCCTCTGACATAATTGAATTAAAATGATCAAGATTAATTCTCCCTGCTTTATTTTTTTTTCACATTTTGCTCTGGATGCTTGAAGCAGAAACCTTTCAACAGATTAAATTACCAGCTTTACTGGATATTGAATGCAGGAGTTTTAACCAAGTTGAAATTACAGTACCTCATTCCCCCAGTGCTTCGGGTGGTGGGATAATGATTTTTCTTTTTCACAGCCACTTTATTCCTCAATTTAAGTGGTCATCCCATAGGACGTCTGCAGTAACACACTGTGTTACTGTGCTCCAACCGTGCTCCGCCTTATTGCCATTCTAATGAATCCAATAAAACAAATGTAATATCCTTCACCGTATATTTTATATAATGCCTAATGAAATCATGTCTGCAATCTCCCACCTGAAAACACTCTTGCCTTTTTTCCAATAAGTCAGATGCAAATGTATTCAATAAAGCTCGATTGTGTTGCATTTTAAGCAGGGGAAAATGCTGCTCCAAGTGTGAGTTGTAACTGTTTGTGCTGCTCTCCAATTCTTTTGACTGCATCTAAAGCTCTTCTATACACGAAAGTGCACAGAGAGAGAGAGAGAGCGAGAGAGGTGAATTTGCTATTGCATGAAATGCATCACTTGCTGTGTGTAATTATTAAATTACAGTGTGTTCACCTCTACTTTAAACTGATGGCTAAATTTATTACTGCCATTTCTCTCAGATTCCACTACACTTTATCTTCCTGGGCGATAAGACGAGAAAACACACTCTCAAACTAATTATACACAAAGACAAGTGGGCAAGTTAGCACAGTCAGAATTTCTCCTTGTTGTGGTTCTGTTCGCCGAGCAAATTTCCCAGCAAATTCCCAGCTCGGCGAACAGAACCACAACAACGAGCACCCGAGCTACAAATCTTCTCACAGAATTTCTCCTTCATTCAAATTTAATTGTAGGAAATTCAAGCTACATATTGTATGCTGTGGGATCACATGAAGGGTTGCAACCAGGAGATACTTGTTAGGAAGGAAGATGTGTTGGGCATTTTGAAAAACTTGACGATAGACAAGTCTCCCGGGCCTGATGGGATATAACCTGGGATTATGTGGGAAGCAAGAGAGAGAATTGCAGAGCCGTTGGCAATGATCTTTTTGTCTTCACTGTCAACGGAGGTGGTACCAGGGGACTGGAGAGTGGCGAATGTTGTGCCCCTGTTCAAAAAAGGGAATAGGGATAACTCCGGGAATTACAGGCCAGTTAGTCTTACTTCGGTGGTAGGCAAAGTAATGGAAAGGGTACTGAGGGATAGGATTTATGAGTATCTGGAAAGACACTGCTTGATTAGGGACAGCCAGCACGGATTTGTGAGGGGTAGGTCTTGCCTTACAAGTCTTATTGAATTCTTTGAGGAGGTGACCAAGCATGTGGATGAGGGTAGAACAGTGGATGTAGTGTACATGGATTTTAGTAAAGCATTTGATAAGGTTCCCCATGGTAAGCTTATGCGGAAAGTCAGGAGGCATGGGATAGTGGGAAATTTGGCCAGTTGGATAGAGAACTGGCTAACCGGTCGAAGTCAGAGAGTGGTGGTAGATGGTAAATCTTCAGCCTGGAGCCCATTTACAAGTGGAGCTCCACAGGGATCAGTTCTGGGTCCTCTGCTGATTGTAATTTTTATTAATGACTTAGATGAGGGAGTCGAAGGGTGGGTCAGTAAATTTGCAGACGATTCGAAGATTGGTGGTGTTGTGGATAGTGAGGAGGGCTGTTGTTGGCTGCAAAGGCACTTGGACATGATGCAGAGCTGGGCTGAGGAGTGGCAGATGGAGTTCAACCCTGTCAAGTGTGAGGTTGTCCATTTTGGAAGGACAAATAAGAATGCGGAATACAGGGTTAACGGTAGGGTTCTTAGTAAGGTGGAGGAGCAGAGGGATCTTGGGGTCTATGTTCATAGCTCTTTGAAAGTTGCCACTCAGATGGATAGAGCTTGTAAGAAGGCCTATGGTGTATTAGCGTTCATTAGCAGAGGGATTGAATTCAAGAGTCGTGAGGTGATGTTGCAGCTGTACAGGACCTTGGTAAGGCCACATTTGGAGTACTGTGTGCAGTTCTAGTCGCCTCAATTTAGGAAAGATGTGGAAGCTTTGGAGAGGGTGCAGAGGAGATTTACCAGGATGTTGCCTGGAATGGAGAATAGGTCGTACGAGGATAGGTTGAGAGTGCTAGGCCTTTTCTCATTGGAACGGCGAAGGATGAGGGGTGACTTGATAGAGGTTTATAAGATGATCAGGGGAATAGATAGAGTAGACAGTCAGAGACTTTTTCCCCGGGTACAACAGAGTGTTACAAGGGGACATAACTTTAAGGTGAAGGGTGGAAGGTATAGGGGGGATGTCAGGGGTAGGTTCTTTACCCAGAGAGTGGTGGGGGCATGGAATGTGCTGCCTGTGGGAGTGGCAGAGTCAGAATCATTGGTGACCTTTAAGCGGCAATTGGATAGGTACATGGATGGGTGCTTAAGCTAGGACAAATGTTCGGCACAACGTCGTGGGCCGAAGGGCCTGTTCTGTGCTGTATTGTTCTATGTTCTATCTATGTTCTAAGAAAGAACTGAATTGAAATTGGTTTTAGCAATGGTATGATTGATTATTGAAGACATTGTGGATCAGTACAGATAGATAAAATTCTATTCTATCTTGGACATGAAGGAACAGATGCGCTGGGGAAGAGGAGTAACAATAGCCTTGCATTGATCTATGATATTGTTAATGGGTCAGGGCACTTGAAAGGGGCATGTGGGGAGACAGCAGTGTAGTGGTAATGTGACTAGACCCGAAATGCAGAACCTCAGGCTAATCGAGCCATTGAACTGTACAGCACAAAAGCAGACCCTTCGGTCCAACTCTTCAATGATGATCAGATATCCCGAATTAATCTACTTCCATTTGCCAGCATTTGGTCCATATCCCTCTAAACTCTTCCTTATTATGTACCTATCCAGATGCCTTTTAAATGTAATTGTATTAGTCTCCACCACTTCCTCTGGCAGCTCTTTCCATACACCCACCACCCTCTGTGTGAGAAAGTTGCCCCTGAGGTTCCTTTCAAATCTTTCCCCTTTCACCTTAAATCTATGCCCCCTAGTTTCACACTTCCCCACCCCAGGGAAAAGACCTTGTCTATTCACTCTATCCATGCTCCTCATGGTTTTATAAACCTGTATAAGGTCATTCCTCAGTCTCTAATACGCCAGAGAATATAGCCCCAGCCTGTTCAACCTCTGCTTCTAGCTCAAACCCTCCAACCCTGGCAATACCCTTGTAAATCTTTTCTGAACCCTTTCAAGTTTCACAATATCCTTCCTACAGCAGGGAGACAAGAATCGCATGCAGTATTCCAAAACTGGCCTAAGCAATGTCCTATACAGCTACAACTTGACTTTCCAATTCCTCTACTCAATACACTGACATACCAAACGCCTTCTACACTATCCTGTCTACTGGCAACTCTACTTCTGAGGAACTATGAACCTGTACCCCAAGGTCTCTTTGTTCAGCAAAACTCCCCAGGACCTTACCATTAAGAATATAAGCCCTGCCCTGATTTGCCTTTCCAAAATGCAGCACCTCACATTTATCTAAATTAAACTCCAACTGCCACTCCTCAGCCCATTGGCCCATCTGGTCAAGATCCTGTTGTACTCTGAGATAACCACCTTTGCTATCCACTACACCATGAATGTTGGTGTCATCTGCAAACTAACTATCTATATACCCTCTATGTTCATAT
Source organism: Chiloscyllium punctatum (assembly GCF_047496795.1). Classification (NCBI taxonomy): domain Eukaryota; kingdom Metazoa; phylum Chordata; class Chondrichthyes; order Orectolobiformes; family Hemiscylliidae; genus Chiloscyllium; species Chiloscyllium punctatum. The sequence continues at coordinate 70,452,369 of NC_092760.1, forward strand.
CCAAATCATTCAGATAAATGGTGAAATACAGTGTACCCAGCACTGATCCTCGTGGCAAACCGCTGGTCACAGGCCTCCAGTCTGCAAAGCAACCTTCCACCACCACACTCAGGTGTTTTGGGACATGGCAGATGATAAAATTTGGAATCAGTCTGTCCTTCTCATTGTCAATTGTTGAAAAGCCCAGCTGGTTCACAAATGCTTATTTAGGAAGGAAATCTGCCATCGTCACCTGGCCTGATCTACAAGTGGCTCCAAACCCACAGCAATGCGGTTGCCTCTTAACTGACCTCTGGGCAATTAGCGATTGGCAATAGATACTGGCCTAGCCAGTGACATCCTATTCCAAAAATGAACAAACAAGATTCCCCCCTTATCAGTAAGTATTTGAACTGATAGATGTCAGCTTTAAACAGTATGTTAAAGGGGGATAGAGTGATGCACAGGTTTGAGGGGAAATTCCAGAGTTTTGAGCCTAGAAAACTGAAAGCACAACAGCCTATGGGGGTGATCAAAAGTTAAGAAGTGGAGGAGCACAGAGATCTCAGGAGGGTTGCAGCACTGAGTAGACTTCAAAAGGTGGGGTGAGATTGTGGACAGACATGCAAAAAAGGACGAGGATTTTTAAATCGTGTCATTGCTCCTCTGGGAGCAAAAGAAAGTAAATCAAAAGAGAAATGCTTCAATATACTTCCAACTGCTTTTAACACAAATGCAAAGAAAGATCTCACATCTGTACAGCAACTTCCATGTTCTTAGGATGTTCCAAAGGGCTTTACAGCTAATGAAAGTAGTTTGACATTATAGGCATTGTTATGAATGGTCCTGAAAAGTGCCCAGTCTACTTCAATTGCCCTGGCAGAGTAAATAATCTCAAAGGGTTGAGCAACTGGTAAAGCCACTGTTTCACAATGCTCCTGTGCAGTACAAAGTACATGATGTTTGTTGCTAACAGGATGATGCCATTGAGCCAAAAGATGTTCTGACTATCACACAAATGAATAATGTGGTGTATGAATTTCAGCGTCAGTGTGATGTCAGTTATGTAGATTGTAGACTGGCAGATTATATAGAATATCATACCCCTTTAGCTGTTTTCCACAAGCAAACTACTGACTATAACCAACCTATGCAAATAAACTCATAACAGGGGTCCAAAATTAGACCTTGCAATTGGTTAACATTTGCTGCATAGTACTGAGTGCATGAATAGTTACACTGACAATAAATTTAAACTTTTTAGTTGGACTCACAGTGTGGTGCATTCATGCATACTAGAAGCTACATACATTAACAGACAGGACCCAGTTATTTGTGGATAGAAAGAACATGTACATGCATTGCCCCTGTTTCAATTCAATAGATTAAGAAACAGCCGTTCTCTGGTTTATTCCTTAGTGCAAAGCCTTAACCAATCAGCATCAACCTGCTTTGTTTAAAACCACATGTTTAGAGTGAGGACATAGTTACAGGAATGGGTAAGATAATCCATGAGTCTCCAAAGTAGAACTTCCACTAGCATAATATCATCAGTATAGAGGACTTCTCCAATCAAGACATACTGTGTGTTTGTTTGTGTTTCAGTCGTGTCAGATTATAGAGCTTATTATGTGACCCAGCAGGTACTATAGACACCATGAGGAATACAAGTATGTATAGATTATTACAAGTATGTACAAGTATTCTAGAATAAGGTTTATATCTTGAATTAAATGTTTTGGGTGCAGTGACACTTCATCAGAACTGTCAGTAGTAAGGAAGAAGAGGTATTTATGCTGAAGCCGAAGTGGGTGGGGGGAATAGGTGGGCAACGCTGAAAATGTATTGCTGAAAAGTGCAGCAGGTCAGGCAGCATCCAAGGAGCAGGAGAATCGACGTTTCGGGCATGAGCCCTTCTTCAGGAGTAGGTGGGCAGATGGGTAGAGACGGAGACTAGGGGCTGGGGATTGGGGTAGGGGAGGGGTGTGTGTGAGGAGGTGGTGGGGGAGAGAGAAAGAGAGAGAGAGAGAGATTGTGTGGGGGCGAGATATGAAAGGAGTAGGTAAACAAGGGCAGCAGGCCAGGTCAGAAGGAAAGCTGAATAAGTGGTAATTAGAGGTAAGATTGGCAAAATAGGTTATCTGTGCTAAATGCAACCACATAATATGATAATGGGTCCAAGAGTACATGGAAACAGGTGACAGTGCTAAAAGCAGCCCATGTCATAACAGAACTGGCTGTGGGAATGTGTAAAAAATGTTTAACAGGCTCTAAAGTTATTGAACTTGATATTGAGTCCTAGAGGTTGCAGGTCCCAAGCAGAAAATGAGATGTTGTTCTTTGAACTTGTGCTAAGGCTCGATGGAGTACTGCAGCAGGCTTGTGACAGAGATGCTGCCGTCTAACATGATGGTGTGTTGAGGTGGCAGGCAACTGGAAGCTCAGGGTTACATTTGTGGACAGAGGGTAGGCGCAACCCCTATAAATATAACTCTGCTCTCCTCCCACAGAGACTGCCAGATCTGCTGAGTTTCTCCAGCAATTTCAGTTTTTGTTTATAATTTGAATATTACTCAGAAAAGACACATTTTATCAAAGTTTTTTGTCTTTACTTCATCAGCACAATTTGTAACCATTGTGCAAATCAGTACACATTGAACTAATTAACTCAGCAACTTGTGCAGTTGAGTTCAGTTTTAACAACACCATGAATACCCAAATAGATGGTACTGCCATGGGATTCCCACTAGCCGCATTTCTCACAAACATCTTTGTTGAACTCCAAGAGAATTGTGTTGGGTGTCATTCCATTAAAGTCACATTTCAATGAAGTTCGATGAATGCTGATTCACACAATGGTGGAGACTTGCTGAGTTCCATAAGAAACATGTCTTTGATGGAATAACACCCAATCTCCTATCCCTTTGCATATTTCAGATATGTAAATGATATGTTTGCTGTTCTTGAATCTGCAGCTGCATATGAGAATTTGCTTACATGTCTTAATGGGCTCCATTCTGTGCCCAAACTCACCTTTGAAATGGGGCAGTCAAATGAAATCCCTTTCCTTGATGTCCTTGTTGAGAAATTGGTCAGTTAGTTTTCTATGACTGTGTAACATAAACCTACCCTTACTGACGAATATTTGCATTGGAATTCCTACAGGCCTATAGCCTATAAGATTGACCTCACTGGCAATTTTGTAAAAAGGACCCAAGCCATTTTATTCACTGTGTAAGCTTAATGCTAAAATGGGGCGCATCAAAGCAATACCTGCAGGATACTGGCTATCCTAATCAGATTATTTCTTGTTGCATATTGCTCAAACTCATGATTGCACCTTAGATTATCATTTTGGCTTTTGGAAAGTACCCAGACTAGCTTACCCTGGAAACAACCCGTTTCAGGCTGCCAATATGTAATAGCAATGTAAATGGTATTCACCACTATTGCTGTCAAGCCAAGAAGACAATCTGTCTATCATTCAAATGAGTAATGTGGTCAATGGATTTCAGTGCCAGTGTGATGCCAGGTATGCTAGGCCTTTTTTGTCCAAAGATTGGAGAATCATTTCAAACAGCACTTCCTTACTGACAGATAGGATCAAGGGACAAGACTTCAATGGATTTAAGAAACAGGAGAGATGTCAAAAGAATTGCAGTTTCATTTTACACAAAATTGAAATCACCTCCAAAGACTCACAGCTTTGCCAGACTCCTGCAGTCTTCTGGATGAAAGGAGCGAAATCATTTATTTACACAGATCACTGCACTGCTAACTAATAATTGCTGCAATTGTTAATCTGATCAATAAGGAGTAGCCTGCAGAGTTGTTCGTGCTTGTAGTTTGTCTTATCTGACTATTGATTTAAAGGACACACAGTATGAGTTAATGGATGTTTAATGTAGTGCAGAGACTTTGAGCTTCCATTTGTTAAATAAAGTGCAACTGGTTCTGAGACCCTTTATGACAGGCTTGCCTCAGCAGTAGCATGTAAGGGGTCAAGCCTGACTCTGTTATGTGCGAATGAGTGGCAAGATAGTCACAATAAGATATAAAAACATTTCTTAAATAAAGTTAATATGTTTTCCTTACTTCAGCAGACTTTGTAAATAGCCCGAGACCATAAATATTATAAAAAGCAATTCCCATTGCTTTAAGCACTTTGGAGCGGTGACCCTCTGATTGGGCCACCCTCCTTAATAAGACTTAAACTACTTAATTGACAACTGCCCCTAAAATGGGTTAGAGGTTCCATCGTCTGTCTATGTGTGTTTCAAGACACGTTTCCATCTGACACTAACACCCAGGTAAAATTGTGGCTCTGGTATCAGCAGTCAAAATCTCCTCGACTCAGCTAACATATTTTATCTTTGATCCTAATGGCTGAAATGTTGTGTTCATTTACCCATCGTTAGATGGCAGGATAGACAAATAAGGACCCAGTTGGTGTTAATAGATATTCCAGTTTTGAAACTTGATGTTTAATTCATAGAACTCAGACAGGTTTTGTTGATTCCAATATAACACTGCAGTCTGTTGTGGCACATCAATGTATGTTCTCATTACTACTGTGGCAGAAGAAACAGCATAGTGTTTGAAACACAAAAAAAAGTTCCATATTAAAGTAATTTGCTTAATTATTTAAACATGCCCAAGTAAGAATAATGTATAAACCTTTTACAAAACTTCTCAAGTTGCTTAAACCTGACATGATCTATAATATATCATTAATATATCAGACACAAGATAATTATAGCCATGGAAGGCCATTCAGCCCATCCAGAGAGATCCTAACATCTTTCCCATTGTAGTATCCAGGTAAATGATTCCAGAATTTCTGTCTCCATTTCTATCTCTGAAAGTTCCTTCCACATGTCAGTTACGTATTGTGTAAACAGCAATTTGAGTTATTGACTTTTGGCAGGATGTTGCTCATGCCCCACTACACATTAACAGCACAGAGGTGGAACGAGTGGAGAGTCTCCACTCTGGGAGTGGTCATCCACAACAAGCTTTCTTGGACTTCATTTAGACGCACTGGTTACAAAGACCCACCAATGTCTCTTCCTCCTCAGGCAGCTGAGAAAACTTGGCATGACGGTGAATACCCTTGACAACTTTTATAGGTGCGCCATTGAGAGCATTCTGTCTGGATGTATCACTACTTGGTATGGCAACTGTACCATTTAAGATCGGAGACGGTTACAGAGAGTGGTGAACTCAGCCCGGACAATCACAAAGGCCAACCTCCCATTTATAGAACCTATCTACCAGGCCCACTGTCAAGGAAATGCCGCCAGCATTCTCAAAGATCCATCCCATTCTGGCAATGTTTTTCTACAACCTCTACCATCGGGGAGAAGGCACAGAAGCCTGAACACATGGACCAGCCATTTTCACAACAGTTTCTACCCTACTGTTGTTAGAATACTGAATGGACTCGCCAACTCTGAACATTCGCCTGTAACTGTGTTTTTGTTTTTGCTGCTGTTTATCTATTATTTACTTATCCATGCTACTTAACTCTGTGATCTGCCTGTATTGCTCGCAAGACAAAGCTTTTCACTGTGCCTCAGCACATGTGACAATAAATTCAATTCAATTCAATTCAATTGTTCATATAGAATCATAGAGGTCTACAGTACAGAAAAATGCACTTCAGCCCATTGAGTACCATGCTTTGGTTTGAACTCGTTCCCTAGTTCTACTCCAACTGTTTTCATTGAATCATAGAATCCCTACAGTGTGGAAGAAGGCCATTCGGCCAACTGGGTCTAAACCAAACCTCTGAAGAGCATCCTACCCAGACCCATTCCTAACCCTATCCCTGTACCCTGAATAACCAATGGCCAATCCACCTAGCCCACACATCCTTGGACACTATGGGCAATGTAGCACGGCCAATCCACCTAACCTGCACATCTTTAGACTATGGAAGTAAACTTTAACATCCAGAGGAAACCCATGCAGACATAGGGAGAATGTGGAAACCCCACACAGACAGTCGCTCAAGGGTAGAATCGAATCCGGGTCCCTGCCACTATGAGGTCGCAGTGCTAACCACTGAGTCACCATGCTGCCCCATGCCTTTTTTTTAAAGCAATGTTCTCGGTTTCATTTACTATTTCTTCAACAATTTTATACACTGTGGAAGATGGCATATAATGTGGGAAAATATGAAGTTGTTCATTTTGGAAGAGGGAGCAAAAGTATAGCATACTATTTAAACAAAGAAAAAACTGCAGAAAGTTGAAACACAAAGGGACTCAGCATATTCGTACACTAAATACAGAAAGCTGGTACAAAGGTGCAACAGGTAACCAGGAAGACTTTTGGAATATTGGCCCTTGTTTCATGGAGGTTGGAGTGTAATAGTAGAAAAGTCTGACTGTAACCGTACAAGATTCTGGTCAGACCTGCACGCCAGAGACATCTGGAGTACTGTGAGCAGTTTTAGTCCCATTATTTAAGGAAATATATCATTTCAATGGAAGCAGTTCAGGGAAGGTTCATGTGGATGATCCCTTTTATGGAGGGATTAGCTAATAAACAAAGGCTTTGGAGTTGGGACGCTACTCACTGGAGTTTAGAAGAATGAGAGGTGATGTTTTTGAAACATGTAGGATTCTTAAGGGGCTTGACAGGCTAAATGCTGAGAGGATGTTTCCCCTCATGGGAGACTCTGAGACCAAACAGCCTTGTCTCAGAATAAAGGGGCACCAATTTTAGACTGAGTTGAGACTTGAAAGACACTATACAGACAATAAGCAAAAACTAATGTTTTTACAAAATACTGTGCAAGAACTGTAACAAATCCTACATTGAACAAACAGAAAGAAAACTAACCACCAGGATACATGAACATCAACTAGCCACAAAATGGCAGAACCCTCTCTCACTAGTATCCTTACCTATAGAGAAGGCAACTTCGACACACAACTTCGACTGGGACAACACATCCATCCTCGGACAAGCCAAACAGAGACACACACAAAAATTCCTAGATGCATGGCATTCCAACAGGAACTCTATCAACAAATACATTGCGTTGGAACCCATTTACCACTGCCTGAGAAAAAGGTCAGGAAATGACATCACCATTAGAAATGACATCACCAACCCAAAGAAACCCAAACATATAAATAGAAAGCGGGAATCATTAGTAGTGCTTCATCCGGAGGCTCACTGAAGATGTTACCTAGTATGGTGACAAAATGTCTGAAAATGAACCTTGCAGCTCAGTGAACAAACCTACATCCAGGGTATTTTAAAACTAAGCACTGGACTTCCTCGCACTGAGGCATGGAAAGTGTGCATGTGTAGTGTCTGTACACATTTGGACAGTAAATTGTGATCATATTCAAGATGTTCAAGCTCTAAATGATTTGCTTGTTTTCTGTGGCCCCTGTCATGATTGAAGAGTCTGATGCAAGATTGACATGGATGTCTAAAGAACTTACACTTTACGTTGCCATTGTTGGTGCTTGGAGGAGCTTTTGCAGCTGTACCATCTCTGGTCTTCCTCAGGATAAATTGAATATTGCAGGTTTGGAATAGATGGCCCTTGAATCAAACATTGAACCAAATTGTCTCCATGTAAACTGATCAGTTGCAAGTATATGCAAATCTTTTTCTTGCATTTAGTTTAGTATCTGGTTATTAATAATTCTCCTAATTGGAACAGCGATCTAACAAAACATTTCAACAACAGTTTGTATTTAATGCTTTTAATGCAGCAAAACATCCCAAAAAGCTTCACAGAAACATTATCAAATTTGATATTGAGCCACATGAGAAATATTAGGGCAGATGACCACAAACATGCTTAAAGTGGAAGGTTTAAGAAGCTCCTTAATGGGGGAGAGTGAAGCAGAGGCACTTTGGGGGGGGATTTCCAGAGGTAGTGCATTGACATCTGGGCCTCCAATAGTGGTACAGTTAAAAATTGAGGATTCCACAACATTCCAGATTTAGAGGGGCACAGATCTCTGAAGCAGCCAATCAAGTGGAGGAGAAAAGGGAAGACAGGGACAGTATTGTGAGGAGCGTTGACATTCTTCTCTGTAGCAAAGTGCATGAGACAAGACAACTGTACTGCTTGCCCATTGCCAGGGTTCAGGACACCTGCTCTGAGCTGGAGGGAAACTTACAGTGTTAGAGAACGTATCCTGTCATCATGGTCCGTATCGACATCAACAAAGTAAGCAGGTCAAGGAAAGACGCTCTGCATAACCAGCATGAGGTGCTTGGCACAAATATTTGTAGAAGAGTCAGCAAAGAATGCACTGTTCCTACAGAATGAGAGTCTGGAGAATTAATATTGGAAAATAAGGAGATGGCAGATTAGTTAACCAGGTAATTTGCATCAGTCTTCACCATAGATAATGTAAGTAACATCTTAGAAGCAGTAATAAATCAAAAAATGGAAGGGAGGTAGGAACATAGGAAAATTACAATCACTATGGCACTGATACTGAGTGCATTATTGAATCTGCAGCCTGACAAATCCCATGGTCCTGTTGGATTTCAACTTGCCATTTTAAAATAAGTGGCTAGAGAGATAGCTGATATATCAGTTTTAATTTTCCAGACTTTGTTGAAATGATGCAAGAGAAAGCTTTTCATCTTGCACTCATCACGACTAGGACACAGGGAAGGGACATAGATAAAGAGGTGCAAATTTATATGGCATAAAAAATGGATGCTGATTTGCTGGCTCATAATTGGCATGGTGAAGGAACAGTTAACTGTCACTCTTTGTTCCCAGATCAGGCAGGTGGACTCTGATTAATCAGAATGTTGTCACGGGAATGCAACACAGATTGACAATCTCTGAACTGCCTTTCTTTCCCAATGAAATTAGGGCAGAATTGTGGCTCGTGGGTTAGCATTGTTGCCTCACAGCACCAGGATCCCGGGTTTGATTCCTGCCTTGGGCGACTGTCTGGGTGGAATTTGCACATTCTCCCTGTGTCTGTGTGGGTTTCCTCCCACAGTCCAAAGATGTGCAGGTCAGATGAATTGGCCATGCTAAATTGCCCATAGCGTTAGGTACATTAGTCAGGGGTAAATTTAGGGTAGCGGAATGGGTCTGGGTGGGTTACTCTTCAGAGGGTTGGTTTGGACTTGTTGAGCCAAAGGGCCTGTTTCCATACTGTAGGGAATCTAATCTAAAATAATGGAATACAGGTAGAAATTCGTTTTGCCTACCTCAAACTGGAGACTGCCATTCTGTGTTCTAAACTCTCAATTTAAGTTTCTGTGAGTCTGAACACATAAGCTTCTGACTTTGAGACAAGTATACGACCAGTTGAATCATGGCTGGGCTGACACATTTGTTGTAGCATACTATTGTCTCTCTTGTTTTGCTGCTATTCCTAAGGAACTGAATTTGAACAGCTTGACCTGAGTCCTCAGGGTGAGGGGTGGGCTCTGGGGTTGAGGGCACCTCTGGAAAGGGAGAAAACATAAATTCTATCCCTGACTGTGCAAATACACTTCCTTCTCAACCAGTCTAGATCGACATTGATATTCTTTGTATTTGGATGCTCACACAGTGACAGGGAAAACAACCCCTCTTTCAGTTCGAAGAGAATTTATTGGGATGTTCTTAGTGAAGATAGCCACCATGAGTAGGTGGTTTGGGCCTTCGCTGAGAGTTGTTGCAAGACTACTTTAAGAAGCCAGTGTTGCTGTAGGGCCAGGTAAGGATCTGTTGAGTTTTAATCTACCTGCTGACTGGATCGTTGGTGCAGCCCTCTGAATTACTGGCTTAATAACAATCGCAACTATTACTGTTCCAATGTTATTCTGAATTATTGGAAAGAAATTAAATATTCATAAATAAAATGAACTTAGGATTCATAAATTGAAATATTTTATTTGATAATAGCCAAATTGTATCAGTACCATTAGAAGATCTATATTCTTGCCATGGTAACCTTCTGCTTATTTTGGTTGGGTTTTCATGCATGCACTCCTGAATGTCAGGTTTGTTGCAAATGTACATAATTTCTCCAAGGCTTCTGGGGATCTTCCCAGAGATTAGTTGGGAGAATCTGAAAGGAAATAAATTTCTTGATATCACACTTTAACGGGCGTCCAAGTGCTGGAGATTTACCAGAATAGCGGCAGTGATGTGGCTCTTCAGCTAGAGGAGTGAGTAAAGAAGCAAAAAAAACAGGGAAGTTTGAGGCAGAATTTTATAGAGATGTTCAAAAGCTTTGATGAAGGAGATACAGTGCAACTATTTCTAGTGGAAGAAAGATGGGTAACTACAAGACATGGATTTAAAGTAAATGACAAAAGGGTTAGAGGTGAGATGATCTTTTTTTCTTAAGACAGTGAGTTATTACATTCAGAATGCACTCTTATGGGGCAGCATGGTGGCACAGTGGTTAGCACTGCTGCCTCACTGCTGCCAGAGACCTGGATTCAATTGCCACTCAGGCAACTGTCTGTGTGGAGTTTGCACATTCTCCCCGTGTCTGCGTGGGTTTCCTCCGGGTGCTCTGGTTTCCTCCCACAGTCCAAAAAAAAATGTGCAGGTTAGGTGAATTGGCCATGCTAAATTGCCCATAGTGTTAGGTAAATGTAGGGGAATGGGTCTGGGTGGGTTGCTTTTTGGAGGGTCGGTGTGAACTTGTTGGGCCGAAGGGCCTGTTTCCACACTGTAAGAAATCTAATCTAATCATAAAAGAAGCAGATTTTTAAAAAAAAAATTAAAGAGGAATTTTGATTAGTATTTGAAAGTGAAAAATATTCATGTCTATGTGGGGAGAGTCAATGTAAGTGGCAATTTTGAATGAGCAAAACATAATGGCCCAGATAGTAATATGCATATTTCATGAATGAAGTTTTAAAAAGTAACATTTCAAAATGCTGTTAGATATATTCTGTACTGATATACTCTGTACTGGTCTGGATCAGTGCAGTTTCAATAGCAATCAAGAAGCTCACACACGATAAAGAGCTGTGGTTAATTAGCATTCCATCCATCACCTCTAACACTCAAAGCTGCCATCACTAGCACATGATGGAAGCAATATGTACAAGATTCAACTCAGCAACTCACCCAAGCTCTTTCATCAGGAGGTACAAAACCTATGATCCCTATCACTTAGAAAGACACGGACAGTAGCAACATGGGACCACTCCTATCTGTAAGTTCCCCTCAAAGCCACAAACCATCCAAGTGTGGGACTATATCATTATTCCTTCACTTTCGCTGAGTCAAAATTCTGGAACTCCCTTCCTAACAGCATTGTCAGTTCCCTACACCACGAGGACTGCAGTGGTTCAAAAAGGCAACTCGCCACCACTTTGTCATTAAGGATGAACAATAAATAATGGTTTTGCCAGTGATCACCACATCCCAAAGAAAAATAACAAAAGGAGTTGCATTGTTAATAGATCTCAGCCTGCTCATGTTTTGCAACCAGAAATATGTAAATGCAATTGGGCATTTGAAAGGTTCACCATACCACTTGCACACAACTTGCAAATAAATACTTCAAAAAGAACTACAATGTTGGATGAAAAACGAATAATACAATCCATAATTCATTTTCACTTTCATTGTAATAGCACTCCATAGAATTGGATTTATTTCATAATAAGAATCCAGTGCCAGTCTAAGTTCTGAAGCACAGCTCACAGTGAATCTGAAATGGTCGTGTTTTGTAACAGCAGGAGTACTATATTGTGCAACGCATGATTTTTTTTTACTGTGTAATGGTCTTTTGCTTCTGTGGCTTAACAGAATGAAACAAACAATTTTTCCACTACTTTCAATCCAATAGACTGTGCTTTGTGCTTCAATTGGCCAGTTAGCCTGACTCAAAATCCCACCTGGGTTTGCCATATCGATTTTCTGATCTTTATCAATATGGTGCCTATTTGCCACCTGTCAGTATGTGATACTGGGCAAAGGGTGGTTGAGGTACTTTGCTGCCACCTCAGTTCTTTGTTCATGCTGTGTCTAGGGCCTGGCTAATCTTCAATAGTGCAGAATAAACCACTAATGTGTCCAAATGGAGGATGCACTTACCTTAGGTAACAAGATGGTTTATTGCATAGTAGCAGTAAATATAGTTTATATTACTAGGCAGGCATTATCACTCTTGGGTGCTGTTCAAAATAAACGGGCTCCCTGTGAAGGCTAATGTAAAATTCCCTGTCTTCATCAAAGACTGTGTGATGTTACGCGATTAGGTGAAACTAATGCAACTTCAACATTAGCTCTTTCAGCACCAGTACTTTATACAACAGTGGGCAGTGGTCTGGGGCCAAGCAGTCTGAGTGTTCACTCTTGCTCATTATGATGAAAGATAACTGTATACAATATAATGAGGTATAAATTACTCACAATTGTCCATGTTCTTGACAATATAGCCAGCACCCCAAGAAAATGATTTTTAATCAACATTAATTGCAATGCAAATTGTTAGTGCTATTTGATTTAAACGAGGGCTAAAATGAGGGTGGGTTGAGTTGTAGCCACTGTGGTGAAAGGCTTTTTCTTAGTACAGAGTTGTTTTTTTTTAGAAAAGGTCATCGACTAGAAACTTTGGCCTAGATTTTCAAATTACCTGAAGCAATTTGGGAATCCCCAAGGTTCCCCTAAAGTTGGCGTTCTCAAATTCCTGGGGTGGTCTATCATTCATATAGTTCGCTGAAGCAGCTGGCATTTACATTTCATTTAGCCTTCACTGAGATCGGAGTTTGGAGTCGATGGTGTCAGCCAAAAACTGACATTTGAGTGATGTGTACAACTTTAAGTAATAAAGTAATATAGTTCTCCAATGTGCAGTAAAACTTGTGAATGCACAATAAACCTACGTGCAAAGAACCTGAGTAACCCACTTGGCCCTTTGAGCTGATACCACCATTCATTTTGATCTGATTTTAACCTTTACTCGACCTCCCTGTTCACCCCAATAAATTTTCATCCCCTTGGAGACCAAGGCTCTAGCTACATGGCATAGCAGATGAATGGGGAAAGAGTGATGGGTAGAAGCAGGCACCAAGTTGGCACAGGAGTCATCAGAATCTGTAAAGGGGCATAGGTTGGCATAGGGAAATGAGTAGCTATTGGAAAGAAGACATGAGGTTGCATGAGCAGGCAGTAGGACGTGGTGTGTGTTGGAGGTTGAGGGCTATAGGGATGTTTTGTATTTCTCCCCTATTAGTGAGGAAAGCTACCCCTTTGGATCTGGCCCTGGGGGGATACCTTTAGTGGAGGTAAGGTACTCTTTGGACTTGTGGACAGGCAATCAAAGGCCTGTTTTCACACTGTAATGTAATCTAATGTAATCTAATGTAATGTAATCTTGTCTGTAAAAAGTCCATAAAGTTATAAAGACTGCCAAAGCTATTAAAAAACCATCCAAAAACATGTGTGGAGTTAAATAAAATGCAAATTATCTCAGATTGCCTTTTCACATATGCCATTATACGATTTATACTGTGAGACTGATTTCGCAAACTATCATTTTCACAATAGGGGTGCATATCTAACGAGCATTTTGATGAACAGCTCCAACGACTTATTGCATGGAAATGCTTGTTTACATAGGGATGATGCATTTAAAGAATTAAGCACTTAAAGTCATACAGTCATAGAGATGTGCAGCATGGAAACAGACTCTTTATTTTTGGACTCCCCCACCCCAGGGAAGAGACCTTGTCTATTCACCCTAACCATGTCCTATCCATTAAGGTCTAAGGGCCTGTTCTATTAACAGTTGGAGTGAGTCTTAACAAGAACATCCCCATTCTAAACGATTACAGACTTAACAGCCACCTAGATTTGTCGAATACATTGCATCAGTTGTATGACACTTTGATCTTTTACTACAAATTCTGTGTCCTAGGTATTCTGTCCTACTAGCTACCTGGCAAAGGAATAGCGCTCCGAAAGTTTGTAATTTCAAACAAACCTGTCGGGCTATAACCTAGTGTCATGTGATTTTCAACTTTAGCAAGAAGAGGTATTTGTCTAACAAATAAGATGTAGTTGAATGCTCAGTAACAATAGGTACGGGTTACTTTGAGTCACTAGACATTGTTACGAATATAACTGCAGCTCCTCTGACCACACCAGTATCTAAAGCTGTATTTCTTGTTCTCCATCATGCTCTTCAGCAAGCAGGGATTTGAACTCTGGATTACATCTTGGAGATTGTTGTCACATACGATGCTGGCGATGAAAGAGTGAATGTAGTTTCCTACAGCCATTTCACATCTTCATTTCATCCTGCTTTCTTTGGTCCTGTTCATCTCAGCAGGTGGGCGGCACGGTGGCACAGTGGTTAGCACTGCTGCCTCACAGCGCCTGAGACCTGGGTTCAATTCCCGCCTCAGGCGACTGACTGTGTGGAATTTGCACGTTCTCCCCGTGTCTGCGTGGGTTTCCTCCGGGTGCTCCGGTTTCCTCCCACAGTCCAAAGATGTGCAGGTCAGGTGAATTGGCCATGCTAAATTGCCCATAGTGTTAGGTAAGGGGTAAATGTAGATGTAGATGTAGGGGTATGGGTGGGTTACGCTTCGGCGGGGCGGTGTGGACTTGTTGGGCCGAAGGGCCTGTTTCCACACTGTAAGTAATCTAAAGTAATCTAATCTAATCATTTTCACTGCAAACTCAGCAAAGGCTGCCCCCTCCACCTCTTTGTCACAGGCACTGTATTGTCCTCCTGTCTCCTTAACCTGGTCCCAGAGGGGACAGAGATCCCAGAGCTAAGTTCTTCGTGAGATGAACTTTGGAAGATTAATCCAAAAGTGCACTTCTCTCATATCTGGGATACTGCCCCAGAAGTGAAGCCTCAATCGGTTTAACAAGTTAAATCAGGGAAATTCAACCCAAAGTTTCAAGTTCGCTACCTTTCATCAAGCCTCAGGAAAAGCATAAACTTGAAACATTCACTCTGTTTCCCTCTCCATTGAGGCTGCCAGACCTTACTGAGTGGAATTCCCTTCCTGAGGATATTGTGGGTCAACCTAACAGCCCACGTGGCTGCAGTTGTTCAAGAAGGTAGCTCACTCCCATCTTCCTAAGAGCATCTTGGGATGGGCAATGAATACTGACCAGTCAGTGACACCCAAGCCCTACAAGTGAATTAAAAAATGTATTTTCAATAATTCCATAGTTTTCTATTAACACCTTTAAGCATAGCCTCAGGCATTTTACTCATGACTTGATTTATTGTTGTCATGTGTACCTAAGTACAGTGAAAAGATTTGTTTTGTGAGCAGTACAGGCAGATCTTGGCATACAAGGACATACAGCTTAGAGGGTGCTTAGACCAAGCCTTTCCTTCCCTGAAGACTGGAAAGAAACTGGATTTGAAACAGTGCCTTTGTTTTGGCAGATAAAATTGGGGTTAGGTAGGTGGATGAATCAAAGATTGGGAAATTAATGACCCTAGCAAGTGATCAAGCCAAGACATATAAGCACAAAAATTGAATCTCCTGTGTAATCAGGATAGGAGCAGTGTATTTGGGACCCACATTGACATCCTATGAATCCAGCTTCAGTTCTGAAGGAGATAAAGAGAAGTCGGGGGCTACCAGTGATAGATCAATTGTAATCCCAGGAGCTTTATCATGAAGTGCAGGAGGAATTCTCTCAGCTCCTTTCAGCTTGGAGATGGAGAACATATTTTTTGACATAGTTTCTTAAAGCCCCTTCAGTAAACAATCAAACTTCATCTCCTCTCCTGTGTCAGCATTCCAAAATAATAAGTAGGATACCTTAGGATGTGAATGGGGGTCCCCAACACACTTGTTGAAGGTAGGGACATTGGGGGCCCACCCAGAGCCATTCCCTGTCCTTAACTATAAACCCTTTGTCCTCTACTCTCTGTGACCCCATCCCATTAGATCACTTGCTCCTTGGTCTTTTGGCTCTTGGGCATTACTCTCCCAGCATCCTCCACGTGGTCAGGATTTCTGCCTGTGGACCTCATTCGCAGAGGAAGGAACAGCCTGAATGGCAGAAGATACAGTGGCCCTTCCTTAGAAGAGGTAGCAGGAGGTTCTCCAACTGGCAGATGAGAGCCATGGCACTGAGGAAAGATTTCACCTATTAACTCAGTTTCTCTCTCTATAGGTGCTACCAAACATGCTGAGTATTTCGAGAACTTTCTGTTTTATTTTCAGATATTCAGTATTAGCAGGAATTTACTTGTATTACTTTTAGTGGCTGCTGGCTTTGGTCATGTTGCACCTGAGGAAATACACATTTGTGGATTGTCAGAGTTAATAAGTTAATGGGCTTTGACCTGGGGTGATCCGGGAGACAAGAGTGCCGTGACAACTTATCACACAATGACACTCTAGACAACATCAGTTGGGTGTATGTGCCATATGCCATCGTTTGCTTCCAGTTTGCCTGAAAAACTGGGCCTTCAGGCTCGATTTCTGCCCTACATTATTTGATTTTAGAACATAGAACATAGAACATAGAACAGTACAGCACAGAACAGGCCCTTCAGCCCATGATGTTGTACTGACCACTGATCCTCATGTATGCACCCTCAAATTTCTGTGACCATATGTTGCAGTTCTGTTCGCTGAACTGGGAATTTGTCTTGCAAATGTTTCGTCCCCTGTCTAGGTGACATCCTCAGTGCTTGGGAGCCTCCTTTGAAGCGCTTCTGTGCTGTTTCCTCCGGCATTTATAGTGGCCTGTCTCTGCTGCTTCCCGTTGTCAGTTCGAGCTATCCGCTGTAGTGGCCGGTATATTGGGTCCAGGTCGATGTGTTTGTTGATAGAGTCTGTGGATGAATGCCATGCCTCTAGGAATTCCCTGGCTGTTCTCTGTTTGGCTTGCCCTATAATGGTAGTGTTGTCCCAGTCAAATTCATGTTGCTTGTCATCTGTGTGTGTGGCTACTAAGGATAGCTGGTCGTGTTGTTTCGTGGCTAGTTGGTGTTTGTGTATACGGATCGTTAACTGTCTTCCTGTTTGTCCGATGTAGTGTTTTGTGCAGTCCTTGCATGGGATTTTGTACACTACATTAGTTTTGCTCATGTTGGGTATCGGGTCCTTCGTTCTGGTGAGTTGTTGTCTGAGCGTGGCTGTTGGCTTGTGTGCTGTTATGAGTCCTAGTGGTCGCAGTAGTCTGACTGTCAGTTCAGAAATGTTCCTGATGTATGGTAGTGTGGCTAGTCCTTTGGGTTGCGGCATGTCCTCGTTCCGTTGTCTCTCCCTTAGGCATCTGTTGATGAAATTGCAAGGGTATCCGTTTTTGGCGAATACTTTGTTCCTCTTCCTCTTTTTGTAGTTCTGGTGTGCTGCAGTGTGTTGTGGCCCTTTTGAATAGTGTCCTGATGCAACTTCATTTGTGTGTGTTGGGGTGGTTGCTTTCATAGTTTAGGACTTGGTCTGTGTGTGTGGCTTTCCTGTAAACCTTTGTGGTGAATTCTCCGTTCGGTGTTCTCTGTACCATCACGTCTAGGAATGGGAGTTGGTTGTCCTTTTCTTCCTCTCTAGTGAATCGGATTCCTGTGAGTGTGGCGTTGATGATCTGGTGTGTGTTCTCTATTTCTGTGTTTTTAATTATTACAAAGGTGTCATCCACGTATCTGACCCAGAGTTTGGGTTGAAGTTGTGGTAAGACTGTTTGTTCTAACCTTTGCATTACTGCTTCTGCTATGAGTCCAGAGATCGGTGAGGCCATGGATGTACCGTTGATTTGTTCGTATATTTGGTTATTGAATGTGAAGTGTGTTGTGAGGCACAAGTCCAGTAGTTTAAGTATGCCGTCTTTGTTGATAGGTTCAACGTCCTGTTGTCTGTTATGTCTGTCCAGCAGGTTGGCTATTGTTTCTTTGGCTAGTGTTTTGTCGATGGAGGTGAACAGTGCTGTTACATCGAATGAGACCATAGTTTCTTCCTTGTCTATGTGTATATTTCTGATGATGTCCAAGAATTCCTGTGTTGATTGTATAGATTGTCTGGATCCGCTGATCAGGTGTTTCAGTTTCTGCTGTAGTTCTTTGGCCAGTTTGTGTGATGGTGTCCCTGGTAGTGATACTATGGGTCTGAGTGGGATGTCTGGTTTGTGCACTTTGGGTAGTCCATAGAATCTGGGGGTGTTGTTGCTTTCAGGTTTCATTCTTTATAGGTCAGACCAGTTCCTGCATGAATGCCGAAAGAATTGAATACCTTCCACCATGTGTCAGATACAGACCACCAGTCAACAATCCACAAGCCAGGGACACAGCCAGACAGAACGGATTCAGGATGATCCAGGTAATGATTACAGACGCTCACAACAGACTACACAAATACAGACAAGAAATTGTGCGCCAAAAATCGTTAATTTCAAAAACCACCAATCAGGAATGGACCCGGACCATAGAACAGGCCGTCACCATAGGACAGAACAGGACAACACACCGCAAAAAAATGGCACTAAAAGAAAAAATGGCCAAACTAACACACAAAGAAGAGGTCACCACAACACACACCTGGGCTAAAAACCTCTCCCACAGACAGCTCACAGACACGGAAAGAACAATACTGGCCAAGGGGCTCAACTACAACCACAGGGATGCCAAGACAGCAGACTTCCTAGCAGCACTAGAATGCACACTCAGGAACAATGGACTGACAGAAGAGACACAACAAACTGTGAGACAAAGTATCATACCGCTGATAACAAGAAAAAAACAAACACATAACCTCAACACCAAGGAGAGAGAAGCACTAAAATCACTAAGAAACGATAAGAACATAATTATACTACCAGCAGACAAAGGCAGAATGACGGTCATCCTGGACAAAGCAGAGTACATGCAAAAAGCACAACAACTACTTGCAGATACCAACACCTACCAAAAGAGGGAGTTTGACCCCACCCCACAGCTCACCAACAGGATAAACAACACACTGAGGAATCTACAAACAAAACGGACAGATAACCAGGTCTGACCTACAAAGAATGAAACCTGAAAGCAACAACACCCCCAGATTCTATGGACTACCCAAAGTGCACAAACCAGACATCCCACTCAGACCCATAGTATCACCTCCAGGGACACCATCACACAAACTGGCCAAAGAACTACAGCAGAAACTGAAACAACTGATCAGCGGATCCAGACAATCTATACAATCGACACAGGAATTCTTGGACATCATCAGAAATATACACATAGACAAGGAAGAAACTATGGTCTCATTCGATGTAACGGCACTGTTCACCTCCATTGACAAAACACTAGCCAAAGAAACAATAGCCAACCTGCTGGACAGACATAACAGACAACAGGACGTTGAACCTATCAACAAAGACGGCATACTTAAACTACTGGACTTGTGCCTCACAACACACTTCACATTCAATAACCAAATATACGAACAAATCAACGGTACATCCATGGCCTCACCGATCTCTGGACTCATAGCAGAAGCAGTAATGCAAAGGTTAGAACAAACAGTCTTACCACAACTTCAACCCAAACTCTGGGTCAGATACGTGGATGACACCTTTGTAATAATTAAAAACACAGAAATAGAGAACACACACCAGATCATCAACGCCACACTCACAGGAATCCGATTCACTAGAGAGGAAGAAAAGGACAACCAACTCCCATTCCTAGACGTGATGGTAAGAGAACACCAAACGGAGAATTCACCACAAAGGTTTACAGGAAAGCCACACACACAGACCAAGTCCTAAACTATGAAAGCAACCACCCCAACACACACAAACGAAGTTGCATTCAAAAGGGCCACAACACACTGCAGCACACCAGAACTACAAAAAGAGGAAGAGGAACACCTATACAAAGTATTCGCCAAAAACGAATACCCTTGCAATTTCATCAACAGATGCCTAAGGGAGAGACAACGGAACGAGGACATGCCGCAACCCAAAGGACTAGCCACACTACCATACATCAGGAACATTTCTGAACTGACAGCCAGACCACTGCGACCACTAGGACTCATAACAGCACACAAACCAACAGCCACGCTCAGATAACAACTCACCAGAACAAAGGACCCGATACCCAACATGAGCAAAACTAATGTAGTGTACAAAATCCCATGCAAGGACTGCACAAAACACTACATCGGACAAACAGGAAGACAGTTAACGATCCGTATACACGAACACCAACTAGCCACGAAACGACACGACCAGCTATCCTTAGTAGCCACACACACAGATGACAAGCAACATGAATTTGACTGGGACAACACTACCATTATAGGGCAAGCCAAACAGAGAACAGCCAGGGAATTCCTAGAGGCATGGCATTCATCCACAGACTCTATCAACAAACACATCGACCTGGACCCAATATACCGGCCACTACAGCGGATAGCTTGAACTGACAACGGGAAGCAGCAGAGACAGGCCACTATAAATGCCGGAGGAAACAGCACAGAAGCGCTTCACAGGAGGCTCCCAAGCACTGAGAATGTCACCTAGACAGGAGACGAAACGTTTGCAAGACAAATTCCCAGCTCGGCGAACAGAACCACAACAACAAGCACCCGAGCTACAAATCTTCTCCCAAACTTTTTCTATGACCATATGCACGTCCAATAGTCTCTTAAATGTCCCCAATGACCTTGCTCCCACAACTGCTGCTGGCAACACATTCCATGCTCTCACAACTCGCTGTGTAAAGAACCCGCCTCTGACATCCCCTCTATACTTTCCTCCAACCAGCTTAAAACTATGACCCCTCGTGTTTGTCATTTCTGCCCTGGGAAATAGTCTCTGGCTATCCACTCTATCTATGCCTCTCATTATCTTGTATACCTCAATTAGGTCCCCTCTCCTCCTCCTTTTCTCCAATGAGAAAAGTCCGAGCTCAGTCAACCTCTCTTCATAAGATAAGCCCTTCAGTCCAGAAGTCCAGGCAGTATCATGGTAAACCTCCTCTGAACCCTCTCCAAAGCATCCACATCTTTTCTATAATAGGGCGACCAGAACTGGACGCAGTATTCCAAGTGCGGTCTAACCAAAGTTTTATCGAGCTGGAACAAGATCTCACGACTCAAACTCAATCCCCCTGTTAATGAAAGCCAAAACACCATATGCTTTCTTAACAACCCTGTCCACTTGGGTGGCCATTTTAAAGGATCTATGTGCCTGCACACCAAGATCCCTCTGTTCCTCCACACTATCAGGAATCCTATCCTTAATCCTGTACTCAGCTTTCAAATTCGACCTTCCAAAATGCATCACCTCACATTTATCCAGGTTGAACTCCATCTGCCACCTCTCAGCCCATCTCTGCATACTGTCAATGTCCCGCTGCAGCCTACAACAGCCTTCTATACTGTCAACGACACCTCCAACCTTTGTGTTGTCTGCAAACTTGCTTACCCATCCTTCAATCCCATCATCCAAGTCATTAATAAAAATTACAAACAGTAGAGGCCCAAGGACAGAGCCCTGTGGAACACCACTCACCACAGACTTCCAGGCAGAGTATTTTCCTTCTACTACCACTCGCTGTCTTCTGTTGTCCAGCCAATTCTGTATCCAGACAGCTAAGTTCCCCTGTATCCCATTCCTCCTGACCTTCTGAATGAACCTACCATGGGGAACCTTATCAAATGCCTTGCTGAAATCCATATACACCACATCCACAGCTCGACACTCATCAAATTTTCTAGTCACATCCTCAAAGGACTTGATAAGGTTTGTGAACCATGACCTACCCCTCAAAAAGCCGTGTTGACTGCGTTTAATCAAGCCATGCTCTTCCAGATGGTCATAAATCCTATCCCTCAGAATCCTTTCTAACACCTTGCAGAAAACAGATGTGAGACTTACTGGTCTGTAATTGCCGGGGATTTCCCTATTTCCTTTCTTGAAGAGAGGAATTACATTTGCCTATCTCCAGTCCTCAGGTATGACTCCAGTGGAGAGCGAGGATGCAAAAGTCTTCGCAAGTGGCGAAGCAATTGCATTTCTCGTTTCCCAAAGCAGCCGAGGACAAATCTGGTCCAGGGCCTGGCGACTTGTCAATCTTAATGTTTGACAAAATTTTCAGCACATCAGCTTCCTCTATCTCTATCCATTCCAGCATGCACACCTGCTCTTCAAAGGTTTCATTCACTACAAAGTTTGTTTCTTTCATAAAGGCAGAAGCAAAAAAGTCATTGAGGACTTCCCCTACCTCCTCAGACTCCACATACAAATTCCCTATGCTATCCCTGATCGGCGCTACTCTTTCTTTGACCATTCTCTTATTCCTCATATAAGTGTAAAATGCCTTTGTGTTCTCCCTAATCCGTTCTGCCAAGCCTTTCTCGTGCCCCCTCCTGGCTCTCCTCAGACCATTTTTGAGCTCCTTCCACTCCTGCCTGTAATCATCTAGAGCTGAGCTTCCTCCACCTTACGTAAGCTACCTTTTTCCTTTTGACGAGAAGCTCCACCGCTCTCGTCGTCCATGGTTCCTTTATCTTACCGCTTCTTGCCTGTCTCAGAGGGACATATTTATTCATCACTTGCAACAACTGTTCCTTAAACAGTCTCCACATGTCTATAGTGCCTTTACCATGGAACAATTGCTCCCAATCCATGCTTCCTACCTCATGTCTAATAGCATCATAGTTTCCTCTTCCCCAATTAAATATCCTCCCATTTTGCCTAATCCTCTCCTTCTCCATATCTATGTAGAATGTGAGGCAGTTGTGGTCACTATCACCAAAATGCTCTCCCACCACAAGATCTGATACCTGCCCTGGCTCATTTCCGAGCACCAAGTCTAGAATGGCCTCTCCCCTCGTCGGCCTGTCAACGTACTGAGTTAGGAAACCCTCCTGAACACACCTTACAAAAACAGCTCCGTTCAAATCTTCTGCTCGAAGGAGGTTCCAATCAATATTGGGAAAGTTAAAGTCACCCATTACAACAACCCTACTACATCCACACTTTTCCAAAATCTGCTGACCTATGCTTTCTTCCATCTCCCTGCTGCTATTGGGGGGCCTGTAGTAAACCCCTAAAGAGGTGACTGCTCCCTTGCTGTTCCTAATTTCCACCCATTCTGACTCGGTAGGCAGATCTTCCTCGACAATGGAAGCTTCTGTAGTTGTGATACCCTCTCTGATTAGTAGTGCTACACCCCCTCCTCTTTTCTCCCCCTCCCTATTCTTTTTAAATGCTCTAAACCCTGGAACATCCAGCAACCATTCCTGCCCCTGAGAAACCCATGTCTCTGTTATGGCCACAACATCATAGCACCAGGTACTGATCCATGCTCTAAGTTCATCACTTTTATTCCTGATACTCCTTGCATTAAAGCAAACACACTTTAACTGATCCTTTGGTTCCTTCCCAGGAAAATCCTTCCCACTAGCTGGTCTACCTCTCGTTATTGCCTCATCTGCATCAACTCTCACCTCCGGTATACAGCTCAGGTTCCCACCCCCCTGCCATACTAGTTTTAACCCTCTCGAACTACTCGAGCAAACCTTCCACCCAGGATATTGGTCCCCTTTCAGTTCAGACGCAACCCATCCTTCATGTACAGGTCCCACCTTCCCCAGAGGCATCCCAATTATCTACATATCTGAAGCCCTCCCTCCTACACCAGCTGCGCAGCCACGTGTTAAGCTGCGCCCGCTCCCTGTTCCTCACCTCGCTATCTCGTGGCACCGGTAGTAAACCCGAGAACACTACTCTGTTCGTCCTGCTCTGCAGCTTCCATCCTAACTGCCTGAAATCACTTTTTATATCCTCGATCCTTTTCCTGGCTATATCATTAGTGCCAATATGTAACACGATTTCTGGCTGTTTGCCCTCCCCTTTTAGAACCTTATACACCTGATCGGAGACGTCCCGGACCCTGGCACCAGGGAGGCAACATACCTTCCGGGAATCCCGATCCTGACCACAAAATCTCCTGTCGATTCTGCTAACTATCGAGTCCCCTACCACGAGTACTTTTCTATTCGGCCCCCTTCCCTTCTTTGCCACAGTGTCAGGCTCAGTGCCAGAGAACTGACTGCTATGGCTTTCCTCTGGTAGGTCATCCCCCCCCCAGCAGTATCCAAAATGGTATACTTATTATTTGATTTTCTCCTGGTGCAACACTTCAGAGATTCATAGAACATAGAACATAGAAAAGTACAGCACAGAACAGGCCCTTTGGCCCACGATGTTGTGCTGAGATTTAATCCTAATGTAAAGTATCGTAACTTAACCTACGCACCCCTCAACTCACTGCTATCTATGTGAATGTCCAGCAGTCGCTTAAATGTCCCCAATGACTCTGCTTCCACCACCACAGCTGGCAACGCATTCCATGCATTCACAACTCTCTACGTAAAGAACCTACCTCTGACATCTCCTTTATACCTTCCTCTTAATATTTTCAAACTGACTCCTCGTACCAGTCAGTCCTGCCCTGGGGAAAAGTCTCTGGCTATTGACTCTATCTATTCCTCTCATTATTTTGTACACCTAAATCAGGTCTGCTCTCTTCCTCCTTCTCTCCAGAGAGAAAAGTCCAAGCTTATTCAACCTTTCTTCATAAGGCAAGCCCTCCAGTTCAGGCAGCATCCTGGTAAACCTTCTTTGCACCTTTTCCAAAGCCTCTGTATCTTTCCTATAGTACGGTGACCAGAACTGTACACAATTTTCCAACTGTGGTCTCACCAGGGACTTGTAGAGCTGTAGCAAAACCCCGCGGCTCTTAAACTTGATCCCCTGCTAATAGAAGCCAAAACACCATATGCTTTCTGAACAACCCTATCCACTTGGGTGACAACTTTGAGGGATCTATGTACTTGTACACCCTCTGTTCCTCCACACTGCCAAGAATCCTGTCTTTAATCCTCTATTCAGCATTCGAGTTTGACCTTCCAAAATACATCACTTCGCATTTATCCAGGTTGAACTCCATCTGCCATTTCTCAGCCCAGCTCTGCATCCTGTCTATGTCGCACTGCAGCCTGCAGTAGACTCTATACTATTGACGATACCTCCAACCTTTGTGTCATCTGCAAATTTACTAACCCACCCCTCAATCTCCTCATCCAAGTCATTTATAAAAATGACAAAGAGCAGAGGCCCAAGAACAGAGCCCTGCAGGACCCCACTCAACACTGACCTCTAGGCAGAATACTTTCCATCTATAACCACTCTCTGCTTTCTGTCAGCCAGCCAATTCTGAATCTAGATAGCCAAATCTCCCTGTATCCCATACTTCCTGACTTTATGAATGAGCCTACAATGGGGAACCCTACCAGATGCCTTGGTGAAGTCCATATACACCACATCAACTGCTTGACTATCATCAACCTGTCTTGATACCTTTCAAAGAACTCAATAAGATTTGTGAGGCATGACCTGCCCCTCACAAAGCCATGCTGGCTGCCTTTAATTACACTATGCTTTGCCAAATAGTCATAAATCCTATCCCTCAGAATTCTTTCCAAAACTTTGCTGACCACAGACATAAGACTTACTGGTCTGTAATTGCCAGGGATTTCCCTATTATTCTTCTTGAAAAGTGGAACATCATTCGCCTCCTTCCAATCCTCCGATACGACTCCCATGGAGAGTGAGGAGGCAAATATCCTCGCCTGTGGCTTAGCAACCTCCTTTCTCACTTCCCGGAGCAGCCTAGGATAAATCTGGTCTGGCCCTGGGGACTTATCAATCTTAATGTTTTCCAAAATTTCCAGCACATCAACATCATCAATCTTGATCTGGTCAAGACTGTATCCCAGCTCCTCTAAGTTTTCATTTACAACAAGTTCCCTTTCCTTGGTGAAAACCGAAGCAAAAAACTCATTTAGGGCTTCCTCTATCTGCTCAGACTCCACGTACAAGTTCCTTATGCTATCCCTGATCAGCCCTACCTTCTCCCTGATCATTCTCTTATTCCTCACATATGAGTAAAATGCCTTTGGGTTCTCCCTAATCCTTCTTGCCAAGCCTTTTTCATGCCCCCTCCTGGCTCTCCTCAGTCCATTTCTGAGCTCCTTTCTAGCAAGCCTGTAATCCTCTAAAGCTGTGCTAGATCCTTGCTTCCTCCACCTTACGTAAGCTGCCTTCTTCCTTTTGATGAGAAGTTCCTCTGTTCTCTTCATCCAAGGTTCCTTAATCTTACCCCTTCTTACCTGTCTCAGAGGTACAAAATTGTGCATCACTCGCAACAACTGCTCCTTAAAAAGTCATCGCTGTCACTATCTTGGACCATTAGCTTGGCATCTTCATCATCTGCTCGTTTCTCTGTTGATTAGCGCAGAATCTCATGAACTGATAATTGATGTGGGTTTCCAAAAGGATGGGACCAGGAGAGTTTTGGAAAATTAAATTACCACTGTGACTTTGCTATGCTACTGCAATCCAGTCCCAGCCAAGCCGTTGAATTTTAATCTGTTTCAGGGGTAATCCGACTATTTCATCCTCTGAAGATGTATTGATGCGAACAATGCTGATAATAGACCATATTTCAGTCTATCTGATTCAAGTGGCAGCACGAACTTGCTGCCTGAATTCATAAACTGCCCGATTGCATACTGAATAGATTCACGCTTCAGTTGGTCTGCTTGGTCAGGCACTAGCACTGTTGCCTGTTGCTAGGCTCTACCAGTTACACTGAATTATAATGAAAATACAGCACAAAAACAGGTCATTCGACCCAATATGTCAGGTCAGTGCTTATACTTCACATGATCCTTCTCTCACTTCTCTTCATCGACATATCTTTCTATTCTGTTCAGTTACGTGCCTATTCAGTTCTGCTTTGAATACATTTACACCTCTCATAGTAGCAGAATGTCCTACCTTTTTATCGCACTCTAGGTAAAAATGTTTCTTTTGCCTCTTGAGCAAATACTTTTGGATATGAAATAAGATATCGATGAAGGTCATTATCTCAAATATTGCAGATGTATTACTGAGGCTGGGAGAGTGCATTGACTTACACCAGGCCCACTACTCCAAAGGTCACTACATCAATTTACCTGATTTTTGTTTGGTTCCTGATATGGACCTAGGATAAAGAGATTCATCAATCAAGATTCATCAACCTTCCTGTTTGTATCAGAGTTGAGTTTGAGGCTACAGTTGACCGTCCTTCCCGTATTAGGAGATTCTCTGCCAAATGATCGAGACCCTTAAGTTGGCCTGAGAGCCAACTGCTAGAGGGCTAGTTGCTATGTGGTATCCGTGGAAGCACAGGTGAGCTGCTTGTCAGCAAGGCTGGTGGTGGGGAGGTGAGAGGATATGGGGATACAGTGGAGCCAAGGTAATAAGCAGGATCTCTTAGGATGTGAATGGGGGTCCTCAACACACTGATTACAAAACTATAAATTAGAAGCCAAAATTTATACTGCAAAATTATAAACTTGATTATAGAATTAAGCACACATAAACGTTTACCACTCATAATAGACCAAAGCAAATAAGTGCACGCGTAAACACTTTCTCTTAGCAAAGAGTCACTGGGGAATGAAATCTTTCGGCCAATAAGCTTCAGTTTTGAAGCAAAATGATATGGTTTGTGATGTTGAGATAGTTGTTGGTTTGATGTTCTGGCATGTGTGTCACCAAACATGGGCATTTGTTTCTGAGCTCTTGGGAGATGTAGCTTGTTCAGGAAGAACAGGGGTGAATTTTAATAAAAATTGCTGAAGTGTCATGTTTGGGGAGTTTCAGGGAGGGTTTCTCTTTGTGAAATTTAGCATGTCATCTCATGCAAATCTCTACTGCACACCTCATTATGTATACACCGTGTGTGTATGTCGATGTAAGCATGCTATTATGCACTCACCAGTATTGAAAGTACTCACCATTCCTGGACCTTTTGAGATCTCTGCCACTTGCTCCATATTTAAAGTGCATCTGTTCACCAGGTCAGTCACTGTCAGTCACAAATATCCCTTTACAGTGCAGAGTGGGAGGAAAATGCAAAGGAATACCTTCTGAGGAAACATTATGGTCAAGTGACCACATGACCAGAATTGGACATTCTAAATTGACCCACAGCCAGAGAAATCAGACCTGATAGAAAATTGGCCAAACTAAATTAAACAGCAGCCAGCAGCTTTCAGCTACAGAGGACAATGTAAACTATGATCGAAGAGGTCACAAAGGTTTGGGGGAACCAATGACAGCCATCCCAATGCTGTGTATTGCAGAAGTAGCGATCAGACTTTCTGGCACCTTGTCTTCCAGCCAGTACTTGAGGATGTACACTTTTCACCTCCCAAAATGACAGCAGTGAAGGGTTTTAGAGCAACTCCATTTGATACCTTGAATTCATTGACTGAAGTCCAATGAACTTACAGAAAGGTCCAAGGTGAGGGGGTTAAAAACACATACCTGGAAGCCACCCCCACAGCGAAGACTTGCAGCAAGACTCATGATAGAAGACCAAGCAGCAACCCAAGAAGACCCAGGAGAAGATCCACACTGACCTTCACGATCCACCTTCACAGAAGAGATCAGCCCTTTATCAGAGAGAAAGGAGATTCCAATGGCTCAGCTCAAACATGGATCGTTGCAGGTAATGTCCTTTCTCAGACAGACAGGGCTAGATAGAGAGTAAATATTGTGGGAACTTGGGAAATGTTCACATGATGTCTTTAATAAGGAATATTTTGTTAATAGAATTGAGTTGAATTGCAAACTGAATTCTGTGTCCCTTTTCTGGTTCACCAACAAGAACCTGGGTAAAGTGTTTTTAATACAGAAACTGGTTGTGCAAAACACAGACAACATTGGTGTCCCTGGTTGGTTTTCGATTAGAAGTGTTTGTATAACCTTTGACGTGTCCCAAAGATGTCTGGTCATCTTCACAGAAGTGACATGAGTCGCTTTTGGAAATCGGAGCCCATATTTGTAATTGTATTGATATTTTATATCAGCACCTGTCTGATTGGCTGTCATTATAGCTTCAGCTACAAGAATGAAGCTACAGAGGCTGTGCATCCTTTGTACCAGAACATATTAGAGCCCTGTCAGAGAAATGTCACCTCTCATAGTAGCAGAATGTCCTACCTTTTAATCGCACTCTTGGTAAAAAGGTTTCTTTTGCCTCTTGAGCAAATACTTTTGGATATGAAATAAGATATTGATGAAGGTCATTATCTAAAATATTGCAGATGTATTACTGAGGTTGGGAGAGTGCATTGACTTTCCCTAATACTCAGCATGGTGCAACACTTTGTCATTGTCGAGTGTGAAAGCATCACATGCTGGAAACCCTTCAAATGATTGAAAACATTGTTTTTTGTCCAACACGAGGAAAAGTGAAGAACAAAAAAAATCTATATTTTCTTCTGAGTACAAACAAAAGCTGTTTCCCTTTTAAACAACAACAAGTTTACAGTCAATGAATGACCAATTGGAACTGGGTCTAGCTTCTTGCATCTGAAGCTGCAACACTATCGTGCTGAAGGTGATGTTCCTCCAGCTCAATGTCCTTTTCTTCCTCCTTGGAAGACAGCTGCTACACTCCCAGCTCGCCAGCATCCATCACATCAGACTTTGCCTGTTTGAATTGCACAGGGCACAGTGTGCCAGGATAAAAATGTACTCTTTCTGTACTGTACTGCAATGCCACCCCAGACCAGTTCAAGCAACAGGACCCTATCTCCAGCAGGCCTGACAGGCTCCACGATGGCTTTGTTGGAAGAATAGTCAATATTGTAACTATGTTCAGCTTCAGTTCTTTGATGACTACTACTACTAAAGATGGGGGACTCTTACTTTCATGTCAGGTATTGCTGCCATCTGGATTCTTTCAAAGAGAATAGCAAATTGTATGTAAGTGAGGTGAGATTAGTTACTAATGAGCTGTTAATGCAGGCAAATGGACCTCTTGCCATTCATCAATAGATTCTCATCTCACCCTTCAAACCTTGGATGCAAATGTTTTCTCAATATTGAGAATTTTGTTTTTCCAATTTCACCACATTTTCAAGCTGATTTATGTGGTTTGGGGACTGAGGGTATTCCATTCTCCATATTGAGAAGTTTTCCAGTCACTCTTCAAGAGGTCAATCAGGATTCACCATAAAATATTTTCTCAGAAGCAGGAGAGCTGAGTTGGGAGCTCCTTTCCTTCACCAGGCTTGTTATTAACTATTCTAAACAATCTCCAACGCAGAAACTGCAACTGGACAGTCTGAAACTTGAGAAGAGGTGACATTAGTAAAGAGCCAGATACCACAAGGCATGGACTGTTAGGAAGGGCCTGGCTAAAAAAAAGTTTCACTGTCCTTTCACTGACCTCATTAAAAATTAATCCAGGTATCAACAATTTTTTCAATTTAAATTCACAAAGAAAATGATTAAACATGAGGCCGGGAACAGCAGGGAACTTTCAAAAACCGATATTTTCCCCTCTCTAGATCACACTTCCTCTACAATTTATATGAAATGGACCTGAGGATTGTTTTAATGAATAATTTGGCAGCAAAAAGATATTTTAACCAGGGAAAGAAGCATGGAGATAAAATCCTGGCGATTCTAGGTCATTCCTATATATACTGGCTGTACAATGTGCTCATGAGCCCAAGATGTATCTAGAGATTAGGAATTTGTTTTGGACTATAGAGTGGTATGAAGTTGAATATAATAAAACTGGTGATTTGAATTGCGGGCAGAATGTCCTCCTTATGTCAGTATGATTATATTAGCTCCTTTCTAAATGGTACTTGTTGCATCAATTTTTTTTCTCTGAAATGCTTTAGAGCAACCTTACTACATTAAAGGTGTGACGTACTTTAAGGTGGTTGTTGCAGTTGTAAGTTGTTAAGGCAATAATGCTGATGTCACTAGACTGGTAACCCAGAGTCCCTGATGTTCTGAGGAGATGGGTTTGAATCCCACCAAGGCATCTAGTGAAATTTTACATCAACAAAAGAAATCTAAAATTGAAAGCCAGTCTAATAGTGACCACATAATCATAGATGATTGTGGTTAAAACCCATCTAGTTTATTAATGTTCTTTAGGAAAGGTCCTGAGTTGCTTTGGTCTCTATGTGACTCCAGATCCAAAGCAATGTGGTTGACATTGCAGTGGTCTAGCAAATGACTCTGCTCAACGGCAATAAATGCTGACTCTGCCAGTGATGCCTGCACCTATGAACAAATCTTTAAAAAGGAGGGTTTAGTCAACACTTAGTCCATGTCATCTCCTGGCCCTACCTTGAATATTGGAGAGGAATACATTCAAACTGGAGTTTTATGTGAGAATAAGAGTAAGTACCTTTATTCATACACTGTCATGGACTGCAGACAAAGCCAGATCAGTGAGATTGGAATAGCTCTTAACATTCCCAGCGGATCATGAGGTTCTGAGTCTGGGAAGCTTTTCAAGTTCTACTGTAGCCTGATAAGATTGAACATGTGACCAATTGGGAATGATTCCAACAATTTAAATGGCTCCAGTGGAATAATTGAAAAGAGTTCTGTGAGGCAGTTAATTAGTGCATTCATTTCTGTGTCCCTAATGGTTCACAAAGATTTTCTTATGATATTGAAAGGACTTTCATCTATTTTCTTAACAATCGTATTTAACCATCCATAACCAGAGTGGCCTCAGTGGTTGCAATACCAGGAATTATATTCTTACACTGGGGTAAGTTGGGGCCTGGAAGAGAATGGCTCTTTACAGATACAAGCTCCTGTTCAGCCCCTGTCTTTGACACCCTATTCAACCATGCCCACATGCTGATGGTCTTACAAGGATGGTTACTGGGAGATAAGGACTATCCTCCGCAACAAAGACTGATGACCCTGTTATGTAACCCCCATGATGGAGGCTGAGTGTAGATACAATGCTGTCCTTTCTTCAACCAGGGTCATCATGGAGTGGGCAAAGATGTGATGGTCCACGAAGAGCTGGGAGAGCAACATCAGTCTTCTGAGGTAAAAGATGAGGGTATTGAGCAGGAGTAGCATCTCCTTCTGCATGATGGAGCACAGTAGCATCAAGCATGACAAACCAGACAGGACCTAATTGACATGTGATTCCAGTAGATGTGAGCTGGGTGCAGTGAGCACTGATTGATTGTAAATTTGCTGGTTGAAAGACAAGCAGTCCGTTTCTGTTCCCAGAGGCAAATGCAGCTTCTGTTTGTTGGGCTTTTGTTTGTTTTGCTGTTGCTGAATAGAAGTGAATGCTTTGAAGCGTTTGAAAGCTTTCCAGTATGTTGAACAATGAACAATGAGAAGATTCTTATCTGCATGGAGCGTTGGGGAAACAGTAATACTCCCATGGGCAGGGTTGTAAGATAGGATGAGGTTAAGAATAAGATGAAAATCACACAACACCAGGCTATAGTCCAACAGGTTTAATTGGAAGCACACTAGCTTTCGGAGCGACGCTCCTATCACCTGATGAAGGAGTGTCGCTCTGAAAGCTAGTGTGCTTCCAATTAAACCTGGTGTTGTGTGATTTTTAACTTTGTACATCCCAGTCCAACACCGGCATCTCCAAATCAAGGATAAGATGTGTAGTTTGGTTCTTAAATAGTAATAGATGTAAGAATGTACTCTTGCATGTGCAATGAAGTATCAGTCATGCTTCCTCTGTGTCCTGAGAAGTGTTGGTCCATAATTGCTCTCCCACTATATGGATGGTGAAGAGCAACTCCAGACTGACAGCATTTAAGCTGGTGCTTAGCTGGGCTGTACAGATGATACTGTTTCGAGGAATCCTAGGAAGTGGTGAGTGCTTCCATCTATATTGAGTAGGAAACAATAGTGAGGGAAGTCCTGCTTGGTAAATGAAGTGAGTTTTGGAAGATAGCATGAGAAGCCTCACTAAGTCTCGCCGAGAGAAACCCTCCATGAAACTTGACCAAATTGATACTTAGATGATTTCTGTTGAAGTTCAGCCCTCAGCTCCCAATAACGGACACACGCATTTTAGGTTCACCTCCCCTTGAATATAATCTGTGAAGCTCGTATGAACCCGGCCCTGCCCACCTCCCCACAAAAAATAATCCCATCACATCTGTCCCGATCTCGGTTTGATCCCGTCCGCAATATTCCCCTGACTCAAACCACACTTGACTCACTCCCATTCCACACCTATGTCCCATCCTTTGCTCCTTATCACTACTACATAAGTAATATGAAACCTGCTGTTGGACTGTGGACTCTTTGAGAACATTCTTAATTAAACCCACTCTGGGCAGGAATACTGATAAAAATAACCCATGCCCTTGGCTTCTAGACTAGAATCACTCTCTTTGTCCTGGGAAATCCTGTTCTGGAAAAGATTGTAAGTACTCATTTATCGTTTTGTTTCTCTTACAGACCAAAATTTGACCTTTTGATACAGAATATAATGCAAGAACTCTGGCTATATCATCATCTTGAAGAGTCTCACTCAAATTTGGTTCCAGATTTTAAAAAAATGTGTTTTTAGCACAATGGGGAATTTGATAACTGAACTA
The DNA here is from genome assembly GCF_047496795.1 of Chiloscyllium punctatum. Taxonomy (NCBI): domain Eukaryota; kingdom Metazoa; phylum Chordata; class Chondrichthyes; order Orectolobiformes; family Hemiscylliidae; genus Chiloscyllium; species Chiloscyllium punctatum. The sequence goes on from NC_092760.1 coordinate 70,485,759, forward strand.
TGTGGACTGCATTCGTGGTCTCATTCCTGATGAAGGGCTTTTGCCCAAATGTTGATTTTCCTGCTCCTCGGATGCTGCCTGACCTGCTGTGCTTTTCCAGCACCACTCCAATCGAGATTATATGGCCTGCAGGTAATGGAGTTGTTACTGCTGTCAGAACTATGCCTGTTGCATGTTCATTAGTTCTGCTCAAGCACATTGAGTGTTCTCTTGAGTACTTCTCATAATTGTGAAAATCAGTTGACTTCCAAAAAAAGCTACAAACTTGTCGAGGGGTTATGTTACACTCAAAGGTTATTTTGTATGACTATTTTTAACTTAGAATGCATGATACTACCTCATGATTTCAATCATAATATTACAGAAATGAATTGTTTTTTGACTCGTCATGTGCTGAAAGAATTTTGTACATGAATATAAAACTTATGTGCTTAGGATTAGGTACATTAATATGGTTGTGATGTTGAAGATCTTGCTGCTCACAGCTTACAGCTATGTTCTTGTCTGTGTTTTTTTCTGACAGAATAACTTTCCTTGTTAGTTATGAATAAGTAAATTCTGGAAGTAAAATAGCCAATTACTGGAGGCATGTGCATGTAATATCTTGACTTCCTGCAACCCCATGGTTATCTGTGGGAAGCTTCACAAGCTCTGACAGTGGATAACACCACAGAGATGATATCTTTCCTAATTTCTTTCAGTATCTGTAAATATGCAATGACAAAGCTGGTCAAGACTTTGGCCAAATCATTTGCTTAGATTACACATTGATTGACCGCATTTCTGGTTCCTGCTCAACATGTGGGACACAATTACAGAGAGTTAGGGACAACTAATATAGCTTATCAGAACATTAATTGATGCAGAATGTAATAATTTCAGTAATTCTAGTTGTTAGGGAAGTTGGTTAGCATGTGGAAAGGTTTTATATAGATGCCTGCTCTTACCTTTCAATTCTCAAGGTGCAATAAAAGCTATCACTTATGATTCCAGGATTGAATGTGCTCTGAATATGTGTGAATAGTTTTGCCTGTTACTTTCAATGTGAAAAGTATAGGCTAAAATCTACACATTCCGCACATACTTATTTCCGATTATCAAGTTGACAACAGTTTAATATAACTGATAGAACAGACAACTCCTTTTTGACAATCAGAACCAGAATGGGAACCAACATATACTTTAAATATTGAAAAATGTACAAGGTGCATAACTGAAAGGGACACAGCATGTGATGAAAAGGACAATGATCATGTGGTACAAAATTAGTTAAAAGACAGAAAGCAGAGACTGATGATAGTTTTTCAGATTGGTGGCAAATACAGTACAGTGTGCCACCCATTGCCTTGGTTTTGGGAAATGCAGCATTTTTTTGATATATTAAATATACAGGCTTGGGTATAGAGGCACCAATTAAATAGTGAAGACAATAACAATAGACTCCAGGTGAACATAGACAAATTCACAAAATGGAGAGACAATGGCATCATAGAGCCATAGAGTTGTACAGCACGGAAACAGACCCTTCGGTCCAACTCGTCCATGCCAACCAGATATCCTAAATTAATCTAGTCCCATTTGCCAGCATTTGGCCCAAAGCCCTCCAAATCCTTCCTATTCATCCAAATGCCTTTTAAATGACCTCTCAACTCACGGCACTGACCAATGAAGGTCAGTGCGAGGAGATTTGATAGGATATTCAAAATCATGAAGATTTTAATAGAGTAAATAAAAATAAGGTATTTCCAGTGGCATTGAGTGCAGTCATTGGAAGACACAGATTTAAGATAACTGGCAAAAGAGAAAATAGGGTTATGAGATTTGTTTCAATGTAATGGATGTACATCCTGGAACACTGGTGGAAATAGATTCAACGGTAACTTTCAAAATGGAAGAAGTTTGACTAATTGGATCGACCTTTCAGAGTGCACATAGAGCTCAATAAACTGAAAAGCCTCCATTTATGCCAATTATTTCAGTGAATCTACATCAACCTGCAGAATTGATGAGACACATAACAGTTACACTGGTGGTTGGTTAGTTCCAATGGATAAAGTGTGGCACAGAATGGCACCAATGACATGGATTCAATTACCATGCCAGTTTACCTCATTAAATTGCACCATGTTGAGTGGTGCCCATTAGGTCATATGACACCTTGTCTCTCTCCAAAAGGGAGAGTTACCAATAATTTTTGTGAGCTATGGCTGATAGCCTTATGTCATCATACAGACAAATTGCATTTTTATCATTGGTGCTGGTGGTGGTGGAGGCTGGTACAATTGCACATTTAAAAGGCATCTGGATGGGTATATGATTAGGAAGGGTTTGGAGAGACATGGGCCAGGTGCTGGCAGGTGGGACTAGATTGGGTTGGGATATCTGGTTGGTGTGGACCGAAGGGTCTGTTTCTGTGCTGTACATCTCTATGACTCCACATTCTCCTACAAAAATAAATTGTTTCACATTAATTATTTACTCTTTGTTTTCTCCTCCTATATTGTACCTTAAAAACTAATATAACAATTTTCTGTGAAATGCATTTTGGTGCTAAAGTATTTGTCTGAAAAATATTAAGTATGTTCTCATAAGGAATAACATTTTTTGAAAGTATGCTTTTTTGTCAGTCTGCAATTTTCATATACAAAATAAACCCAATTTTTTTTACAGCAAACTTAAGGATTTCATTGAAGCAGTAACATAACTTGCTTCCCTTTGATCTTCCATAAGTGGGACCTGTGCAACAAGATCAAAGAATGGACTGATTGCAGCATTATAAATGTAAGCAGTCTATCTGCCAGTGTACTGCTGCTTTGAACTACGAAGTGTGGAAACCCTGTTACCCAAGTACTTTTTATTATAATGCAGTTTCAACCTAGTTCAAGACAGTGCAGTGTTGCTGCGCTAATGGAAATGGGGTTGGATTGATGTAATATAGGATTCATATACTGAATCATCTCTCACTCTGAATATTTGTTGGAGGGGGAGTGTGGTCCAATAATAAAGCTGCAGTGATAATGTATCATTCACAGAGGCACATGTCAGCTGTAGTTCAGTGGTAGAGCTCCTGTCAGAAGGTTACTGGTTCAAATTCCATTTCTTGGTCTGGGTTTTATAACCTCCTGGTGATGGGCATATAGGCATTGGGGCCTCATAAAATGGATTGGTGCCGCGCCACCTGCTTCCGGCACAATTCTACCAGTATTGGGGTGGATGATGCGGTGGATGATGGGGTGGGGGATTTGTGTAGCCTTGAGATCTGTATGGCAATTGAGGCCCAAATGTGGCCAATTAATGCCAAGATAAAGGGCTTAACCTACCCCAGCTGGGATTTAAACAAAAATATTTGCAATTGCCCCCTTCATTGCTAGGGCTGGTGATGGATGGGTGGAGGATAAGGAGATGCCACCTTAATAGGTCCCCTGGCACAATTGGAGGGGCCTTGCATTTTTTATTTTTAAATATGTTTTCAGTGTATGTGGGCTTTGCTGCCTGGGCCGTATTTATTGCTCGTCCCTAATTGCCCTAATTGCTATCTTCTTGAATTGCTGCAGTACATTTGGTTTTGGGAGGCCAACAGTGCTATTAAGGATGAAGTTTTATGGTTTTTATCCAGTGACATTGAAGGAACAGGGATATATTTCCAAGTCAGGAAGGTAAGTGCTTGAAGGAGAACTACAGGTGGTGATGTTCTCAAGCCTTTGTCCTTTAAGGTGATAGTGGTCATTATTTGGAAGGGGCTATCTAAGGAGCTTTGGTGATTTTCTATAGTGCCTCCTTTAGGTGGTACATAGTACAAGTACTGAATGTCAATGGTGAGGTAAATGAATGTTGATGGTGGTGGATGGAATGCCAATCAAGCAGGCAGCTTTGTCCTGAATGGTGTCAAGCTTCTCAAGCGTTATTGGAACTGCACTCATCCAAGCAAGTGGGGAATATTGACTTGTGCTTTATAGATTGTGGCAAGGCTTTGGGGAGTCAGAGGCTAAGTTATGTAGGATTCTGAGCTTTTGACCTCTTTTTGTAGCCTCAGTCTTTATATGGCTACTTTAGTTCAGCTTTCGGTCAATGGTATCTCCAGGATGTTGATAAGAAAGGCTTTGGTTTTGTTAAGGCCTTTGAATGTCATGGAGTATGGTTAGACCCTCTCCTGTTGGAGACGGTCATTGCCGGGCACTAGTGTGGCGCACATGAGCTGTACAGGTCTTCCAATTTCCACCACAGCCCCACTCCCAGCCTAAATCCTGAAAGAATGGTGGAAGAGGATTCAATCATAACTTTTAAAAGGGAATTAGAATGAATGCTTGAATGGGACCCTCACTACTCTGGACCCTACAGCCTGCATTTACCCACCAGCTCCAACCTGGTCAGACTCTACGGCCACCTACACTTTGCTTCAGCTGTTACTCCTCAGTTTTGGTGGATCAATGTAATGGTTAGTTGGGAGTTAGAACAATTTATAATTCATCTAAATTTTCCTGGCTGTCTATTAAGGTAAGTGAGTTAGAATCTTCCAAAGTCTATGACTTTAACTCAGAGATAGGGACTTTTTTGGAGGGTTCCAGGTGCCATACAATTGCCTATCAAAAGTTTCAACTTCCTTGCCAAGTTCCATGAAAACAGCAACATTGCAACTTCTGCATGGTCTGGATCAAAATTCCTGTCAACACCTCAGCAACACCCCTCCACCCATTGCAAGATTTTGATTGGCTCTTTTGTGTAATATCTTCAGTATCACCTCGAAGGAAATCACCAGATCATACACCATCCAAACTTAGGTTTGAGTTTTATTTATTGTACCAAGATACAGTGAAAAGTGTTGTTTTGTGTGCTACACAGGTAGGTCGTACCACATAAAGTGTGTCAGGGTAGCAGAACAGAGTGCAGAGTACAGTGTTTTAACACCACAGAGAAGGTGCAGAGAGCGCGATCGGAATTAATATTTAAGAGTTCTACTCAAAGTCTGATAGCAGTGGGGAAGAAGCTGTTCTTGAATCTGTTCACATGTGTATTAAAACTTTAATGTCTTCTGTCCAACGGCAGAGGGTGGAGGAGAGGAAATCTGGAGTGGGAGGTGTCTTGATTATGTTGGTTGCTTTCCTGAGGCAGCAGAAAGTATAGATAGAGTCAATGGATGGGAGGCTGGTTTGCATGATGGACTGGGCTGTGTTCACAACTCTCTGTAGTTTGTAGAGGTCTTGGGAAGTGCATTTGCCATACAATGCTGTGATGCAACCACATAGGATGCTTTCTATGATGCATCTATAAAAACTAGTTAAGAGTCTTTGTGGACACTCTGAATTTCCTTCAACTTCTGAGGAAGTAGAGGCGTTGTTGTGCTTTCTTAACCATTGCTATGCGGTGGATGGACCAGGAGAGATTGTTGGTGATCCTCACCCCTAGGAACTTGAAGCTCTTGACCATCTCCATCTCAACACCATTGATGCAAACAGGGGTAAGGCCTCCAGTCCATTTCCTGAAGTCAATCACCAGCTCCTCCTTTTTGCTGACATTGATGGAGAGATTGTTGTCTTTACAAATTTGGAATTATAATGTCTCTTCACTGTTGTTGGATCCACAGCCAGGAACTTCCTTCCTAACTGCACCATGGTTGTTACTTACACTTCATGGATGGGTGTTGCTGGAGGGAGGGGGGCAGGGGTGTCAGATCAATCAGACAGGTTACCACTATCTCCCTCAGAGTACAGTCTTTGCTGCTACAACGCAATAGTTGCATTGTTGTGTGACCTCATACTGTATAAAATCGTGCAATAAAAATAACAGTGCATACAGAAAGATAGGGTTGGGTCAGACCACCAAAAATATTACTCAAAATCGAAACAAATATGTTAGTTAACCTAACACAAAGGATAGCACAGTTTAAATAAATGTTAAATTCATATCTAATAATGAAATAATTTGGTAACTTTAACACTTTACCTTGAAAGAAAATTGAAGATAACTTGATTGGGGAGGGAGGGTGGTTTTGAAGTTGCTGAGTTATTAAGACGGGGCTGAAGGTCATCACCTTCAGGTGCTGTTGTGGTCGAAGGTTTGGATGAAAAATAGTTAATCCAGAAGTGGATGGCTGTAGTTCATTGTCTTCTGAATGTTTCTTGGGGATTAGCTTAAAAAGGGCATCTAAATTTTGCTGGTCTGCTATTTTTCTTCTTTCATAAAGAAGATGTTCATAGGATGCCAAATTAGACCTTATTCCATGAACTGCAATCCTGTTGCATTCTGCATTGTAATCATTGTCTTTTAAGAGCTGCAACTGCTTCTCAACTTCCCTCAGGATAGAAGTTAAAAGAGAAGTGGAAAGGTCTCATGGTGCTGCATCCTAGCCGTCATCGTCTTCAACTGCAGCTCCCATTTCCCCCTCAGCAATAAGTTGTAATCAGCTGTAGAGAGGTCTTCACAATGGGACTCAAGCAGCTCTTCAACATCTCACGCTCCACTTCTTTAAATCCAACTTGCTTTGCAAGAGCAACACAACGTGCAATCAGGCTTGTGCTGGCAGTACAGCTTGCTTTAATTTTTTTCTGCATTATCTCTAATGGTGTGTAACAGAGACTCCTTTATTCCTGTTACATGAACAATATCACACGTTCTTTCAAAATGTTCAAAATGCTTTATAATGTCTAGCTTAGGGTTGGAGGATTTGAGCTATAGGGAGAGGCTGAACAGGCTGGGGCTGTTTTCCCTGGAGCGTCGGAGGCTGAGGGGTGAGCTGATAGAGGTTTACAAAATTATGAGGGGCATGGATAGGGTTATTTGACAAAGTCTTTTCCCTGGGGTTGGGGAGTCCTGAACTAGAGGGCATAGGTTTAGGGTGAGATGGGGAAAGATATAAAAGAGACCTAAGGGGCAACTTTTTCACGCAGAGGGTGGTACGTGTATGGAATGAGCTGCCAGAGGATGTGGTGGAGGTTGGTACAATTGCAATATTTAAGAGGCATTTGGATGGGTATATGAATAGGAAGGGTTTGGAGGGATATGGGCCGGGCGGTGGTAGGTGGGACTAGATTGGGTTGGGATATCTGGTCGGCATGGATGGGTTGGACCGAAGGGTCTGTTTCCATGCTGTACATCTCTATGACTCTATTAGAGTTATAGCCTTTCTTTTACATTTACATTGTGTAATAGTTGAGAAAGTTTGCATTCACCTATTCATCCATCGCGTTACAGCCAATTTGCGTTGATGAAGCATGAGTAGTAGCAGAAAGAACTGTAATTAAGGATGGGAAACTAGCTCATGATGCCATCTTGAGAAGCATATTGATAGATATTCAGGGAAAGGGTTTTATTAGGGCAGTGAAATTGAAATATAATCATTTCATAGGTTTCCTTCATTGCATGTGCATATGATTTTGCTAAATATTGGAAGGTATTACATTAAGATTGTTTCCTCTTGGATATGGTTTGTGGTTAATTTCCATGAGAAAGCAAAATACTGTGGAAGCTGGCAATCTGAGAAATACTGGTAGGATTCCAATGGTTAGGTGCATCAATCCAGAGAGAAACATGAAAGATCGTTGTTGTCCAATGTTAACTCTGTTTCTCTTTCTGTCGATACAACCAGACCTGCTAACATTTCTAATATTTCTTTCTTAATTTCATACAGATATAAGAACACAAGAAATAGAAACTATTCTGCCTTTGAACTTGCTGTGCCATTCAAAATTAGATCATAGCTGGTACAGTGTAACTCCATTTTCCTGCTTGTTCTATGCTGTAACCCTTATCTCCCTTGTCAATCAAAAATCTCACTCAGCCCTGAATTAATGACCCAGCCTTCACTGTTGCCGGGAGTGTCAATTCAAAACACCGCTGATGCTCTGAGAGAAGAGATTCTCCATCTTAAATGGCAAATATTTTATTTTTAAACTGTGACCCCCTAATTCTTCCACTGAAGGGAAACATCCTCTGATGATTTACACTACCCAACTCTATTATAATCTTAGATGTTTCAATAAGATCACCTCTCATTCTCCTAGACTCTAGTGAGTAAAGGTCTGTGATCATGGTAGGTTCTCACTGTTTAAAAGTGACCTGCTTTTTTCCAAAGGTGATGGGCAAGTTGGTTCCTGGTTGACAAGATGTCTAACCGCATCAATCAGTCACTTAAGGTGCGATGTACAGATTGTACAGCACATCACTCTGATGAAGATTGATTGTTAGCTTACTTACCTTCCTTCCAACTAAAGATACGGAAGTATTTTGACCTTCACAACACTGTTCAGACAATTGCTTTTCATTATCAAAGTGTGAAGAGAAAGATTGTGTTATTTGCGTGTCTTTGTACATATCAGCTGTAAATATCTCCTTAAATAATAACACTGACTTCAAGTCGGTCAACAACAGACAAGCAAGCTGCAGGGCAGGGAGTGGAATCCGACTCAGATCAACTGAATACATTTAGCATGTGGAACCCAATGTCTACAAGAATTCTAATGTCCTGTATACTTTACAAGGAAGGTGCTTTACAAAGCAGAGAAAAATTAATTTAATAGGAATTATTGGAAATAAAGTGCACTATGTTCATCGTTTCAATAGGTGCCAAGATATTAGTAAACAAACTTTATACTGTACTGGAAAGTGAGACCTTTGAGGGACCTTGGAGAGAAACCACATATCTGTGACAAAAGCCAGATGGGAGGACTATTTGAACCATAAAAATCCATGAAAGGGACTAGATAAGCAAAGTAGCATGACTTATTTTTGTGGACATACAATGAACAAAGACAGTCTGTCTTGTTCGAACAGAGACAAATTGAGGCCACTTTTAGAATACTGTATTCTATTCTGGTCACCCTGCTACTGGAAGATGTTGTTAAAGTTGAGAGGGTGCAGAAAAGTCTTACAAGGATGTTGCCAGGGTTGTAAGATTCGATCTATGGGGAGAGGCTGAATAGGCTGGAGCTTTTTTCACTATAGATTTGATCTATAGGGAGAGGCTGAGGGGGGACCTTATAGAGGTTTATAAAATCACAAGTGGCATGGCTATGGTGAATAGCCAAGATCCTTTTCCCAGGGTTGGGGAATCCAAAACTATAGGGCATAGTTTAAGATGACAGGGGAAGATTTAACAAGTACCTAAGGGGCAACTTTTTCACACAGAGGGTATTGGGCATATGGAACAAGTTGCCAGAGGAAGTGGTGGAGGTGGGTATAATTACAACTTTTAAAAGACAGCTGGACGGCTATATGAATAGGAAGTGTTTAGCGGGATATGGGCCAAATGCTGGCAAATGGGATGAGATCAGTTTAGGAAATCTGATCAGCATAGACGAGTTGAACCGAAGGGTCTGTTTTCATGTCGTATAACTCTATGAGCACAGAAATTCCTGAAGTACACAGAGCAGTAGGTGTGCCAGTCAAACCTGGCATTTCAAATTCATAACCTGGGGACACTAACACCCTGACCTGACCACCTCTCCCATCCAGCAACCCCTGCATCCCTCTACCCTGTGCCAATGGCATTTTGAGCCTGTTTGTGATCCCTTTAAGAAAAGTCTGGCATTTCACCCACTTCCAAAGAACAAAGAACAAAGAAAATTACAGCACAGGAACAGGCCCTTTGGCCCTCCAAACCTGCACCGATCCAGATCCTCTATCTAAACCTATCGCCTATTTTCTGATGTTCTGTGTCCCTCTGCTACCTGCTCATTCATGTATCTGTCTAGATACATCTTAAATGACACTATTATGCCCGCCTTTACCACCTCTGCTGGCAATGCACTCCAGGTCCCCACCATGCTCTGCGTGAAGAACTTTCCATGCATATCCCCCTCAAGCTCTTCCCTTCTCACTTTGAACTCGTGACTCCTAGTAATTGAGTCCTCCACTCTGGGAAAAAAGTTTCTTGCTATCCACCCTGTCTACACCTCTCATGATTTTGTCGGCCTCAATCAGGTCCCCCCTCAATCTCCTTCTTAGTGTCATCCGAAAACTTGCTAATAAGGCAACCTACACCTTCCTTCAAATCATTTATGTATATTGTGGTGGCGCAATGGCTCAGTGGTTAGCACTGTTGCCTCATGGTGCCAGGGACCTGGGTTTGATTCCAGCCTCGGGTGACTGGTTGTGTGGAGTTTGCACATTCTCTCTGTGTCTGCATGGGTTTCCTCCCACAATCCAAAGATGTACAGGTTGGGTGAATTGGCCACAGTAAATTGCCCATAATGTTAGGTGCATTAGTTATGGGTTAAATGTGGGTAGTGGTTCTTGGTGCATTACCCTTCAGAGAGTCGGTGAGGACTTGTTGGGCCAGGTGGCATGTTTTCATAGTGTAGGGATTCTAATCTAATCACGACCAACAGTGGTCCCAGCACGGATCCCTGTGGGACATCACTGGTCACAGGTCTCCATTTTTGAGAAGCTCCCTTCCACTACTACTCTCTGTCTCCTGTTGCCCAGCCAGTTCTCCACCCATCTAGCTAGAACACCTAGACCCCATGCGACTTCACCTTCTTCATCAGCCTACCAAGGGGTTAGTCTTACTGAAGTCCACGTATCTGACATCTACATCCCTTCCCTCATCAATCAACTTTGTCACCTCTTTAAAGAATTCTATTAGGTTTGTAAGACATGACTTTCCCTGCACAAAACCAAGCTGCCTATCACTGATAAGCCCATTTTCTTCCAAATGTGTATATATCCTATCCTTTAGTATCTTCTCCAGTAGCTTCCCTACCATTGAAGTCAAGCTGACAGGTCTGTAATTACCTGAATTATCCTTGCTACCCTTCTTAAACAAGGGGACAACGTTAGCAATTCTCCACTCCTCTGGGACCTCCTCTGTGTTCAAGGATGCAGCAAAGATATCTGTTAAAGGCTCCAGCTATTTCCTCTCTCGCTTCCCTCAGTAATCTGGGGTAGATCCCATCTGGAACTAGGGACTTGTCCACCTTAATGCCTTTTAGAATACACAACACTTCCTCCCTCCTTATGCCAACTTGATCTAGAGTAATCAAAGATCTATCTCTAACCTCAACATCCAACATGTCCCTCTCCTCAATGAATATCGACGCAAAATACTCATTAAGAGTCTCACCCATTTTCTCTGACTCCATGCATATCTTTCCTCCTTTGTCCTTGAGAGGTCCATAAGGATATTGTATGACCTCTTTTAGCCCTCTTAATTCCTCATTCTAGATTGGTCCGATATTCCAGATATTCTTCCAAAGCTTTGTCTGTCCTCAGTCATCTAGATCTTATGTACACATCCTTTTTCCTCTTAGCTAGTCTCACAATTTCACCTGTTCCCTAATCTTGCCATTTCTATCCCTCATTTTCACAGGAATATATCTTTCCTGAATTCTAATCACCTGTCTTTAAACGCCTCTTACATGTTGAATGTGGATTTCCTTTCAAACAGTTGCTCCCGATCCACATTCCCCAGCTCCTGTTGAATTTTGGTATAGTTGGCCTTCCCCCAATTTAGCATCTTCCTTTAGGACCGCTCTTGTCTTTGTCTTTGAGTGTTCTAAAACCTATGGAATTGTGGTCACTATTCCCAAAATAATCCCCTACTGAAACATCAACCACCTGGCTGGGTTCATTTCCCAACACCAGCCCACTTCCTGAGTTGGACTATTTACATACTTCTCTAGAAAACCCTCCTGGATGCCTCTTACAAATTCTGCTCCACCCAGACCTCTAACACTAAGTGAATCCCAGTCAATATTGGGAAAATTAAAATCTCCTATCGCCACCACCCTGTTGTTCCAACATCTTTCTCTGATCTCTATATATTTCCACCTCTACCTCACGCTCGCTGTCAGGAGGCCTGTAGTACAGTCCCAACATTGTTACCACACCCTTCCTATTTCTGAGCTCTGCCCATATTGCCTCACTGCTTGAGTCTTCCATGGTGCCCTCCTTCAGCACAGCTGTGACATCTTCTTTGACCAGTACCGCAACTCCTACACCCCTTTTACCTCCCTCAGTATCCTGCCTGAAGCATGGATATCCTGGGATATCTAGCTGCCAATCATGCCCTTCCCTTAACCAAGTCTCAGTAATAGCAATGACATCATACTCCCAGGTATTAATCTAAGCCCTAAATTCATCTGCCTTATCTACTATACGTGCACTAAAACAAATGTACCTCAGACCACCAGTCCCTCTGCATTCATCCTCTGCTTCCTGCCTACTCTTCCCCTTATTCACACTGACCAGTTTGCTTTCAGAAATATGAGAGGAAACAGCTGGTGAAGCAAGGCCTCTCTCAGAATGTCGTGATAGAAAAACTCTGCAAACAGGCTATGGCAACAAATTACTGCCTTTAAGGTGGAAGGTAAGTACAAGATGTGAAAAGTGGAATCATTTTTGTGTGTGTAAAGCAGGCAGGTTAAAGTGCACCAGGGACATAAGACCAAATTTAAATTCCATTAGCTGTGCATGCCCTGAAAAGGCATCTTGGCAGCTTCTCATTTGGAAGCCTGTTATTTGACAGTAAGTATTGCCCAGTCCCAATCATGTGTGCACGCTGTACAAGGCAGTCAGATTGAAAAGGGGGAGACATTCCGAGAAAGTATCCTCTCATAGAGAGCTGTTTACCTGCCGTAGTGATTGTAACAAGGTCAGCCAAGTGGACCTCATAGAATATGAGTTCCCCGATTGGGGCTGTTAATCTGGTCCAATCAGGGAGCCCTGGCTGACAGATTAGATTACTTACAGTGTGGAAACAGGCCCTTCGGCCCAACAAGTCCACACCGACCCGCCGAAGCACAACCCACCCATACCCCTACATTTACCCCTTCACCTAACACTATGGGCAATTTAGCATGGCCAATTCACCTAACCTGCACATCTTTGGACTGTGGGAGGAAACCGGAGCACCCGGAGGAAACCCACGCAGACACGGGGAGAATGTGCAAACTTCACACAGTCAATCACCTGAGGCGGAAATTGAACCCAAGTCTCTGGCGCTGTGAGGCAGCAGTGCTAACCACTGTGCCACCGTGCCACCAGATATACAGAGAAGTGTTAAAGGTCCTGTTCACTTTGAGAACTGGCTCTGAAGGAGGCAGCCTATGTGGAGTTATTTCACTTGCAAGTTCATTCATTGCTCTCATTTCCTCCAACTTCTTTTCTCCCTCCTGTTCAGGCCATCTCAAAATCCCCATTTTGTTTGTCAGGGCGATTGTTGGGCAAGATCAGCGGGGTATTATAAATTATGATTGACTGGTGATTTGATGCCTCTGAGTTACAGTCCTCTGTTAGCTGCTGATCCTCAGAGATTGAGTCATTTATCCCTGCAGAATCCTGCAACGGTTAAACAGCACCCAATGACTACACTCTCTCTCATACACGCATCAAAAACAACCACCAAAAGACACATGCACGCACACACAGATCTACATACACGCACAAACACACACACACACACAGACACTTCCTCATGCCGACTCTCTCTCACCCACACACACCATCACACATACATACCTTTACACTCACATACACTCTTTGTAGGTGTCGTGGTGGAACAGTTGTTGAAGGTTAGCATGCAGGTGTTGCAGGCAGTGAGGAAAGCTACTGGCATGGTGGCCTTCATAATGAGAGGATTTAAGAATTGGAGTAAAGATGTCTTGCTTCAGTTATACAGGGCCTTTGTGAGGCCACACTTTGAGTATTGTGTGCAGTTTTGGTCTCCGAGACTGGGAAAGGACACTCTTGCTATTGAGGGAGGCCAGCGAAGGTTCACCACGCTGATTCCTGGGATGACAGGACTGGCATTGAGAAAAGACTGGATCAACTGGGCTTGTGCTCACTGGAATTTAGAAGAATGAGGAGAGATCTCATGGAAACATATAAAATCCTAATGGGACTGAACAGGCTAGATGCAGGAAGAATGGTCCTGATGTTGGGGAAGTCCAGAACTAGCGGTCACAGGCTAAGAATAAGAGGTACACCACTCAGGACTGAGGTGAGGAAGGTGGGGGGGTTGGTGGATTGGGGCGGTGGGGGGAGGGGGTGAGTCGTGAACCTTCAGGAAGATAAGATGTTAGTTCCTTGCCACAGACTTCCTAGCTTCTGAGCTGTTGTGGTAGCCACAGTATTTATTTGATTGGTCCATTCAGTTTCTGGTCTATAATAACAATAAGTGAGAGATTCAGTGTTAGCGATGTTATTGAATATGATGTAGGGGATAATTAGGTTCTCTTTCATTGGAAATGTTCACTGTCTGACAGTTCAGTGGCATGAATGATCTTGTTACTTCACTATCCAAACCTTGATTTTGTCCAGGTCTTGCTGTACTTGAACGTGGGTTTCTTCAGTATCAGAATTGCATATGGTGCTGAACATTATGCAGTCATCAGGGAACATTCCCACTTGTGACCTTACGATAGAGGGCAGGTAACTGATGAAGCAGATGAAAGTGGTTAACTCCAAGGGACTGAGTTATATCCTGGAACTGAGATGGTTGACTTGCATTAACTATAACTATCATCTTTGTGCCAGGTATGACTCCAATCGGTGCAGAGGTTCCTCCTTGACTCCCATCGACTCCTGTTTCTTTAGGGTTCCTTTATGCCACACTTGGTGAAGTATAGCCTTGATGTCAAGGGCAGCCACTGTCACTTCATCATTGGAGTTGAGCATTTTTTCCATGTTTGGATCAAGGCTGTAATAAACCCAGGAGGTGAGTGACCCTGAAGGAACTCAAATTGAGTATCAGTGAGCAGGGTTATGTTAAGTGAGTGTTGCTTGATAGCACAGTCTTCAACCTCTCCAGCACTTTGCTGATGATGGAGACTAGACTGACAGGGCAGTAATTGTCTGGGTTAGATTTGCCCTGCTTTTTGCGCATAGGACATACCTTTACACTTTTCCACATTGTCAAGTGCATGCCTGTGTTGTAGCTGGAGCAACTTGGCTTGGGGCATGGTGACTTCTGGAGCACAAGTCTTCAGCACTAATGCTGGAATGTTGTCAGGGCCTAAAGATTTTGCAGTCCCCAGTGCTTTTAGCCATTTCTTGATACAACATGGAGTGAATTGAAGAATGGTATCTGTGATGACTGGGGACCTTTGGCAGGGGTCAAGATGGATCATGCACTCCACACTTCTGGCTGAAGGTTTTTGTGAATCCTTCAGACTTATCTTTTGCTCTGATGTGCTGGGAAGGTTGGGGATTTTCATGGAGGCTTCTCCTCCAATGAGTTGCTTGACTGTCCATTACCATTCATGACTGCATGTGGCCCAACCACAGAGTCTAGATCCAGTTCATTGCTTGTGGAATCACTTAGGTCTGTCAATTGCTTGTGATTTCTGCTGATTGGCACATGGGCAGTCCTGTTTTGTAGCTTCACTGTGCTGACATCTCATTTTTAAGTATGTTTGGTGCTGCTTCTGGCACATTTCTGTGGGTTTCCTCCCGGTGCTCTGGTTTTCTCCCACAATCCAACGATATGTAGGTAAGATGGATTGGCCATGCTAAATTGCCCATAGTGTTCTGGGATATGTGGGTTAAGTGCATTAATCAGGAATAAATGTTGAGTAATGGGGTAGTGGTTTGGGTCTGGGTGGGTTACTCTTCAGAGGGTCAGTGTGGACTTGTTGGGCCAAATGGCCTGTTTCCACACTGTTAGGGATTCTATGATTCTACGCCAGGTCCTAACAGAAAAGACTGATGTCAAATACAATTCTGCTACTGCAGTTGCCTCACAGTGCTTTATGAATGCCCAATATTCATGTTACTTGATCTGTTCAAAATCTATCCGATTGAGTACAGTTTTCGTGCCACACAACCTGTTGGAAGATATCACAATGAGAAGACCAAATTTCATCTCCACAAATACATTTGAATGGCTATTCCTCCCAGTACTGTCATTGACAAATTCATGAAGTGAATTGGTGAGGACAAGGTCAAAAAGGTTTTTCTCTCTTGTTGGTTCCCTCACCACCTACCACAGTGCCAGCCTAGCAGCAATGTCCCTTAGGATTCGACCAGCTCAATCAGTAGTGGTGCTGGAGAGCAACATTTGGTGATAGAGATTGATATCCCCACCTAGAGTATGTTCTGTGCCCTTGTCACCTCAGCGCTTTCTCCAAATAATGTTCGACACTGTGGAGCACTGATTCATCTGCCATGGAGGTTTCTCTGCCAATGTTTGACCTGATGCCATGAAATTACATGAGGTTAAGAGTCTATGTTGAGTATGCCAGGCCATCTAATTCTGGCTGTATCCCGCTGAGCTGCCACCGCTTGTGTGTCTGTGCTGCTGGAGGGACTAGAATTACCCAGAATTAGTGAAACATTATCCAGGACATTGTGTTCACATTTTGATTCCATGAGTATGGTTACGTCAGACTGTTGCTTCACTACTTTGTGGGACAGCTCGCCTGATTTTTGCATTAGCCCCAGATGCATTAGAATAATGAAGCCTTGAGCTGGTAGAATATGGATGGGAATTTCAGAATCAGAAATTCTGAGCAGAAGTTGAGATGAAAGAAAGTTACAATGATGAAAGTAGTGGGGCGGCACAGCGGCTCAGTGGTTAGCACTACCTCACAGCACCAGGTTCGATTCCTGCCTCAGGTGACTGTCTGTGTGGAGTTTGCACATTTTCCCCGTGTCTGTGTTGGTTTCCTCCCAAAGTTCAAAGATGTGCAGGTCAGGTGAATTGGCCATGTTAAATTGCATATAGTGTTAGGTACATTAGTCAGAGGGAAAGGGGTCTGGGTGGGTTACTCTTCAGAGGGTTGGTATGGACTTGTTGGGCCAAAGGGCCTGTTTCCACACTGTAGGGAATCTCATCTAATCTAATCATGAAAGTAGGTTGTCTTGGTGACAGAGACAATATGGGCATCAGAGATTCAGTTCAGTATCCTATAGCACTTTGTGGCTGTGAATGATCTGTTACAATGTTGGGCTATGGTCAGGGATGAGGATTAGGCTATGTTTCGTTTATAAAGTTGTGGTAGTGACTGATGGCAATTACCTGACCCTTTCCAATATTCATTTGGAAGAAATTTCTGTCAATCCTTTACTGAATATCAGACACACAGCATGAAAGGATTCAGAGTGATGGTAGTGAGATGGATGCATGCATATGGAAGCTGGCATGTTTTCAGATGATGTCACCAGGTGTAGCATATAACCATCTATAAGGTTGAAAATGCCACTAACACAGAATCTCCTGTTTTAGTTCCCAGCATCCTATTTGCTCCAGTAGAAGTCAAGAAATGTGACACCATTCAAGACAAAGCAACTGCCTTGATTGGCACCCCATCCACCAGAGCACAATACATTGTGTACCATTTGTAGTACTAAGGTTCCTTTGACAGTGTGTTCTTAAGCTCTGACTTCTATCATCAAGGACGACAAGGGCACCAGAAACATGGGCAGACTATCACCTACAATGTCCTCTCCAAGTCACACACCATCTTGACTTGGAACAATATTGTTGATTTTTAACTGTTGCTGGTTCAAATGTTGGAACACCCTTACCAACATCACTGAAGGTGTACCTCCATCACATGGACAGCTATGCTTCAGCATCATGTTCGGAATAGGCTTCACCAGATGATTCCCACATCCCAAGCATGAATAACATATTTGAGACGGGGAAGTAACCTTTCCTGATTTTTCTGTGAAACACCTTGGACAATTTTCAAATTTAACACTGGAATTAGAGTAATAGAATCATCGAGATGTACAGCATGGAAACAGACACTTCAGTCCAACTCATCCATGCTGACCAAGTCTAACCTAATCAAGTCTCAATTGCCAGCACTTGGTCCATATCCCTCTAAACCCTCCTTATTCATAAAACCATCCAGATGCTTTTAAGTGCTGTAATTGTACCAGCCTCCACCACTTCCTCTGGCAGTCCATTCCATACATGCACCACCCTCTGCATTAAAAAGTTGCCCCTTTGTTCCTTTTATATCTTTCCTCTCTCACTCTAAACGTATGCCGTCTAGTCTGGACTCCCTCACCCCAGGTTGTCTATTTACCCTATCCATGCTCCTCATGATTTTATAAATCTCTAGAAGGTCACCCCTCAGCCTCCTATGCTCCAGGGAAAATAGTCCCAGCCTGTTCAGCCTCTATCTATAGCTCAAACCCTCCAACCCTGGCAACATCCTTGTAAATTTTTTCTGAACCCTTTCAAGTTTCACAACATCCTTTTGATAGGAAGGAGACCAGAACTGCACGCAATATTCCAAAAGTGGCCTAACCAATGTCCTGTACAGCTGCAATATGACCTCCCAACTCCTGTACTCAATACTCTGACCAATAAAGGAAAGTATGCCAAACGCCTTCTTCACTATCCTATTACCTGTGATTCTACTTTCAAGGAACTATGAATTTGCACTGCAAGGTCTTGAATTAAAGTTGTTATAGATATTTTTGTTGGTGGCATATTAAGCTTGATACTTTACCTTGCATATGTAAGCTTGTCTCTCTGAACTCAAAGCTATAATTATATCCTGCTGTTAGATTTTTTTCTCTCACTGCTCCTGAATGTTCGGTCATCATGTAGCTTTCTCTACAGAGGGGATGGGGGGAATGATCTGTGAAAGAATCAATGAAATGGATAATTTGATCAAAGGCAGTGAATCATCTGATCCTTCTAGTCTACCATTCAATCCACTTCATTCTTCCTGGGTACAGACGACATGGTGGCTCGTGGAATCTCAATGGTAATAAGAAAACAGATGGCACTTTAATTACAGCTGAGAATGGATACATAGGAGCTGCAGTCTTTCCAAACGCTAATGCAGAGCAAGGAATTCAAACAGTGAAAATGAACTTTTGGGCTTTAATTTGAAGACATGACTGTTTGAGGTGAACTGACGAGGTGAACACTGAATTGGCATCAGTGTGACCTCCACTTTTAACACCAATATTCAAAACAAAAATTTTACTCTTTTCTACAAAAGCCACTTCTTTTCTTCACCATTTATGTAAGAACTGCGCTGTTCCCTGCCCTCCTCCAGGACGTCTTATCTGTGAACAAAATATTGACGGTTCTCTCATTCAGAATGGACCTCAAGAGAACTTAGTCCAGATGGCATTGTCTTCAACATTGCAAAAGAAATGACCTGCACCTCTATGCCACCTTTCACCTCCTCAGGATATCCCACAATGCTTTACAGCCAGTTAAATACTTTTTTAAAAGGTAGCCTCTGTTGTCAGTAGGAACCAGGGCAGCCAATTGGAACACAGCAAGCTCTAATGCACACCAATCATAGACCTATCGGTTACAGTGCACTTGACAATGAAAATCAGCACTTTCTGTCTGAACACGTCTCAATGTGACCACATTGTCAAGATTTAGCACATGTTCAAAATAATGTGGAAATCCTGAAGTTGTTGTCTGTCATTCCTAGCTCCACCAGAGGTTGTATTGTACGCAACCCATCCAACTCTTACCAACCCTACTCCCCTCCAAGCCAACAGTCAATGAAATCAATTGGAGTGGTAAGAATTCTCACTTTTCATCGAAACTCAGTTAAAAAGTAAACTGCTGTTGAATGAGGTGTAACAGGAGTTAATTGTTAATTGTAACCTGAGTAAAAATCATGGCTGATTAGAATATCTGGGTCTGTTATGGACTATTTTTAAAAGCTTGCATTATGAAGAATTATGAGATTTTTGATACTTATTTGTTCATGATATTTTATCTTTGACCTTAACTCCCCATGTATGTTTCTGAGTGTGAAATGTTTGAAAAGTGGTTTGATTTTATACTTTCTAGCTGGCTGTCTATGAGAATAATTTAATGTGCTTGACATTAGGGGAGGTGGTGGCATAGTGGCCAAGTCACTGGACTGGTGACCCAGAACTCCGGGTAATATTCTGGGAACAAACAAAACAGAAAATGCTGGGGAAACTCAATCTGGCAGCATCATGGAGAGAAAAACAGAGTTACCCATTTTGAGTTCAGTGACCCTTTGTTGGAACTGAACACAGCCAGGAAATGGTAGTATGTATACTGATGACAAGGGGTGGAGTTGGGGATAGAAAGGGAAAGGAGACAGATGGATAGATGGAAATGGTGCCCAGAGAGAGAGAGAGAGAGAGAGAGAAGGGAAACAAAGGAACTGTTGATTGTAAGCCAGGGAAGAAGAGAAGCTGAATAGACAATAATGCAGATTTGAATACACAATGTAGTTGAAAATGAGTTGGCTGTTCTGAAAGCAACCCATGCAGGACAGGACCTGGGGGTGTGATGGTAGGTAATGAACACAGAGGGAGGTGTTCATGCCCTGAAATTGTTAAACTCAATGTTGAGTCCTGAAAGCTGTGATGTGCCTATGCGGAAGATGAGGTACTGTTCCTCCATCTCAGTTGCATCTGTACTGATGATGTCAGCTTCGACAAGGGGGCCTCTGAAATGTCCACCTTCTCCCACAACCGAGGATTCTCAGCACCGTAGTTGACAGGGCCCTCAAACGGGTCTGACCCATCTCCTGCACTTTGGCCCTCACCCTCTCTCTCCCCTCCCACAACAACATTAGGTCCACCTTGCCCTTAGCTTTCATCCCACCAGCATCGACATCCAGAGGATTATTAACCACCATTTCTGCCATATCCAGCAAGATGCCACCACCATATTCCCCTCCCTTGCCCGTCTTCTGCAGGGACCCTGGCCCCCTCCTGCTTCACTCCCAAAACCACCCCCCACAGCCTCCTGGCACCTTCCCCTGCAGAAGGTGTAACACCTGTCCATTTACTTCCTCCCTCCTCAGTATCCAAATACACCTTCCAGGTGAAGCAGCACTTTACCTACAGGTCTCACAATCCAGTCTACCTCATTCCCTGCTCACAATGTGATCTTCTGTACTCTGAGGAAGCAAAGTGCAGACTGGTGACTGTTTCACAGAATGCCTACGTTCTGTTCACAAGAAAGACCCTGAGCTTCCAGTTGCCTGCTACTTCAACACTCCACCCCTGTGTTCATTGGCCAATATCTCTGCCTCAGGCTTGCTGCAGTGCTCCAGCGAAGCTCAGCACAAGCTGGAAGAACAGCATCTCATTTTCCACTTGGACCCTGCAGCCTTCTGGACTTATTATCGAGTTCAATTAGTTTAGGGCTTCAGCTCTCTCATGTCCTTACACCAAACCCTACATATCAGGCCTTGTTATCACATGGTCTGCTATTGCACACAACCCAGCCACTAACAGTCCCCATTAATTGTTATTCACCGTCCCAGTCAGATTGTTATCTATTCCTTTGTCTATCCAACTGTTCTTCTCTCTCTGTGGGCTCTTTCCAATCTATCCTTACTCCCACACCCCCTCCCACCCCCACCCTACCTTCAGTATATAAACTCACATTTTCCAAACAACATTTTCCAAGTTACCATCAGTTCTGAGGAAGGGACACTTGACCCAAAATCTTAACTCTGATTTCTCTCCAGAAATGCTGGCAGACCTGCTGAGTTTTTCCAGCAATTTCTGCTTTTGTTGCAGTTCCCAGTTTGCATTGAGCTCTGCTGGAAATCTGCATCAGGCATGAGACAGAAATGTTGATGTGAGAACTCAGTGGTGTGATGAAGTGGCAGGTAACTGGAAGTTTGGGGTTACTGTTATGGATAGAGAAGAGGTATTTGGCAAAGTCGATGTGTCATCTCCCTGTGTAGAGGAGACTGCACTGTGAGCAGCAAATATTGTAAAGTAGGTTGCTTGAATGGGGCTTGGGTTGGTGAAGAGGGAGGAGGTAAATGGGCAGGCGTAGCACTTTCGGTGATTGTATGGGAAGGTGCCATTTGAGGTTCTCCAGAACACTATGTTTTTGTTTGTTTTAGATCTCCGGCATCCACCGGTTCTCTATTTCATTGTAATATTCTGGGGATATTGATTTGAATTCCACCATGAAATTCTAATTAAAATCAAACCTGGAATCAAAAACTGGCCTGATGATAGCCACTGTCAATTGTCATAAAAACCCATCTTGTTCACTCATGCCCTTTAGGGAGGGAAATCTGTTATGTTTACCTGGTCTGGGGTCCATGTGACTCCTGACCCATTGTAATGCTGCCATATTCCACTAACAAATAAAGGAAAATAAAAATGGTAGGGTTGGAAATGCTTGGGGATCTACAGGGTTGTCTATAATAGTGTCAGGGTTGAGAATTAGACTGGATCACTGTCCCTGCCCTGCTTGGACAACTCCATAACATCACTGCAATGCCACATTAAGGAACATTGTAAGCTATTGCCCATTGAGGTGGTAAAGCTTGTGTCGTAGTGATTGCTGGATCTCTTAGTGAGCATCATTTCTTCACCGCTGATTACAAAAGCTAGGCCAATCTGTTCTTATGATGCTGGCTGAGGCTGTCTCAGAGGATTGTGATTCTTTGGAATTCCCTTCCTCCAAACCCAATGGATGAAGAATCTTTAAAAACTTTTAAAGGAGAGAAAGATTATCGAGGCCTATCTTGATTACCAAGTGGATGAAGGATTATCAGGGGTATTCAGGAATGCAGAGTTGAAGTTAAACCAGATCAGCCATGATCTTATTGATTGATGGAACAGGCTCAAAGGGCCTACTCTTGTTGGTATGTTTGTTTGGATATTGACCCAGGACACTGGAAAATTCTCCAGCTCTTCCTCAAAATAGTACTTCAGGATCCCTCTGTCCATTTGTCTAGGAAAGCAGGACCTGAGATTGAATAGCTGATCAAAAAGTGACAACTCGAATAGTGCAGCGCTCCCTTCATCCACTGGAGATGTTGATCTGGATTATATGCTCATGTATGGCATAATGAACCAAAGTTTCTTCTATGCAGAGTTTTACGCACGCTATTGTCTTCTGTAAGATACTGTATGCATGCGGCTATGCAAACACTTAAAGGGTTGAGGATAATTGAGTGATCAGGAGGGTAATTGGGAGCTCTGGGATGTAGGAGAAAGTGAGGTCTGTAGATGCTGGAGATCAGGGTCAAGAGGGTGTTGCTGGAAAAGCACAGCAGGTCATGCAGCATCCGAGGAGCAGGAGAATCAACGTTTCAGACTAGAGCCCTTCATCAGGAAAACGCCCTAATGAAGGGCTCCGGCCCAAAATGTCAATTCTCCTGCTCCTTGGATGCTGCCTGACCTGCTGTGCTTTTCTAGCAACATACTCTCGGCTCTGGGATATAGTTAGGTGGTAGCGAGTTCAGGTTGGGAGGGTTGGTGGGATGTTGGGAACTAGTTGGATCAGGACTGATTGGAGTGTAGTTGAGTATTTTCAGATTGTTTCTGGGTTTAGAGGTAGTGGAGGATCAGTTGTGGAGTTACCCTGATGTTAAGCTAAGTGTTAATTTGTCTAACATTTCCTGGGTGACTACTGAGGTAAACTGTCTGACATCGCGGACTCTAGCTTAGAACTGGAGACATTTGCAACAACTTGCAGAAAACAGGAAAATTGCCCAACAGAAGTTGAAGCTGCCCAGGCAGTCCCATATCGGTCACACATCAGCACCTCCACAGGGTCCCGATGTAGGGCTTCAGTTGTAGGTTTGGTCTCCAACGGTCCAGAGACAGAGTGATTTAGCCCAATGTTGTAAACTAATTAAGAAGTTTAACTGTGAGCTTCACTAACCACGTAGATGAATGAGTGCTCACTGTGCTAGATAATTAGCATCCATGCAACTCCAAGCCTATGACAACTTGTTAAAAATATCAACTAAAAGCACCAAGAATTTAATAAAACAGAGTCACAAGATAATCCTCAGTTACAGGTTGTGGAATTGTGGTCCAATAGGGCACAAGCTCAGAACAGGGAAAGGATGGAGCTCACCGACCCCACCCAGGCATGAGCCAAGACTCAATCCTGCAGAGCCAGATTCCAGCTTTGCTGCCTGTATGGAGTTCTTCAATGAGACTAACAAGGAAACCTGTGCTAGCCATATCAGTCATGGCTTGCAGTGCCATCTGCCCTGATGAAGTGAAGGTAAGTCTATGTGACACCACAAAACCACATTGCTAAGTGAACAAATTTGTAGTCCTGTCACGTTGCTATTGTCATGATCATTATTGTAATGTAACAAATGCTGTAGTCAGTTTGCATGCAGAATCACAAAACAATATGATAACCACCAAATTATCATTCTTAGTGATGTTAGTTGAGGGATTAACATTGTTTGGACATTGGGATTACTCACACATTCTTCATCAAAACTGTGGCCATGGGATCTTTCACTTCCATCTTAGAGGGCAGAGCCACATTTTAATGGGTGGTATCTCTGAGAACACAGCATTCTCTCAGCACTGCACTGGTAGGGGTGCTCAAGTTTCTGGAGTGGAACTAAACCTTTAGATCCAGAAGTAACTGATGTACCTTTTCAGATCTCTACCATTTTCCAGGTCCTTGATGTGAAGCATGGGATGAAATCTTTTCAGTTCCTCCACAATATTGGCATTGGTAAGTCAGTTGGGAAAATAGGGGGCAATTGAAAATCTAATGTTGAGAGAAAAATGCCCAATTTTTCAACCATATTTTGAATGGCAAAACTGCTTAAGCTAGTCACCGAAGTTCTTATTTGCATCTAATTGCATTAGCATATCATTAATACCTAATCTCACTCCAGTGATATACAGTTTCCCATTCTCACACATGTCAGATAGAAACTGTGGTCATGAAACATAACATTTCAGTTGCGAAAATGATAGCATATTGAAGGACATAGTTTACTACGGGAGCAGGGTCATCTGAAGTCACAATCATCTTGGATTTGACAGGAGGACAGTGCAGCATGACTGTTAGCATGACTAAGCTGTAGAATAGTCTGGACAGTAGAAGAAGACTCCCTCAGATAGGGCTCTAAGATGGCATGATACTAAGGATGGGTAACCTGTGTAGCAATATGTTAGTGAATGTGCACCTATATTTGTAATGACATGTCAGTCATTCCACTGAGATATCCTCAGAAGTTCCTGGCAGTCTGCCTCTGACGGCAAGGAAGAAAGGGTGAACACGATGCCACGGTGGCTCAGTAGTTAGCACTGCTGCCTCACAGTACCAGGGTCTCAGGTTTGATTCCAGCCTCGGGCGACTGTCTGTATGGAGTTTGCACATTCTCCCCGTGTCTGCGTGGGTTTCCTCCGGGTGCTCTGGTTTCCTCCCACAGTCCAAAGTTGTGCAGATTAGGCGAATTGGCCATGCTAAATTACCCATAGGTTAGGTATGTTAGTCAAAGGGAAATGGGTCTGGGTGGGTTACTCTTTGGAGGGTTGGTGTGGACTTGTTGGGCTGAAGGGCCTGTTTCCACACTGTAGAGAATCTAATCTAATCAGGGTGCTATTGAGGTGTGGTGCATATAACTTCAGTGAGGCAACATTCGGTGAATAATATGAAAAATCTCACGAGGGTACACAGAGAGAAACCCTCCAAGAAACATGCCAAAAATTAATACTTAGCCAATTCTGTTTGTCTTTTTATCTGTTTCACCAAGATCCGCAGCTGGCTCAGGGAGAATCTGTGAGATGAAAGACCACAAATAAAAAGGTTGTGACTGGACTGCCTGCAGTCATAAGGTGAAGTGATTATGATGCAGTCAGCTTGCTGCTCCTATCATTTATCTTGTAGCTTTAACTGTTAAGGCTGAGTCACTGTGTGGTAATATCAATGGAGGGATATAGTCACACAGACAACACTTAATATGGATGATTCATGCACTGATTCTTATGGAATTCATTATGCCAAATATTTTTTGACAACATACAAGGAACAGATAAGTATTAATTGATGAGATTTTAAGGATCTTATTCTGAATCAACTACACTTAAAGAAAAGTTTACCATTGAACTAATCCATGCTGCATTACTCAGATAATCTGAGAGCAATTTGGCAAGTGTATAATAATATAGTCTTAAAGATCATCTCTGTCCATCAAATTGCACATTCAGCAGGAGATGGAATAATGCAAGTTTGCTTCTGAGCCATTCATAATAAACATTAACATTTCAAAGAGAAAAAGGCACATGCAATAATTATGACTTCAACTTTGATGTGACAGGTTCATGGTGTCAACTCAGTAACACTTCACATGTTAGACTCTCCTGGAAGACAGAGCAAAGTGATTTCTCACTGGAGTTGCCAATGCTTCAGGAATTGAAAATTAATCTCCAGGATACCGCTGCAAGCAGAAGAAATATTAGTGAGCTCTGTTTTTATATAAGAATTACTTGAAAACTTTGTCTGTTGGATAGAAAATGATTAGACATGGGAGAAATGACCGTTTCATTGAGAATTGATGATAAAGTATCGAATAGTCTAATCTGATTGTTCTTGGGAAGGCAGTGTATGCATCATGAGGATGGGCCAGGTGATGGATAGTGGGAGTGTGCGGCAGGTGATTGGGGCCCTGGTAGTCACACCTCCAGGTATATATCCAATCAGAGTTAGCGAATCTAAAGCAAAACTTATTTGTTTCAAATGCACTTGAGAGTGTAATTGCTTCAGGTGAAATACAGCAAGTCCTCACTTAAAGTTGTGCTTTAGGTCCTGAATTTGTGACTTTTTTAAGTGTAGCAAAGTATTGAACCTCGAGTAAAGTTCCTCGAGATGCTTTTTGCTCAGGATAAGCAATGTACAGATTGAAATACTGTACCATACATGCTGTGTATTCCCAGCTGAAATAACTTGGAAATTAAATGACTATATGTAAAGGAAACTGCCCAATTGGTGTTTCAAGACATTTCTAAGCCCTAACTGAGGTAAAGGACTTCATTCAAGAACAGCAGGCAGTAGAGAAAGCAAGCACTGGAAATTTAGAGACAAGAGCACATTAAAGTTTAAGACTTTAAAAGGTTGGGGTTGGGTGAAGGTTGACTTGGGCCAGGATGAAGGTCAAGAGACAATGAATGTTGGAGCCAAACTGTAGGGAAAAGTTTTGAGGTCAGACTAACCCCATAGGAAGACTGTAGGAAACTGAAATTAACAATTCTTTACAAATATATTGTCCTTATTTTATCGCCACTATTGTAGCGAAATGACTATAAATGAATTGATGTGAAATGGATGCTATCTGCACATTAAAAGAGCTTTGAAAATTATACAGGGTGAAAATTTGGTCAGTCCCTTGTTTATTGGTCTAGATTTGGTGCTAGGCCCAAGGTATAATGGAAGCTGCTCCTCAGGACTTCCTGCTGCATCTCCATAGGCAGCTCTCCAGAACCATTAGATCGATGACAGGTCAGCACCTGGAAAGACATTTTTGAATAGACTACAGGGGATGTGATAGAATGGGGATGGTACAGAAACACAACACTGTTCCTCCTGGGCCCACAGCAGCATTTTCAGTCTATAAAAATGGATCCATTGGTGACAACAGAGAAATCTTGAGCAGCACATCAGCAACAAATTTCTTAACAGGGGTCATTCAACTCCTGGGACATACTGTCTGTTTTAAAGCTCCTAAACGTAGCAGTGGAATCCATGCCTATGCAAACTGGGCACAGACATCTCACTGCTAAATTGGCCTGCTTTATCCATTTGAAACAGATGCAAGGATTATCAAGTCCTGCCCCAACATTTCAAAGCCAACTCAAATGCCAGTTGTTTTATTTGTGTTTAATTCACTACTACACCTGTTCCAGGAATTCCTACCTTCAAGAACTTCTGCATTTTTCCCTGATGGAATTTCCTTTATTTAAATTGTGTTACATCTCTAAACAATCCCAGCTCTGAGGAAAGATTATGGATCTGAAGCTTTAACTCTCTTTCCACACATGCTACCTGACCTCCGAGATACTTCCAATTCTTCTGCTTTACTTTCAAGCAGTTGAGTTAGTTTTGACAGGTATGGAAATGGTGGGATTATTAGAAAAGATGACATAGTGAGAAAAGATATAAAAGGATTTACAAAACTGTTAGTTTATAATATCTTATTTAATCATTTTTTTTCTTTTACATTTTACCCATGTTTCTCATGTTAGTTACTGTAGGAATTAGGTTTCAGGAAATAATTGGGGTATTTAACTTTTGGGAAACTGTGTAAAACGAACAAGATAGGATCAATCGTTCTGGTATACATCTCTCCATTTTTATTACTGATGATTTGAATCAGGAAATACTTATAACAGATCTGATAGTATCTATTTTGCATTATTGTCTAAAGTCAAAATTAAATCCTGTATCTCCAACC
Source organism: Chiloscyllium punctatum (assembly GCF_047496795.1). Lineage (NCBI taxonomy): Eukaryota > Metazoa > Chordata > Chondrichthyes > Orectolobiformes > Hemiscylliidae > Chiloscyllium > Chiloscyllium punctatum. The sequence goes on from NC_092760.1 coordinate 70,513,853, forward strand.
TATTTTCGCCATGACCTCATAAGATCATGCCTCAAAATAATGAATGTCCCCATCTCTCATGACAACAATCACTGTAGGATTCCCGAGGGGATTTTGCATCACTTTAATGCAAATTGGCACAACCAATTTAAATTTTTAGAGTAAGTGAATAGCACTGTAACATTTCATTAAGAAATGGTGCAGTTGCTTTATCAGTTTATAATAAAACTCAGTGGTTGTTATTGCATTCTATCTCTCCTGTTGGTAGAGACTGCGGTTTTTCAAAGTGATTTTTTTGAAGCAGTTTTGATCCTGCTGCTGATATTTTTGCGTTCACTTAATTTACTGTGGGTGTATGGTGAGGTGATAGAAGAGGTAATTTGTTCCAGGACATCATGAACAGTAAGATCTCAAGGTAGTGTCAAAACCCAAAAAATAGTCCTACAGATTCCAGTCAGCAAAGCATAGCTGAATAATGCATCAGTTTCCTGTGACTTTTCAGAAATGTTGGTTTAATATGTCATGATTTGGAGATGCCGGTGTTGGACTGGGGTGTACAAAGTTATAAATCACACAACACCAGGTTATAGTACAACAGGTTTATTTGGAAGCACACTAGCTTTTGGAGCGACGCTCCTTCATCAGGTGATTGTGGAGGGCTCGATCGTAACACAGAATTTATAGCAAAAATTTGCAGTGTGATGTAACTGAAATTATAGATTGAAAAATTGATTGTCTGTTAAGCCTTTCATCTGTTAGACTACAGTGATAGTTTCACTTCTTTCATGTGTAAATCACAAAACCCTTTTTTTTAAAAGTTGCATTCTCGGGTTAGCTGTTAACAATAGTGATAGCTAGACAATATGTTGAAGGTTCTGGATTAGTGGTGCTGGAAGAGCACAGCAGTTCAGGCAGCATCCAAGTAGCTTCGAAATCGACGTTTCCGGCAAAAGCCCTTCATCAGGAATAAAGGCAGTGAGCCTGAAGCGTGGAGAGATAAGCTAGAGGAGGGTGGGGGTGGGGAGAAAGTAGCATAGAGTACAATGGGCGAGTGGGGGAGGGGATGAAGGTGATAGGTCAGGGAGGAGAAGGTGGAGTGGATAGGTGGAAAAGAAGATAGGCAGGTAGGACAAGTCCGGACAAGTCAAGGGGACAGTTACTGAGCTGGAAGTTTAGAACTAGGGTGAGGTGGGGGAAGGGGAAATGAGGAAACTGTTGAAGTCCACATTGATGCTCTGGGGTTGAAGTGTTCCGAGGCAGAAGATGAGGCGTTCTTCCTCCAGGCGTCTGGTGATGAGGGAGCGGCGGTGAAGGAGGCCCAGGACCTCCATGTCCTCGGCAGAGTGGGAGGGGGAGTTGAAATGTTGGGCCACGGGGCGGTGTGGTTGATTGGTGCGGGTGTCCTGGAGATGTTCCCTAAAGCACTCCTGACGAGGAATGTTCGATTTCGAAGCTACTTGGATGCTGCCTGAACTGCTGTGCTCTTCCAGCACCACTAATCCAGAATCTGGTTTCCAGCATCTGCAGTCATTGTTTTTACCTCGTTAATATGTTGACGGTGTTAGCCCCCTGTGTTCTCTGTTTAGATTGATTCTAATCTAAAAAGTGAGATAACAGAGTTTTACATAAATTCATGTAAATGAATGAGACTCCAGGAATTCTTTCAAGGTGCCAGCAAGGTGATCCCACTGATGAACTGGAACAGTCATCACAAGGATCTGTAGAGGAGCGAACAAAGGAGGTGTCAACTTGGACCCCACTGGAGGGCCGCTGCCCTGGGCTTGACATGTAAGCTCAAACTGTCAGGAAATATATGAATGCCAGATTCATCAGCTGTACCCACAAGGTAGAGCAAAACATCACCTGTTCACAACGCAATGCCATCCAGGCTCTCAAAACCAATGACAACATTGCCATCAAACCAGCAGATAAAGGAGGAGCCATTGTCGTTCAGAATAGAACAGATTACTGCAAGGAAGTGTACTGACAACTGAACAACCAGGAACACTACAGGCAACTACCAGCTGATCCGACCAAAGAACATACCCGAGAATTTAACACACTGATCAGAGCTTTGGATCCAGTCCTTCAGAGCTCCCTACGCGCCCTCATCCCACGTACTTCTCGTGTAGGCGACTTCTACTGCCTTCCGAAGCCAACACACCGGGACGTCCCATCGTGTCGGACAATGGGACCCTATGAGAGAATCTCTCTGGCTATGTGGAAGGCATCTTGAAACCTATTGTACAGGGGTTCTCCAGCTTCTGTCGCGACACTACGGATTTCTTACAGAAACTCAGCACCCACGGACCAGTCGAACATTCCTCATCACAATGGACGTTTCCGCACTCTACACCAGCATCCCCCACAAGGATGGCATTGTGGCAACAGCCTCAGTACTCAACACCAACAACTGCCAGTCTCCAAACATCATCCTACAACTCATCCGCTTTATCCTCGATCATAACGTCTTCACCTTTGACAACCAATTCTTCATCCAGACACACGGAACAGACATGGGGACCAAACTTGCACCCCAATATGCCAACATTTTTATGCACAGGTTCGAACAAGATTTCTTCTCTATGCAGGATCTCCAACCAACATTGTACACCAGGTACATTGATGACATTTTCTTCCTCTGGACCCATGGTGAGGAGTCACTGATAAAACTACACAGTGACATCAACAAGTTTCATTCCACCATCAAACTCACCATGGACTACTCTCGACTGTCTGTCTCATTCTTGGACACATGCGTCTCCATCAAGGATGGTCACCTCAGCACCACTCTCTACCGCAAACCCACAGACAACCTCACAATGCTACACTTCTCCAGCTTCCACCCAAAACATATTAAAACAGCCATTCCCTGTGGACAAGCCCTACGCATACACCGGATCTGCTCAGATGAGGAGGAACGTGATGGACACCTGGAAGTACTCAAGGATGCCCTCACAAGAATGGGGTACGATGCTCAACTCATCGACCGCCAGTTCTGAGGTGCCACAGCAAGGAACCGTAATGACCTCCTCAGGAGACAGACATGTGCTGCAACTGACAGGATACCCTTTGTTGTTCAGTACTTCCCAGGGGCTGAAAAATTACGCCATGTTCTTCGTAACCTGCAACACATTATCAATGAGGATGAGCACCTCGCTAAGACCTTCTCCACACCTCCACTACTTGCCTTTAAACAACCGGCAAACCTCAAACAGATCATTGTTTGTAGCAAACTGCCCGGCTCTCAGGACAACTCCATACAACCCTGTCACGGTGGACGCTGCAAGACGTGTCAGATTGTGGACATAGATACCACTATTACACGTGGGAACACCTCCCACCTTGTACATGGCAGGTACTCATGTGACTCAGCCAACGTTGTCCAACTTATACGTTGCAGGCAAGGATGCCCGGAGGCATGGTACATTGGGGAAACCGAGCAAAGGCGACGACAATGGATGAATGGGCACCGCACAACAATCAACAGACAGGAGGGTTCCCTCCCAGTTGGGGAACACTTCAGTGGTCCAGGACACTCAGCCTCGGACCTTCAGGTGACCATCCTCCAAGGTGGACTTTGGGACAGGCAGCAGAGAAAAGTGGCCGAGCAGAGACTGATAGCTAAGTTCGGTACCCATAGGGAGAGCATCAACCGGGACCTTGGGTTCATGTCACATTACAGATGATCACCATTGCACTACACACACACACACACACACAGATATTCCTACACACACACATTCTCACATACACACGGACACAGGTACATACAGACGTGCACACAGACACCCACACATACCCTTATAGACACACACTCCCACACATGCACCCCCTCACAGACTTAAGACACTCTGCACTCACTACACACACACACACTTTCTCACACTCACAACCCCCACCCCAGACAGACACAGACAGACAAAGACCCACATGCACACATATATTTTGTGTGGTGAATTTGTACTTGCAGAGTTACATTGCACTTTGCTCAAAAACTGCATACATTCATGTAGAATTCTGAGCTCAAAAACTGCATGAATTTATGTAAAACTCTGTTATCTCACTTTTTAGGTTAGAATCAATCTAAACATCAGGTTATAAACAGAGAACACAGGGGGCTAACACCTTCAACATATTGTCTAGCTATCACCATTGTTAACAGCTAACCCGAGAATGCAGCTTTTAAAAAAAAGGGTTTTGTGATTTACACATGAAAGAAGTGAAACTATCACTGTATTCTAACAGATGAAAGGCTTAACAGACAATCAATTTTTCAATGTATAATTTCAGTTACATCACACTGCAAATTTTTGCTATAAATTCTGTGTGTTAGGATTGAGCCCTCCACAATCACCTGATGAAGGAGTATCGCTCCAAAAGCTAGTGTGCTTCCAATTGGACTATAACCTGGTGTCATGTGATTTTTAACTGGGTTAATATGTGATATTGTCATATGCTATTTTTTGAATGAGGGAGCACATGGAGTTTTAGTTTGGTGTCTCTTCCAAAAGACAATGGCATCAATTTTTGCCAAATCAGAATTATTTGGGAACCCTTTCAAAATGGCAGCTGTGGGGGTGGCTCCCCATTCTAGGATTTCTGGGTTTTCTGATTTTCAGGAGTACCTGTCAAGGTTGTGGGCTGGATCTGGTGGTGAGGTGGTGCCAGGACATTCCAATCTGACTGGCTCTGTTATACGTGATGTACACATCTTGTGAGTGAATATACACATCTCGTGGTGTTAGGCCTCTCATAGTTCTCCACAATTTTCATGAAATTGGGCCACTTTCTAAAGAAGTCATGGTGTGTGGCACCTCAAAGATATCAAAAATGATAATCTGCATTAGGGAACCTTTTGAAAGGTAAATTCAAAAGCCTTTCTCATGCTCCCCAATCCAGGCTACATCTCCCAACGACATCCCTATGAGCCAATAAAAGTGCCAATCATCCAGAATAAAGTATCAAAAGTAGCAACTAGTTGAAATTTCTTAACTTTGTGAGACTAGCAGCAGAGATCAGAGAACCAGAACTGTTGATCATAGACTAATGGATGTTTGGACTCTTAGCCAAACGTAGTTATGCATTCTTGTATGTATTGATCCAAAATGGGGCTTGGACTCACAATCTTTCTGATTGCGAACAATTGAACCATGGTTAATTATAGGACATTAGGTGTTACCTTTACCTCCAATGGTGACCTCTACAGAAATACTGACAAAATATCTAGATTTTCCTTTGCCAAAACAAATTAACAGAGCTAAGCAAATAGAATTTGGACAAGATAAATTGAAAAAGGTGAGGGACATCTGTGGGTTAAATCTGACATATTGTATGCTAATGCTAACATACGAGTGATATGCAGATATTCATAGCATAATAGGGTATGGAGGTAATTTCTTGAGTATTATGCCTATGACAGTTCCTGAAAAGACATATCCAATTAATCCTACTTCTCTAGATTTCAGATTGTTATAACTGGTTGCACTAAAGAAAATCTAATCCCAGCTATTCATTTATGGCACTATATAAACGCAACTATCTAAATTACATTTGTATGAACGTCTGAGTTGTATTTTTCTAGCATGTAAAAATTGTCAGAGTATGCAGAAGATACTAAAGGAATGGATTTACATTTACAAAGTATACTTTTCATGGCTCCTAAACTTGCAAGTTTACAGCTAATGTTCTAATGTAGAAACATCTAGCTTTAAATAAACAACCATCACTCAATGATTTGTTTATGGTTTGGTTGAGGGGTAAATATTGTCAGGAAACTGGTGGAAGCTTCCATTCTCTTCTTCAAAATAATGCTTTGAGATTTTAACATATATTTGTGAGGGAAGATGTGAATCATGGCTTAATGTCTCATCTGAACTACAGAGTAACACTCCCTGAGGAACTGCACTGATGTCCTGCCTGGATTATATTCTTAAGGCTCTGGAGTGATGCTACTTATGGTCATGGACTGTAACTTGGATATTGTGGCTTATGTGATTGTCCCAGTCTGGGTAATGTTGAAATTAATAACAAAAGAAGTGCTTTAATTTTGGTGCCAAGATATCTGGTTAAGCTGTTAAAAAGCACTTGGATCTCACTTAAGATCTCACTTAATGTGAACACCTTTTCAAGAGGATTCAGCAAATACGTGTCATGGATTACTGACACCTTTGGACTGGGAATCCTGTTTGTCTTCACATCAAGTCTGAGATCCATGAATAATATTGCATTGGTAAAACCTGACAAGAGAGAAACATAATTGCCTTAGCAAACAATAAAAATAGTAGTATTATATCGACTGCTTCTGTACAAGATTGATGCCAGACCACTGGACAATTGCAACTGTTGCATACTAGTTCAAAAAAAAGATGAGCAAGTCCAACAACTATAGGTTAGTCAGTTTAATCTGATCGTTCCCCTTTTTATCTACTTTGCTTGTTACCTCCTCGAAGAACAGTAATAAATTCATCAGGCATGGTTTCCTCTTCATTGAAACCATACTAACTCTACTTGATTATATTACATGTTTCTAAATGCTCTGATATTATATCCTTTGTAATAGAGTCTCACTCACATTAAACTAATTGGTCTATAGTTACTTATGTCTTGTCTCTCTTCCTTTTTGAATAAGGGTCTCACAATGTTACTTTTCCAATGCTTTGGGACTTTTTCAGAATGTAAGGATTCTTTGAAGATTCCTACCAAAACATCCATTATTTTTATAGCTACTTCCTCTAAAATCCTAGGAAGCAACCTATCAAGTCCAACTCAGTCTGAAGCTCAATTAATTTCCCCAGTACATTTTTTTTAGATTAGATTCCCTACAGTGTGGAAACAGGCCCTTCGGCCCAACAAGTCCACAATGAACCTCCGAAGAGTAACTCACCCAGGCCCATTTTCCCTCTGACTAATGCACTGAACACTATGGGCAATTTAGCATGGCCAATTCATTTAATCTGCACATCTTTGAACTGTGGGAGGAAACTGGAGCACCCGGAGGAAACCCATGCAGACACGGGGAGAATGTGCAAACTCCACAGAGACAGTCGCCCAAGGCTGGAATCGAACCTGGGTCCCTGGTGCTGTGAGTCAGCAGTGCTAACCACCGTGCCGCCCCATGAAAGTGTAACTCACCTTGACTAATGAACCTAACACTATGGACAATTTAGTATGGCCAATTCACCTGAGCTGTGCATTGTTTTGGACGGAGAGGAAACCGGAGCACAGAGGAAACCCATGCAGACACGGAGAGAACGTGCAAACTCCACATGGACAGTGGCCCAAAGTGGGAATTGAACCGAGGTCCCTGGTGCTGTGAGGCAGCAGTGCTAACCACTGAGCCACCGTGCCACCCCAAAACATATGGTTTAATTTACATAACAGCCAAGTGTTGATGCACTCTGTATTATAGAATCCCTGACCTCTGAAGAGCATCCCAACCAATCCCTATAGCTCCCATGGCTAATCCACCTAACCTGTACAGTAGGAGAAAACACAGGGAGAATGTGCAAATTCCATGCAGACAGGTTAGCCGAAGCTGGAATCGTACGCAAGTCCCTGATGTTGTGAGGCAGCAGTGCTAACCATTGAACCACAGGGCCAGTTATTCTTAAGTGATAGTTATTACCTTTATGTCTTCATCCCTGCTTCCCCCAACTCCTACAGTGCCTTGTTTGTTTTGTATTTTTGGAATGCTATTAGTATCCTCTACTATGAAGACTGATACAAAGTACTTGTTCAACTCTCCTGCCATTTTCCAGCTGCCAATTATATTTTCCCCACCATGTTCTCTAAAGGGCCCATGTTCACTTTTGCATCTCTCTTTCTCTCATGTTCCTGCTTTATTTCAAGAGCTGTATCAAGAGCAAGTTTGACTATTGGGAGACAAGGGTTACTCTCTGCAACCATGGCTTGTGACTCTGCTATAAACCCACCAGACTGAGGCCTAATTGAGATAAAATGCAGCCCATTCTTCAACCATGGCCATCGTGGAGAAGGAGGTATGCCTGCTGAAGATGAGATTCTAGTGCTTGAATTGCTCTGAATGGGAGGCTTTGCAGTACACAGCTGATGGAGTGTGCTAGGAGAAAGTGAGGACTACAGATGTGTGGAGATCAGAGTCAAGAGTGTGGTGCTGGATACCATGCTCATTCCAGCACCACACTCTCGACTCTGATCCAGTGTGCTGCCTGATCCTGTTATGTTGTTCACTGTATAACTGGAGCAGACAAAGAGAGGATGTGATGTTGAGGAGCTAGAAGAGCAGTAGTAGTCTTCTTCTGAGGAAGTTAAGGATATTCAGCAAGAAGAACATCACCATCTACACGATAGAGCAATGTAGCATCAATTGTCGCAAAGTGGATAGGACTTATTTGATAAGCAGTTTGAATGGATGTGAGCTGAATGCAGAGATCATTCATTAACTTTAAATTTGCTGTTGACAGAAAAGCAAGCAGTCCCTAGCTGTTCTCAAACTCAAATGCTACTTTTCTTTTTTTCTGCTTTTGCTGTTGCTGAATAAAAGTGAATGCTTTCAACTGTTTGCAGGATTTCTAGTATGTAATTGTCTGACATTGAAAATGGAAGGATGGTACGCTACAGTGGGCATTGAGGAAAGAGTAATGCTCCTTTAGACGGGGTTCTAAGATGGAGATAGTGAGGACTGCAGATGTTGGAAAGTCAGAGTCGACAAAGTGTGGAGCTGGAAAAAGAACAACAGATCAAACAGCAATAGAGGAGCAGGATAGACAATGTTTCAGGTGGGGATCTTTCATCAGGTTCTGAAATGTTGATTCTCCTGCTCCTCTGCTGCTGAGTGACTTACTGTGCTTTTTCCAGGGTTCTAAGATGGAATGACACTAAGAACAGAGAACCTGTATAGCTTAGTTCTTGTAGCTACAGCTGCAAGTCAATCAATCAGTCAGCTTTGATGTATAGTAGCAACAAATGTGAGCTTGTATTTGCAATGTGGTGTTAGCAATGGCACCCATGTGCCCAAGAAATGTCTTTTTATTCCCCTTCCACTACATGCACTGTTAAGGGTAGCTCCAGGCAGACCTTGAATTGGTGCATGTCTGGGCTTTAAAAATGACACCGGAGCCAGTAGTTCCAGTCCTTCCACCATTGCCAAGACTAAGATAGTATGAGTGGAGCGCCTTAGCGATGTGGTGCATAGCTAATAAGGCGACCTGTGCAGAATAGCACAAGAAACTCAATAAAGTTCACAGAGAGAAATCCCAGAAAAATTGACACAACTCGTCTTCAGGCCAAATTCATCTGAAGGATTCAACTATACAAATTTCTAATTATTGTATATGCATTTTAAATAAACAAGATATGTATGTTGCATGTTTCCAATGCACTTCTGACCTATAATGTAACAAGGACAGGGACTAATGAATAATGTGGATTGGTTCATGTGTGCGAGTGAGTGAGAAGCATTGCTTTATTGGTGCATTCAGTTACATTCCTTTTTTTATTGTGTATGAGCCCACCATCAGTTCCCACAAGTAAAGTCTACCATTGATTCAAAGTAATCGCTTGTTTAAATGTTTTTGAATGATATTAGCAGTACTGAAATACAGGAATTTTAATAAAACAATAAAGATTAGATTAATTTGAAATAATAAAAAAATTAAAAATAAGTATGGTTTATTCAGAAGGAGTAAGCCAGTTTATTAGATTAGATAGAAGCAGAAATTTTACAGATTAATTCCTCTTCAACATCCCCTTCAATCAATCTGAGCCCAACGCCATGCAAACAAATCTGTTAATCATTGCAATAATATCATTCCTGGGCATTCTTGACACTTAATCGATCACATTTTAACAATGTATTATTTTGTGGCAGGCAGTTTTCATGACAATGACAACTTTCAGTTTGTAAGATATCCCATGGCACTTTACATGCAAACAAATTGGACGCCAAGTCCCTTAAAGACACACTTCAGCAAATTACCAAAAACATGGCCAAAGAGATAGCTTTTCAGGAGAAAATAGCGGAGAGGTTTATGGAGGAAATTCCCGTGTTTAATGCCTAGGCAGCTGAAAAAGAAATTTCCAGTGGTGAAATAATTGAAATATGGGGCATTTAAATCACAAGGTTAGGAAGAATGCAGATATCATTTTGGCTTATTTGTTTATGGAATGTGGGTGAGGCAGGCTGGACAGCATCAATCAGCCATCCTTGATTGCTCTGGAGGAGACAGTGGTCAGCTACCTTCTTGAATCACTGCAATGTTTGGGTGTAGTAAGGAATTGTTAGGAAGGAAGTTCTAGCTTCTTGACCCAGCAACAGTGAAGAAATGGTGGTACATTTCCAAGATGATGAGTGGCTTAGAAGGGAACTTAAGTTGTGATGTTACAACATTTCTGCTGCTGCTATTCTTTGAGATAGCTGAGGTTTTGGGTTTGGAAGATGCTCTCACTGGAGCCTTGGTGAATTATTGCAGTGCATCTTGAGAATGGTACACTACTGCTGCCACTGTGCCCTAATGGTAAAGGGAATGAACATTGAAAGTGGTAGATGTGGTGCCAATCAAAATGGGCTGCTTTGTGCTGAATGATGTCAAACTGCTTGAATGTTATTAGAGATGCATTATCCAGGCAAATGGGATTTGTCCATCACACCCCTGACCTGTGCTTTGCTAGTGATGGCCAGGCACTGGGGAGACAGCACATCAGTTGTTCACTGCAGATTTCCTAGACTCCCAACATAATTTCAAAGGGATGTCAGCCTGTAAGTGATAAAAGCATTGGTGGGTATCAATTTCTATGTCCTGGGGGTACTTGAAAACAATAATGCAAACTTTAAATTTGAAGAATTACTTAAATCGGAATCAAATGAGTACAGCAAGCAAAGGTTGATAGATGAATTGAACTTGGTGCATGTTATAACCATATAGCAGGATGCCATCAAGATTATAAAAGTTGAAAAATGAGAAGATGAGCAACAGTGTGTTGGAATTGTCAAGTCTGCCAGAACCAATACCATGAACGAAGATAGTAATAGCAGGTGGGCTGGAATTGGATGGCATTCCCCAGATAGAGGTAGATGGAACAGAACAGTGACTGGATGCTCAACTCAGGGTCAAGTATAACTCCAAGAGTATAGGATCTTGTGGTACAGTGGTAGTATCCCCACCTCTGAACCAAGATACCTACATTCAAGTTCCACCTGTTCCAGAGGGGTATGATAACATCACTAAATAGGTTGATTATAAAATACTTAACATCAGGAGTGCAAACAGTGTGGTTCAGTCTTAGATTGTTACCAGGACTGTGATTAGGGAACAGTTTGGACAAAAGCCAAAGACAATGGCTTATGTTTATGAACATTTAACTGAAAGAAATTTCATACCCAGTATGAGGTTGGACAAATAGTGTAACAATTGAGAGAGATGTTGGTGAGTGGGGAGATGTCAGTACACACATTAAACATTCTACTGCATTTTTGTATCAGGGATAGGGAAGAGATGACAGCCAGGAGGGTCCTAAAGATAGATTAATGACAACTCTTCATCATATGCATTTCCAAAGTTACAACAGCAATTAAATTTTAACAGTGCTTAATTGACTGTAAAGTGGTTTGGGGTATCCTGAGATTGGGAAGGTCACGAGATAAATACAAGCTTTCATCCTGTAGACTTTGCTATAATGGGCTCAGAATTACTGCAGTGGTGGACCTGCCATATATGGGTTTTCCTTGTTGTAGCTGCATAAAAGTTAATGACTGTTCCATTTTACCTGCTCACCTGATTTTGCTACAGGCATCAGTACTAGAATGATGTTTATGAATCATTAAACCCTCAGATCATGTTTTTAAAGTCACATGCATCCTATTATCCTACATTTCATGTCTTGCCCAGACCATCACGTTAATAGAATAACAAGTATTTTTACAAAAAAAAGTGAAAAGTTTTAGAAATCATCATACCATGGCACCAAAATTAATAATGGAAATCATAAAGAAGAAGAAAAAAAGTAAAAGTTCAATTTTTAGAACTTAAATTTTATAACATATGATATAGGAACTGATTTATGCCATTTGACCCATTGAGCCTGCTCCACCATTTGAATCTGGCCGATATGTTTCTCAACCCCATTCTCCTACCTTTACCTGTAACCTAATCAAGAGCCTCTCTATCTCTGTCTTAACTATACTCAATGACATGGCCTCCACAGTCCCCAGCAATGCGTTCCACAGATTAACCACTCTCTGCCTGAAGAAATACCTCCTTATCTGAGTTCTTCCCTTCACACTGAGGCTGTGCCCTCAGGTCCTAGTCTCTCCTACCAGTGGAAACATCTCCACGTCCACTCTATCCAGGCCTTCCAGTTTTCTGTAGGATTCAATCAGATTCCACCCCCATCCTTCTAAACTTCATCAAGTACAGATCCAGAGTTCTCAACCACTCCTCATATGACAAGCCCTTCTACCCTTGTAAAAGCCTCCTCTGGACCCCTTCTAAGGTCAGTACATCTTCCCTAGATAAATGGCCTCAACTGCTCACAATATTCCAAATGTGGTCTGGCCAGAGCCTTTTACAGCCTCAGGAGTACATCTCTGCTCTGGTATTCAAGCCCTCTTGAAATGAATACTAACATGCCTTCTAACCACCTACTGAACCTGTACTTTAATGCTGAGAATCCTGAACCATGACCTCCAAGTCCCTTTGTGCTTCAGACTTCTGAAGCCTTTCCCTTTTTTGAACATAGTCTACACCTCTATTCTTCCTACCAAAGTCCATAATCTCTCACATTCCCTCACTCTATTCCATCTGTCACTTCGTTATCCACTTGCCCAGCAGTCCAAGTCCTTCTGTGGCCTACAGCTTCCTTAACATGATGTGTCCCTCCACCTATCCTTGTGCCAAACGCAAACTCAGCATCACCTCCCTCAGTTCCTTTGTCCAGATCATTACTGCATAATGTGAATTATTGTGGCCTCAACATGTAACCCTGTGGAACTCTGCTGATTATTGACTGTCATCTTGAAAAAGACTCCTTTATCCCCACTCTCTGCCTTCTGCCAATCAGCCAAATTTTCCTCAAAGGTTTTCTGTGTCAGTCGACTTAAAATATCTTTTAAAAAAATTACCAATTATTGGTTTTATTTTAGTGATAAGCTTTAACATATATAAAAGTTATCATGTTGTGAGGTAGGCCGTGACTTCAGTAGTGATCGCAGTAGTCCTCCGTGAGTAAGAGATTTGATCCCATACAACCTGGAACAAGCCATATTATTTCCGTGCCATCATGTACAGTGATGTGGACGAAGGAGCAGTGCTCCAAAAGCTTGTGTGATCTCAGATAAGTCTGTTGGACTATAACCTGGTGTCGTGTGCCTTCTGACTTTATCATGGACAGTGTAACAATAAATATTATGATCCTGGACCTGATGGCCAGATTTTTGTTCCAATTCATTTAGGGACCAATGACTTTTGTTTTTAGTGTAGACAAAAGGTGAGAGCCAGAGGTCGTAATAACAGGATAAAGCAACAAATTCCAGTTTCAAGTAAGCAACAATAAACTTTACTACACAATGGCAGAATAGTAATACAATCTGCAATGTATGTACAACTTATTTCTAACACTCAGGATTCGCATAGAAAGATGGGTAAAAGACTGTGATTGAACTTCCCACAGCATATGCTAAGTAGCAAATACAGAACAACCTCAGTTATCTGCACAAGACCTCGTGGTCCTGTAAAAATGTATTAAATTTAAATAAAAGCACAGCGAGTGCAGGCAGCCTGGGCTGGCGGCAGGAGCAGGAACAGAATCGCCATGGGGACTTTGGTCCTGCTATTGGCACCACCACAGAACCCTGTTCCTGCTATTGGCACTACCACGGGACCCTGTTCCTGCTATTGTCACTGCCACGGGAACCCTGTTCCTGCTATTGTCGCTGCCACGGGATCCTGTTCCTACTGTTGCCACTGCAACAGGATCCTGTCCCTGCTATTGGCACCGCCACGAGACCCTGTTCCTGCTATTGGCACAACCACAGGATCCTGTTCCTGCTATTGCCACTGCCATGGGATCCTGTTCCTACTATTGCCACTGCCATGGGATCCTGTTCCTACTATTGGCACTGCCATGGGATCCTGTTCCTGCTATTGGCACCACCACGGGATCCTGTTCCTGCTATTGGCACTGCCATAGGGACCCTGTTCCTGCTATTGGCACCACCACAGGATCCTGTTCCTGCTATTGGCACTGCCACAGGATCCTGTTCCTACTATTGGCACCGCCACGGGATCCTGTTCCTGCTATTGCCACTGCCACAGGATCCTGTTCCTGCTATTGCCACTGCCATGGGGACCCTGTTCCTGCTGTTGCTGTCACCACAGGAATCTTGATTGTTTATCCAAAGTTTCACAGTTCTTTACTTTTGCTGATCAGATCTTGAAATTCCATCTCAAGGATAGTACATTCATGACCTACTCGACAACATAGCCAGTGAAGAAGGTTATCTAAGATTAGAGAGAGATCTTGATCAACTGGATCAATGGGCTGAAGAGTGGCAATTGGAGTTTAATTTGGATAAATAGGAGGTATTGCATTTTGGTAAAACAGGAAAGGGCAGGACTTTTACAATTAAAAGTAGGTCCTTGCGTAGTGTTTTAGAACAGAGACCTAGGAATCTGGTACATAATTCTTTGAAGTTTGGATCATATAGATAGGGTGGTTAAAAAGGTGTTTAGCATGCTTGTCTTCATTGCTCAGACCTTTGAGTATAGGAGTTGATATGTTACTTATAGAATATTGCTGAAGCCTCTTCTGGAGTACTGTGTCCAGTTCTGGTCACCCTGTTATGGAAAACATATTATTTAGCTGGAAATGTCTCAGAAGAAATGTACCAGGATGTTTCTAGGAATGGATGGTTTAAGGCATAAGGGGAGGCTGGATAGACTGGGACATTTTTCACTGGAGCGTAAGAGGTTGAGGAGTGACCTCGTACAGCTTTATAAAATTGTGAGTAGTATAGATAAGGTGAACAGTAGGTGTCTTTTTCCTAGGATGGGGACTTTCAGGACTAGGGGGCATTCTTTTAGATGAGAGGAGAAAGATTTAAAACACATGAGGGGCAATCTTATTTACACAGAGTGTGGTTTGTGTGTAGAATGAACTTCCAGAAGAAATAATGTATGTGGATTCAGTTACAATGTTTAAAAGATAAGTTTAGATAAGTAAAAGAATAAAAAATGTTTAGACGGCCAAACGCAGGCAGGTGGGATGAGTTTAGTTTGAGATTATGGTTGGCATGGTCTAGTTGGACCGAAGGGTCTGTTTCCGTGCTCTATGACTTTATGAATGTATATGTCTGTAACTGTTCCCATTATGGTTAATAACCCTCCTTTCTTTTGGTGTCCATTCTCTGGTACAGGTACTCTGAAACTACTCATACTTACACACTGGCACAACTCCCAGATTTTAACTGACACCTAGCTTCACCAAGCATTTGGACATGAACACAGTTGATGTAATAATACATCTTACATGTACAACAAGATCAGAACCTCTATATCTGTGATTATGATGTAAAATAGTACTTAGTTTTAATGAATAATAGATGATGTTACTTTAAAGCTTAAACCTGAAGCATGTTCTTGAATTTGCTTCCTCCTTGACCAGTCTGTCTTGGGTTCTAACTCCCAGTGTAGCATCGTATATATGCTATCCTGTACAAAATTGGTGTGTACAGATAATGACTACATTCCATTTTGTGACCTTTTACCTCAACCTTTCTACGAATATGGACTCTTGCCTAAAGAAGATTGCGTGACATTTTTTGAAGATTTTCTATATCTTTCTCCACCTAAAGTTCCATGCCAAGAAATTTAGATGACCTTTTCAGGTTTTCCAACAGTTTGATTTACTTTACAATCCATTTCCAATTGTTGTAGAGGAGGAATATTCTCTTCCTTCTTTGAAGATTCTTAACCTAACAGACTCAGCAGGTGAACCTGACAACAAGCTACTATCCAGCCTCATTTCATCATTTCCAAATATAGATGCTGTGGTACCTGACTCTTTGATTTCTGATGCAACGTGTCAACATTCCTCTGATACTTTTCCAGATCAGAGAGGGCAAACTTCTCTAGTCTTGAGGTGAAGCCAGTTTGCAAGACAACAGTGATATTCAGAAGGTCCTATATTGGGGAAATTATGGAAGTTCCATTAGTTTCCTCTTTAAGGGCCAGTCACAGGAATATTTTACTCAATAGCATTCAGAGTGTAGGTGATGAGCTTGATCAAGTGTACGGGGAGCAGGAACCTGTACATATGGAGGAAAATCCTTTCACAATACTGAAGAATGAGAATTATATTCTACTTCTGTATGAGGCTCTTCATCTGAGGTTCCAGAGATACTGTCTGATGTGACAGCATTCCTGAAATTCCTCTCCTGTCATCTTTTCACGTGGAATGTTTGTGCCCTCTCCAGGTGCAGCCTCTGCAGTGACGTCTGTGACTCTTTTAGTGAAAGCTGCAGTGTCTGAAGAGATTTTAGTTGATTCTCTGCACTCCTTGTCTGAGTCCTTTGAAGAAACTAAACCCATATTCTGTTGTCTTTCTGATGATACAATGAAACTACGATAAGGATGTAGAAAGAATGCTGGGGATCAAGAAGAGTGGCAACAATACAGAAAAGGAAGCAGCCTTTAAGAGTATGTTTAACACAGAACACCCGAGAGATACACAGTAGTAGTATCAATGAATACTAGCAACTCTACTGACAGAAAGAATAACATAGCGCAGTTAGATTGCCGCTGCCGATAGAAACATGCTGCTTTAGTATCTGGGGAGTCACAAATGGTGCTGAATATTGTACAGTCATCAGCAAACATTCCCACCTCTGTCCTTCTGATGAAGAGCAGGTAATTAATGAAGTAACTGAAGATAGTTGGGCCCAGGACACTACCCAGAGGAACTTCCTGTGACCAGGGATGTGTTGTTCACTTTAGGAGACAGATGGAAGTATTAGCACTTCTGCAAATATAACAAGGTTAAATAGATTCTTTTTTTTCCCCAGGTGGAAAGCCGTTATTAATCGTGTAAGGAAGATGGTGGGCTGTTAGCAATTTTGTAGGAAAAGTTATTATGAGAGCAAGAAAATATTTGATCTCTGTTTATCTATCACAAGTGCTTATTTCTTCTTTGTTGATTGTCCCTCAGGGTCAAGGAGGACTTGCTTATATTCCAGGGGTCTGGGTTCTGTGGGAGCTGAATAGTCTAACCCTGGAGTTGCAGACTCTGCCACATGTGGGGGCTGGTGTTTGATGAAATGCTATGGATTCTGCGCGCTCTTTCTGCTGGGCACAGTTGGCCTGCACATACTCCACTCGATGATGTTGAAGTGGTTGGTGACTTTGTGGATGCTCCCTCTCCAGTTTATGCATTCTAGAGCAAATGATTCCCATGCATCAGTGGGAATGTTGCATTTGTTTAGGGAGGTATTCAGGTCCTTGTAGCATTTCCTCTGCCCTTCCAGTGATCATTTCCCATTGTAGAGGTTAGAGTTGAGTACCAGTGTAGGGAAGCTTGTGTAGGGCATGTGGACAATGTGGCCCACCCATCACAGCTGGTCATACATGACTAGTGCCTCAATACTGGGGATGTTAGTCCACAGGAAGTTGTTGTGTTGGTCCGCCCATCCTGCCAGTGGATTTGCAGGATTCTGCAAAGGCAACGCTTCAAGGATTTAAGGTGTCTACCGTACATGGTGCATGTCTCTGATGCACACATAAGGGTGGGGAACCATGGCTTCTCTCTAACTCATGAGCTTGGTGCTGGGTTTGAGGTCTTCGACTTCGAACACTGTTGCTCAGGCACCTGAAGGCGGTACTGGTGCATTGGAGTCAATGTTGGACTTCATCATTAATGTCTGCTTACATTGACAGGAGGTTCTTGAGGAATGGGAATGATCCAAATTGTCTAGGGACTCATGAATTTTGATGGTCAGGGGTACTGTTGTGTGGCAGGAGCAAGTTGGTAGAGCACCTTAGTCTTCTGGAAGTTTAACCTGAGGCCCATTTCCTTACATGTCTTCGTGAATGTGCCGACGATAGTTTGTAGGTTGGTCTCTGAGTGTGTGCACATTCAGGTGTTGTCTGCATACTGCAGCTCGATGACTGACAGAAGTTGGGATAGTCTTCGTTCTGGTCCAAAGGCATCGAGGGTTGAACAGTTTCCCACTCCCCCGAGGTTATCTTCACTCTGGCAAGGGGCTTCCAGATGGAAGATGAAGAAGAACATTGGTGCAATGATGCAGCCCTGATTGATCCAGGTTCTCACTCATATTGTGTCTGTGGTGGATCTGTCATTGATGATCACAGCCAGCTTGCCATCATGAAGCAGGCCGAGAATGGTGAAGAATTTCTGTGAGCTTTCAAATTTGAGGAGGATATTCCACAATCTTTCAACTTGACAGAGTCAAAGGCTTTTGTGAAATTGACGAAGGCCATGTACAGAAGTTGATGCTTTTTGTTCCTCTTTTATTGGATTCATCGCACATTGAAAATCACGTCCTTTGTGCCTCTTGATGGGTAGAAGCCACTTTAAGACTTGGGGAAAGGCTGATCAGCCACCGGGAGGAGACTGTTGAGGAACTTTCTGCTTTCATGTGCTTATTTCATAGAACTATAGAATGCGGACAGTATGGAAGCAGGCCATTCAGCCCATTGAGTCGACACCGACCCCTCCGAAGAGCATCCCACCCAGATCCACTCTGTTACCATATCCCAGTAACCTGATCCACCCCGTTACCTGTAACTGTACATTCCCCATGACCAATCGACTTAACCTGCACATCTTTGGACTTTGGGAGGAAACTGAAGCTCCGTTGGTAACACATGTGGACATAGGGAAAATGTGCAAACTCCACACCAGCAAGTCCTTCAAGAATGGAATTGAACCCGAGTGCCTGGCACTGTGAGACAGCGATGCTAACCACTGAGCCACTGTGCCACCCTATTTAACATCCCTTGAAATGCTTTTTACCTCAACCACTACTTGCCATGTTAAGCTTCATATTCTAGCCACTCTCTGAGTAAAGATGTTCATCTTGCAAACCCTATTGGATTTTCTTAGTTACCAACTTATATTTAATTCTCCTAGTTCTGAACTCTCCCCCATGTAAACATCTCTATGCTCAACTTCCTTAATAATTCTAAAGATGCCTACCTCTCAGCCATCTCTTCCGAGAGAAACAAATTAATCTGTTAAGCTTTTCCCAGTAGCTATCATCTCTCAATTCTAGTATTGTCCTTATAACTCTTTCTCGCAACCTCTCCTATTTCTGTGTCCCTATTATGTTAAATTTAATGTTGCTATTGAATAGCAGCATTTGAACTATGGAAAGAGTGTGGGGGTGGAAGATAAGACACTGTGAAACTGGCGTGGGTGGAACAGCAAAACAAAGTAATTGCAGAGATACAATCTTCACATTCCTACAGTGAAGAGCTCCAGCCTTTTTAGTCTTAATTTTAATGTTTATTCTCTCAATGTCCTGACTCAATTATACAAAGAAAGCACAGTGTTACTTGAAAATCTGATCTTGGAGCTGAGGTATTCATTGCATTGAATATTCGTAATTTGAAGATGTGTCTCATTATAAAACTCAATAACAGAGTACACCTACAAACCAAAACTAATCCTTAAGATAGCTGTTGCAAGCTCAGTGCAGGTCTTCAACATTATCATGTTTCACTGGGGAATTAAGACAATAAGGTTAAGCAGCTGTCTGTCAGTGTGTAGCTAATGAATGACTTGAGGCACTTTCCACTATGATGCAGACTTAATGCATCAATTTCAGGCTGAATCAGCTCCTCCGTGTGAACTAAATCTTATTTTACTGGCACTACCCTTAAAATAAATAGTTTTTAAGAGCAATTTGGTGATTCAGTTTGAAGCAAACAAACTGTTTCTTCCGCTGGATTATCCGAGGCTTAAAAGTAAATCAGCAGATAGGGCACAACCAAAGTTCCCTCTAAACTGTGAAGCCACACAGCAGCATTCCATGTGTAGCCTGAGAATAATTTGGAACATTTAAATTACTGTGCAATTGTGGCCATGTAAAGTAATTTAAATGGCCATGCACTAGATAGATCATGTGTCCAAAGAAATTTGGAGGGAATGTTGCTCACAATCTGATTATCGTTAAAGAGATGGAATTTTTCTTTCAGAGTTGTGTGATGGACCTTTGAATTTATTTCTGATTTGATCTATCTGATGTCACCATGACATGACTGCAAGATATTCACATTGTCTCAACCTCTCCCCCGGAGGTTGTGGGATTCTAATCTCACAGCGGAAAACTGAGCTCAAAAACTACCTCTCCAGTACAAGACTATAGGAACACCACACTGTTATATATGTCATCTTTCAAATGACCAAAGAACCATCTACCTGAATTCCATGGCATTCTTTCAAAGCAAAGCAATGGAGTTCTCCATCATGTCTTCACTTCAATAAAATTAATTATCTGGATAATATAACTTCCCTTGTTGTGGTCTTGCAGCATTCTCTACAATGTAACTGTGGCTACTCTCAAAACATTTTCGTTCGAGATATATGGGAGCAATGTGCAGTTCATTTTACTTAACAGGTGAACTGACATCCAATTTGAAAATCTTGAGCTAATGTACTAATTCAGATTTCATTACTTATTATGGAATACAAACAGTGTCTTTTAAGCTTGTTGTTGTGACAGGAGGGCTGGCTGACCTGATCAGTGAGTATATGCCTTTCTTCCTTGGGGTTTATGTCACCTCCATCCTGGAATTGGATAAAGGGCAGGATCTTTCCAGCATGGACAATGACAGGTCAGTTGGGAAAATATGGTGAGATCGGCAGAAATGAAATTCTCAACATCAAGGAGAAAAAGTCTGATTCTGCAACCATGTTTTGCTCTGCAAGCTGAGAAATTCACTAGTGAGTGGGATGAGACTTATTTGGATGCATTTATGTCTCATTAATCTCTAATCACTCCTCATATAGACATATTTTCTGATTTTCTCACACGTTGCATGTTAACTAGATGACAATAATTCTCAACCTGAAATTCAGGGCAGGTTCCAGGTCGTTCTAACTCACCAATTGCTCCTCTGGATGGCAGTCCCCAGCATCTTAGAGGCCACTCCGGGGCAGTGATGGCTCCTGCCCTTGTCCATGAGATTGGCAATGGATATGTAGCAGCCAATCTGTATCCTCCTGGCACATCTCTGACCTACTTACAATACATCCTCCAGATTATTGCTGTACATTGGAGCATACCAACACCTTCGGTTGTAATGCTGCTGTCAGGAGACTTTGCATGGAGAGCTAAACACCGACCCCATGGATTTGACCAGTGTGTACCTCAGGGTTCCTCAGTTGCTGTCTTAGATTTCACTCATTTTGTGCCTTCTTGGATGCTCAGTCTTGCTTTCCCTTTTTGCAATCTGCCCCTCGTTCAGAACCATGGGACTTCTGTTTTGCTGATAAGTGCAGACACAAAGCCAGGCAGCTTGCCATGGCTGTTAGTAGTAATCAATCAAGGAGGTGGACATGTTGCTGTGCAGCACTTGCCACATCAATGTTACACTGGCAACATGTGCCAGTAGCTTTTGTGACAAACACACTGCATTCTGCTTCTATCAAATATCCCTGTCTCAAAGATTTTTGGATAGTCTTTGACAAAACAACCAATGCAGTGTTCAGTCAGGGGGTCATAGAAACATAGGAGATAGGAACGGGAGAAGGCTATTCGGCCTTTTGAGCCTGCTCCACCATTCATCACGATTATGGCTGATCACCCAACTCAATTATGCTTTCTCTACATAACCTTTGATCTCACTTGGCCCAAGTGCTATATCTAGCCACCTCTTGAATATATTCAATGTTTTGGTATCAACTACTTTCCGTGGTAATGAATTCCACAGGCTCACCACTCTTTGGGTGAAGAAATGTCTCCTCATCTCCCTCCTAAATGGTCTACTCCGAATCCTCAGACTGAGACCCCTGGTTCTGGACATGCTCACCGTTGGGAATGTTCTCCCTGCATCTACCCTGTTTAGTCCTGTTAGAATTTTATAAGTTTCTACGTGTTCCCCCTCACTTATCTAAACTCCAGTGAAAACTATCCTAACCTGGTCAATCTCTCCTCATACGTCAGGCCTGCCATTCCTGGAATCAGCCTGGTTAATCTTCTCTGCACTCTATCGAAAACAACAGCATCCTTCCTCAGAAAAGGAGACTAAAACTGCACACAATATTCTAGGTGTGGCCTCACCAAGGCCCTGTATAACTGCAACAACACATCCCTGCTCCTGTACTCAAAACCTCTCGCAATGAAGGCCAGTGAAGGTCTTCTCTACCACCGGCTTCAGCTGCATGCTTAGTTTCAATGACTGGTGCACAAAGACATCCAGGTCCCACTGTACACTCCCCTCCCAGTTTCCAGCCATTCAGGTAGTAATCCATCTTCCTGTTTTTGCTTCCAAAGTGAATAACCTTGCACTTATCCAAATGATACCGCATCTGCCATTGATTTGCCCAATCACCCAACCTGTCCAGATCATACTGAAGGATGTCTCCATCTTGTCACAGTTCACCCTCCCACCCAACTTGGTATCATCTGCAAACCTTGAGATGTTACATTTTGTTCCTTCATCCAAATCATTAATACTTAATGTGAATAGCTGGGGTCTGATAACTGATCTCTGTGGCACCCTACAAATTACTGCCTGCCAGTTTAAAAAGGATCCATTAATTCCTACTCTGGTTCCTCTCTGCCAACCAGCTTTCTATCCATCTCAACACCTTTCCCGCGATCCCATGCACTTTAATCTTGCACAATAATCTCTCATGCGGGACTTTGTAAAACACTTTCTGCAAGTCCAAATATGTCACATCGACTGGCGCATCCTTTTGAACTTTACTAGTTACATCTTCATAGAATTCCAACAGATTTGTAAAGCATGATTTCCCCTTCATAAATCCATGCTGACTCTGTCTGATCCTGCCACTGCTTTCTAAATGCTCCACTATAAAGTCCTTGTTAATGGATTCAAGAATTTTCCCCACTACCGATGTTAGGCATTCTGATCTATAATTCTCTGGTTTCTCCCTACCTCCATTTTTGAATATTGGAGTAACATTACCAACCCTCCAATCTGCAGGGACTCTTCCAGAGTCTATAAAATCCTGGAAGATGACCACCAATGCATCCACTATTTGTACAGCCCTTTCCGTAAGTACTCTGAGATGTATCAGGCCCTGGGGATTTATCTGACTTCAATCCCCTCAATTTTCCCAGCACCATTTTTTTTCTCCACTAATATTGATCTCCCCCAGTTCTTCCCTCTCACTAAATTTTGCATTCTCCGACATTTCTGGAACCTGATTCGTGTCCTCTTTTGTCAAGACAGAACCAAAGTATGTAGTCAGTTGCTTCGCCATTTCTTTGTCCCCTGTTATACATTCCCCTGTTTCTACCTGTAAAGGACCTACATTTGTCTTCATTAATCTCCTTCTCTTCACGTACCTATAGAAACTCTTAGTGTCAGTCTTCATGTTCCCAGCACAACAAATCAAAGGCACTATCTGATGTCGGCTGAGGGATTTGAGAATAGTCAGTCAACCTCTTGGGGCTATCAAGGTCTTAGCAGAGCTAAATTTTTATGCAATTGTCTACTTCCAAGGATCCACTGGGGACTTGAGTAGGACCTCACAATCCTCAACTCACACATGTGTCAAGGCTTTGCCAGAGCACACTATATCTTCAGATTTGCCTATGCCGAGGTCAGTGCTACAGCCCAGGCAGTAGGCTTTGCCAGCATGGTTGGCTTCCCCCAGGATGCAGGGCTTAATAGATTGTATACACTTCACATTGAGAATGACAACGTGGCAGAGCTGACTTCATCAACAGATGGGTTCCCTTCCATCAACGTTCCTTCATCTGGAATGATTGTTTTTATAATCAAAGGCTAAATAGATTAGGACTCCACTCACTGAAGTTTTGGAGAATGAGAGGTGATCTTATTAAAACATGTACGATTCTTAAGTAGCACAATAAATGGGTGCCAATTTAAGACTGACATGAGGAGGAATTTATTCTCTTGAAGGATTGAGAGTCTTTGGAACTCCTTACTACAGACAGCAGTAGGGCAAGTCCTTATGTATATTTAAGGCTGAGATAAATATATTATTGATCAATAAAGTGGGAATCAAGCATTATGGGGAAAGGGCAAGAAAGTAGATATTATGAATATCAGATCAGCCATGATTCTACTGATCAGCGGAGTGTGCTCGAGGGACAAACGGCCTACCCCTGTTCCTATTTCTTATATTCTTACCACCTGTGATCATCAGGATGGCAGCTTGAAAGTTTACGCCAGGAACCGTGGGAACGGCACGGTGGCACAGTGGTTAGCACTGCTGCCTCACAGCGCCTGAGACCCGGGTTCAATTCCCGCCTCAGGTGACTGACTGTGTGGAGTTTGCACGTTCTCCCCGTGTCTGCGTGGGTTTCCTCCGGGTGCTCCGGTTTCCTCCCACAGTCCAAAGATGTGCAGGTCAGGTGAATTGGCTATGCTAAATTGCCCGTAGTGTTAGGTAAGGGGTAGATGTAGATGTAGGGGTATGGGTGGGTTACGCTTAGGCGGGGCGGTGTGGACTTGTTGGGCCAAAGGGCCTGTTTCCACACTGTAAGTAATCTAATCTAATCTAATCTAATGTATAAATCCTTGAGAACATGTTCCTTATTCATTTCAAGGACCTTACAAAGGTAATTACTGAGAGACAAGGGCCATTCCCTGCATCCACCACTGCTGAGTACGTTACACAGATCCCGGACTGAGGCCAGCTATGTATGCAGTCCCGCCAGTTTTTCAACCAGGGCCATCATTGAACCGATGATGGCTTTGCTGAAGATAAGGTTCAGATGCTTGGATCTGTTTGAGATGGCTGTGCAGTATACTCCGGATATCCTTGCTTACAATGATCTGCCTGTACTGCTCATAAACAAAGCTTTTCACTGTATGTCGGTACAATTGGCAATAAATCAAAGAGTTCCCTGATTGAGATGTTAATCTGGTCCAATCAGGGAGCCCTGACTGTCAGATAAAAACAGGAGTTTCCAACTCTATTTTGATTTAGTCCCTACCCTCCCCTTCACTGTTTTGATCACACAGCATTACCCTTTGATGTGAAGGGCAGTGCTTTTACAGGCCACTCGGGTGTTTTCCTATCTCCCTGGCGGTGGAAATTGAATAAAGATTTGTGCACTTTGTGTCTCTCACTGTGTCTCGCACCTATACACACACACCATGGGTGCTGGGAAAAATATAAGCACTAAGAAAAAAAAAGAAAAAAAGAAAAAAATGAACAGAAGATCCCTGGGGTGGGGAGGGGAGGGGATTGCGAAAAGAAAAAGAAAGAAAAAAAAACAGGAGTGTCACCGGGCGGTGGAGATCCCCAGTGGAGGGCTCTCTACGCGGGAGCCCTCCCCCTTTCTCTCGGGGATCTGGGGTGGAGGGTGCTGCATGCAGCAGTCCCCTGCAACCGCAGATTGCGGTGGTTCATGGACTCCCAGCCCAACTGCTTGTTCTGTGGCGCTGTGGAGTCCATGGACCATGTATATATTGGGTGTGGGCGTTTGCACTCCCTTTTTGATTTTCTTAAGAACCTTCTCCTCTGCTTTTGGTTGCACTTCAGTCCCACGCTCCTGATCTTCGGGCACCCGGTACAGAGGAGGGAGGGCAGGTCTGAAGACCTCCTTGTGGGTCTGCTCCTGGGCCTGGCCAAACTGGCCATCAACAGGTCCAGGCAGCGGGCCGTGGAGGGGGTCGTTAGGGCCGACTGCCTGCCCCTCTTCCGGGGTTACGTTAGAGCCCGGGTGTCCTTGGAGAAGGAGCACGCGGTGTCCACCAACACCCTGGAGTCGTTCAGGGAGAGGTGGGCGCTGCAGGGAGTGGAGTGCATTATTTCCCCCTCCAACTCTATTTTGATTTAATCCCTACCCTCCCCTTCACTGTTTTGATCACACAGCATTGCCCTTTGATGTGAAGGGCCACTGCTTGTCACTGACCACCCGGGTGTTTTTCCCCCTTTTGGAGATTGGATCAGTGTGTGACTCTGTGTGTGCACACGTGCAAGGACGCTCCCTGTTGCTGCTTGGGGCCTGCCTCACTGCTGCTGCCTGGGACTTGCCTTGGGGCCCCTCCCCAGGACCTCCGCCACTGCTGCTGTTTCCTGAGGCTCACCTCCACTGCTGCTGCCTTGGACTCAATTTTGGGGCTGCCTGGGACTTGCCTTGGGGACCCTCTCCAACAGGCCTGCCCCCACCACTGCTGCAACCAAGGAACTGCCCAGGTCTTGTCAGAGGCTTGCCTCCACTGCTGCTGTTGCCTGAGGCCTGCCTCCACCACCACTGCCTGGGACTCAATTTCGGGGCTGCCTGGGACTTGCCTTGGGGACCCTCCCCAACAGGTCTGCTCCCCCACTGCTGCGACCATGGGCCTGCCCAGGACTTGCCAGAGGCCTGCCTCCACTGCTGCTGTTGTCTGAGGTCTGCCTCCACCACTGCTGCCTGGGACTCGTCTTGGGCCCCTCACTACAACCTCCACCACTACTGCTGCCTGGGGCTTGGGACTCAATTTCGGGGCTGCCTGGGACTTGCCCTGGGGACCCTCCCCAACAGGTCTGCTCCCCCACTGCTGCGACCAAGGGCCTGCCCAGGACTTGCCAGAGGCCTGCCTCCACTGCTGCTGTTGTCTGAGGCCTGCCTCCACCACCGCTGCCTGGGACTTACCTTGGGCCCCTCCCTACAACCTCCACCACTACTGCTGCCTTGGACTCAATTTTGGGGGCTGCCTGGGACTTGACTTGGGGGCCTTCCCCAACAGGCCTGCCCCCCACCACTGCGACCGAGAGCCCACCTGGGACTCGCCTGAGGCCTGCCTCCACCGCTGTTGTTGCCTGAGGCCGGTCTCCACCATCACTGCCTGGGACTCTCCCCACAACCTCCACCACTGCTGCTGCCAGAGGCCCGACTCCACGTCCAGCAGCAGAGTATGGCGAGCCCGAAAGTCGCGGGGCCCAGCCGCACCTACGCCGGGGTAGCCGCTGCCTTAGGCTCGGCTGTCCCAACCCGGCTGCAACGTCAACACCCTTCAGGCACCTGACTAAAAACCTGGGGGTAAAGGCCTATCCTCGCCCTAACATGACCATTGAGGCCTGCAGCAAGGCCATGGCTAGTGGGGATCCCCAGTAGAGGGCTCTCTATGCGGGAGTCCTCCCCCTTTCTCTCGGGGATCTGGGGTGGAGGGTGCTGCATGCAGCAGTCCCCTGCAACCGCAGATTATGGTGGTTCATGGACTCCCAGCCCAACTGCTTGTTCTGTGGCGCTGTGGAGTCCGTGGACCATGTATATATTGGGTGTGGGTGTTTGCACTCCCTTTTTGATTTTCTTAAAAACCTCCTCCTCTGCTTTTGGTTGCACTTCAGTCCCATGCTCCTGATCTTCGGGCACCCGGTACGGAGGAGGGAGGGCAGGTCTGAAGACCTTCTTGCGGGTCTGCTCCTGGGCCTGGCCAAACTGGCCATCAACAGGTCCAGGCAGTGGGCCGTGGAGGGGGTCGTTAGGGCCGACTGCCTGCCCCTCTTCCGGGGTTACGTTAGAGCCTGTGTTTCCTTGGAGAAGGAGTACGCGGTGTCCACCAACACCCTGGAGTTGTTCAGGGAGATGTGGGCGCCGCAGGGAGTGGAGTGTATTATTTCCCCGTCCAACTCTATTTTGATTTAATCCCTGCCCTGCCCCCCTCACTGTTTGATCACATAGCATTGCCCTTTTGTGAAGGGCAGTGCTTGTCACTGGCCACTCAGGTGTTTTCATATCTTCCTGGTGGTGAAAATTGAATAAAGATTCGTGCACCTTGTGTCTCTCACTGTGTCTCACACCTACACACACACACCATGGGTGCTGGGGAAAAGAATAAGCACTACTGCTGTTAGGCGGTAGTGTGAGGGTTAGCAGTAAATAAAATAAACAGGAGTCTTGACATCCTGTTCACAAAAAAAGGAAAGGGAAAAAAAAGGAAAAAGATAGAACAACGTGATAAATAACTACGTCTCCTTTTTAACTATAACTCCTTTATATAAAAAAAAACAGGAGTGTCAGAGGTTCTGCTCATGCTGACAGCTGACTTTGTGAAGTTGGATCAGTGTCGAGGACTTTCCACGTATAAATAAAAGGTGACTTGGAGACTGGATACCGTCCTCTGGAGTTATTTCAGACACCTTCAGCATGTTAGCGCATTGCAGCATCAATCCCCAGACAGGAACATCTCTGGTACACCTGGACCAACCAAACGCACCACCCCATGGCTGAACACTTCAACTCACCCTCCCACTCTGTCAAGGACATGCACGTCCTGGGCCTTCTCCATCGCCACTCCCTTACCACTCGACACCTGGAGGAAGAACACCTCATCTTCTGCCTTGGGACCATTCAACCCCATGGCATCAATGTGGATTTCTCATTTCCTCTTCCCCAGCCTTACCCCAGTTCCAACCTTCCAGCTCAGCACCATCCTCATGACCTATCTGATCTGTCCATCTTCTTTCCCACCTATCTACACCACCCTCCCCTCCGACCTATCACCTTCATCCCCACCTCCATTCACCTATTGCACTCTCAGCTATCTTCTCCCCAGCCCCAGCCCCCTCCCGTTTATCTCTCCACCCTGAGGCTGCCAGCCTCATTCCTGTGAAGTGCTTTTGCCTGAAACATTGATTTTCCTGCTCCTCTGTTGCTGCCTGACCTGCTGTACTTTTCCAGCACCATATTCTTGACTCAGGACTCAGTTAATACTGAGTTCCAATAGGTGTGTGCTTGGTGCAATGACCACTCATTGGCTAGAAGTTCACTGTTCATCAAAAAACAAGCAGCACCTGGCTACTCCCACTGGAAAAATGTACCATTGTTTCTGTTTATTCTCTCTTTTGCTGATGTTGAATTTAAGTGAGTGTTTTGAACCCTTTGAAGACTTTCCAGGATGTGATGCCCGTGAATTGAACAATGAATGTATCATCTCATGCTGGACGGTGGGGAAACAGTAACTCTCCCTTCCACGGGTTTTGAAGGCGCATGGGTTCTATAGAGTAACGTGGAGTAACCTGTGCTGCTTGGGTGTTGAAGCTGCAGTTACAATGACAGCTGATCAGACAGTAATGATGTAAAACACCAACAGATTTATGAATGTGCACTTGTATCTGCAATGATTTGGAGATGCTTATGTTGGACTGGGGTGTACAAAGTTAAAAATCACACAACACCCAGATTATAGTCTAACAGGTTATTTGGAAGCACTAGCTCTCAGAGGGCTGCTCCTTCATCATTTGATTGACAATTGATGGGTTGGGATATCTGGTCGGCATGGACGAGTTGGATCAAAGGGTCTGTTTCTGTGCTATACATTTCTATGACTCTATGGCTTAATGATCTGTATTCTGCTGTAACCT
The DNA here is from genome assembly GCF_047496795.1 of Chiloscyllium punctatum. Taxonomy (NCBI): domain Eukaryota; kingdom Metazoa; phylum Chordata; class Chondrichthyes; order Orectolobiformes; family Hemiscylliidae; genus Chiloscyllium; species Chiloscyllium punctatum. The sequence continues at coordinate 70,543,340 of NC_092760.1, forward strand.
TTGACAACTTCTTCACTATCCACAATCTACTAATTTTCATGTCATCTGCAAACTTACTAATCAGACCACTTACATTTTCATCCAAATCATTAACATACATTGCAAACAACAGAAGTCCCAGCACTGAACTATGCAGGACATCACTGGTCACAGACTTCCAGTCAGAAAACCACCCCTCCACAACTATGCTCTGTCTTCTATGGCCAAGTCAATTTTATATCCAAATTTACCACTCACTTTGGATCCCATGTGACATAATCTTCCGGACCAGCCTATGAGGGACCTTGCCAAGTGCTTTAATAAAGTCCATGTAACAATATCCACTGCCCTACCCTTATCAATCATTTTTGTTACTTTCTTAAAAACTCAAACAAAATTGCAAGTCAACACCTTCCCTGCACAAAGCCATGCTTTCAATCCCTAATAAGTCTATCCTTGTCCAAATATGAGTAAATCCGATCCCTAAGAATCTTACCTACTACTGATGTAAGGCTCACCAGCCTATAATTTCCTGGATTATCCCTGATGCCCTTCTTAAACATTGGTCTGGTAAACAGACCGTCATCATAGAAATACAGTTCATAGAATCCCTGCAGTATGGAAAGAAGCCATTTGGCCCATCAAATCTGAGGATAATCCCACCCAAACTCAACCTCCTGCCGTATCACCAGATTTCCCATGGCTAATCTATCTAACCTGCACATTCCTGGATACTATGGACAATTTAGCATGGCCAATCCACCTAACCTGCACATCTTTGGACTGTGGGAGGCAACTGGAGCACCCAGCAGAAACCCACACATTCACAGGGAGAATGTGCAAACTCCACAAAGATAAAGCATCTGAGGCTGGAATCAAACTCGGGTCCCTGATGCTATAAGGCAGCAGTGATAACCACTGAACCACCGTGCCATGCATGGCGTTTGAATGGAATTGATCTCATGACTGTTTCAGGGATCTTGTGCAAAAAAGTGACTGCTGTGTTTGCCACACAATAGTGACTGCACTTCAAAGATACTTCACTGTCTGCACAGTATTTTGAATGTTCTGAGATTGTAATCTAAATGTTGCTACATAAATATAAATCAGATATTTTCTTCACAGGAAATGGATTATGAGGGATATGAACCCGTGAATAACATGACTACATAAATGGTAAGATCTTAATTTTCAATGTGCGGTGGAGAGAACGTAAAGAATAGAAGACATTAGAGATGGACAGAGAGGGATCAAGAAATGAAAAACTTTTATGCAGCACTTTTCATGAGGACAGGATATCTCCAAATGCTTTACTGCTAAAGACGTATTTTTGCAGTGTCATGAACAAACTCCCACCAACCAAAGTTTTGGATACACTGTTTAAGTGATGTTGATTGGAGGATAAAACAGGGCAAAAGGGATAACCTCTGTGCTCCTTCAAAGGGATCTTTAACATCCATGCGGTACCCTTAAGTCAACATTACATCTAAAAGATAGCACCACCCTACAGAACAGCACTCCCTCAAGACTGAAGGTTTGTGCTTAAATCCTGGAGAAGGACTGGGGAGACCGGGTAAGGGATTTTCTTCTTCTTTTCTCTCCTGAGGAATAGTAGACGTCACTGAGAACAAATAAGTGCAAATGAGCAGTATTTGAATGAAAAGCTGTATTTATATAGCACCTTTAACAAGCTCAACCTTTCCAAAGTACTTAAAGTCTTTTGAATTGTAGTTATAATTTGGGAAATTTGGAAGTAATTTTGACCTAAACTATAAATGAGGAAAATTGAAAAGGGCTTTACACATACCCACTATCATACTCACTATCACAACGAAGGGGGAGGGGGATATATGGCGAGTTATAAAACTAATTGGGCATGATCTTGTGTGTTTTCAGAGCTCAGTCAAAATTATCCCCAAACAGTTTAAGAAAAAATCCACAGTTCTACACTCTCAGATACACCAATGACAATACTCAGCAACCTTTCCATCCCCAAACTGTCTGGAACAAAACTAGCAACAAATTTCCTTTGAACAAATATTCCTGAAATATATTTTTGGGAAGGATTAAGCAGCACTATTTCCATATCGATTCATCTTGTTTTGTAGAGAGGAATTGTAGGCAGGAATTTATGATGACATAGTCTTTCAATAACAGATAAAGAAAAGTTTTGATAAAAGTGACTGTTATATTTTAGTGATGATTAATGGAATAAATCCCTGCAGAGTACGTTGTATGATTGCAAGTTGGCCAAATACTTTAAAATTCATGTGGAATTATAAAGATGGAGAATCACAATGTACAGCGTTTAAGTAGCAACAGAAAGCATCTAAAGCGAAGAAAAAGGGACCATTACATGGTTTATGAAACTATTAATCTATTTTCTTTTCCTGGAGAAGTGCAACTCAGTCTGTCCAATTAGAATGAACGGCTTGTGCAATTCTTGCCATTTACATTGCTGGAAGTGCAAGCTGATAATAGAATGTAAAGTGGCAACAGCGTACCCGGTACCTTGCGATGACAGCAGCAGCAATCTATTTCCTTAGTAAATAAGATTAAAAGGCTTGAGGAATGAATAGATGGAGAGTGAAATCAATAATAAATCAAGTTCAGAAAGAGAATTAATGAAAGATGAAGAAAGATTAGATTAGGAAAGACAGCAAGAGAGAAAGAGAAAAGGTAGAAATGATAAGTAAGCAAAGAATCAAATTTCTTTTTTAAAAAGAGGCCTTCTTAAAAATCACCTAATTCACAATATTAAGGAACAAAAATGCAAATATAATTCTTTGCTTCGGATTGAGAAGGTGATTGACAGATGTTAATAATTATGACATCATTAAAATGATACTTGTTTAGTTAACTACCAGAGTGAACTCTTTTTGTGGTGAGTTTAATGGACAAATAATGTACAATGCAGCAACTTCATGAAGATCACAAGGAGGTTAAGGGCAACCTGTTATTCTTTGCAATTTGTGATGATTCACAATTAACATGCATCTCTTCCAGGCTACAAGTTAGTGAATGATTGGTACATGAATAATGAACACTTTTCAGATATTATTACCCTTACAGAAAAAGTCTGGCTCATTCTGTGTTGTTTTGTATGTTACATCTTGATGGTTCCTGCTCCTGAGGGTGGCTTCCATATTAAATTGTCTGACAAGGTCTGAGATTCTTCCTAAGGTCATTTTGGAGATTTTCAATGTTGCCTTTATGGTAATTCTCTGAATCATGACACACAACTTGCTCTCTGCTCATGTGGTCCCCAAACTTTCCAAGTCTCATTTAGATTTACTAAGTTCTACTTACACTTTTCTAATGCAGTTCAATTCTATCATGAATAATTATGTTTTGAATTTGTCTGCCTGCCACTCAATAATATTGATATCCCATTGATATTACAAATCTCTCCCATGAGATTAACTCAAGATTCAGAAACCCACAAACAATAATATGGGGAAAGGTGGAAGTGAGATAGTCAGATACCATAAAGATTTAATATCTGATTATAAGAGATGTTTTCTGCAATGAGAAACTATTTTTTTGTTAGGATGACAAATGACAAATAACAGCACCAGCAGAGGTACAAATTACTCCATCTCTTCACTGGGCGTTTATCTTCCACTGTTTCTCTTATCAATCTTCCCACATGTTACAGGGGTAGCAGTAATCAATATTAACCGTTTCTAGTTGTTATTACTTTCCAAGTGGTAGAATTGGTTAGCTTTGAAAGTTAACATTCTATTGAAAGTTAAACGCTGGCTCTTAAAACCATACTCACTCACCATGCCTCTCTCTCACGCCCTCCATCCTATACCCTCCTCAGTCTCCTCACATCCCTTAGTATAATACTTTTTAATGAACTTTCCCTGTATCATGTCTTTTTATGAAGTTTATTGAACACTGAACAAAAGTTGTGTAGTTTATCAAGTTTTGTTTTCTCAACATTATTTCTTTCACCCATATAAAAACATTTCTATCAACACAACAGCAAGATTCTGTGGATGCTGGCTGGTTAGACAGCAGCGATGTGAAACATTAACTGTTTCTCATCACTGATCTTGCGTGTCTTTATGAGTATTTCCAGCATTTTCTGTTTTTAGAATACTTTGTATTATGAGCTTGTCCTTCAATTGAACTTTGAAACTGACTTGAAGAAAAATGACAGAGTATAAAGTGCTAGATGATAAGGAAAAATATTTCATCATTACAGCTCACTGGTCAGAACTGATATATCCTAGGAAATTAGGTATACAACAGTTACTTTTAGTGCACATTCCTAATTCTTTTTACAGAATCCGAGATCTGGCAAAAAATATTAACTCCAATTCACGATTTTTAGGATTGCCTAAGGCTTTAAGTAAAAACAATAAAAGTTACAAACAGCAAATCTTTGAGTAAATGTAGCCATTTTTTGAGATATGTGTTTTTATAATCTTATTTCGTGCAATTTTATACATTATAAATATAAGTTTTGGAAGGGTGAAGTACAGATGAATTGAATTTTCAGAAAACATTTTGAATAATTTATGGGAATTCAGTGACCAGTTCATATGATGTTTCCACAGAAGAGGAAACTCCGATCCACTTGCTGTTCAACAGCAAGAGGATTTTTGGAGTGGAGCAATTTTGGGGAGATGAAAGCAAGTATTGTCAATGGTAGATGAATTGTAGGGCTTAAAACACAGCACAAGGTCAAATCCTCACTTATTTCCTATAGCCTAGGTTTGGACAACTTAGTTAAAGAAGTCTAGGCCAGGATCTACAGTTTCAGTAAACACTATTTACTTTTATCACAAAGCCCACACATAAGCAAGACAATATTGAATGGACTCATCCACTCAAAAATCAATATAATAGTATAATAATCATGAAAACCACTGGAAAATGAAGAGACTTGTCAATAAAAGACAGTCTCACCAGGTTAGCATTTCAAAAGCTTTTGAAAGTCAAGAAAAGATAACAACATTTGTTTCCCTCTTTTCCTCTCATTTCTCGGTTTGGAAACCATGGGGTTGAATCCGAAATGTACACAGGGCCATGAAACGTACAAAGGGCCATGAAACGTACAAAGGGCCATGAAACGTACACAGGGCCATGAAACGTACATCAGCAGTGGCTTTTGTTGGTGTTGATTTGCAAACATACTGTAGTGTTAAATCAAACATTATCTCTTCCTGTCACACTCTGACCTTTCCTAAGGGATCTAGCTGTGTATCTTTCAGAAATGAGGATGGTTTTCTGTCAGGCATTATCTTTCATTTGCTGTGAGGAATGGTGTATTGAGATTCTGACTTTACCAGTTGGCATGTCACACAGACATCTGCTAGTAGCCTTTAAAGGGGCAGCTCTTCAAGACACTGTCAGTGTATTACAACAGCAGTTTATTAACTTCAACAAGAGGGTTGATCCTAGAATATTATTTTGCTTTCCTTCCTCATATGTTTGAAGATGTTTTGACAACTCAGCCAATTCTGCCTATAATCACTGACAGTGCTGTGCCAATCCCAAGTCGGTCCTTACACATCATCTTTTATGGTTTAACTTAGAGTCACATGAATTGTTAGTTTCAGTAAAACAATTGTTTCTGAGGTAATTATTTCAAAAACTAAAGCAAGCACAAATGGTTGATACCAGCATGCAGATCAGAGTGGTGGTGATCATTTAAAAGAATCATCATTAACATACAACTGCCAGGCAATGGCCATTTCCCACAAAACAGAATCAAACCATCTCCCATGACAGTCAATGGCATTGCCTTTGCTGAATCCCCCACTTTCAACATCCTGGGCATGCGATTGACTTGAAACAAAACTGGACTAGCCACCATGGTTACAAGAGCACGTCCAAGGCTAAGAATCTTGCAGCAAGTGACTCACCTCCTGACTCCCCAAAGCCTGTCCACCATCTACAAGGCATGAGTCAGGAGTGTGATGGAATGCACCACACTTGCTTAGATGAATGTAGCTCCAAGATCATTAAAGGAACATGACAAAGCAGGACAAAGAAGCTCACTTTATTGGCACCGCATCAAATGTTCAATCCCTTCACCACTGAAGCACAGTGTGTACCAAGATGCACTGTAGGAAATCACCCAGTCTCTTCTGATCACATTCTAAACTCATGACCTATACTACATAGAATGAAAAGGGCAGCTTGGAAGCACCGCTTGCAAGTTCCATTCTGACTTGCACATCATCCTGACTTGAAATTATCCTGCTGTTCCTCCATTATCGCTGGATCTCTCTTTAACAGTACTGTTGCTATGCTTATGCAGAAGCAGATCATCACTAGCTTCTCCAAAGCAATGGACAATAAATATTGGCCCAGCCAGCAATGGTCGTACTTCATGAACACATTCAAAAAATACCTCTTGGTTCTAAAGTTCAGAGCTGTAGTGATTGGAAGCAGGTCCTTGATTGGGGTTGTTAACCTGGGCACATCTGGGAGCCCTGGCCGACCAATGTAAACAGGGGATCTAGAATCACCTCAGTTCAGAGGACTGACTCTGGACTGGCTGGTCATAGCCAGCGTATTGTGCACATGTAAATAAAGGGTGCCCTGGCCTCTGCGCAGTTATTTCAAGAGCAAATAATATTTGATAGGCAATTTATATCTGCATTTTCCTCATGATCACTGATTGCTGCAAGTGTCCTGTTGAGAGCTCCTCTGGTTCCCTTTCCCTAAGAAGTGTTCAGCCTGTAAACAAAAGGTTTGACAGCATGAGAACAAGTTGCAGAGGGAGGGAATGAACAAGTTGTGGTTGTTTTCTTTGGAATAGAGGAGACTGCGACAAAATCAAATTGAAATTAATGAAGAGTTGAGATAAAGTGGATGGAAAAGCTCTATTCCCCTTGGCTGGGAGATCTGTAGCCATGAAGCCTAGATTTAGATTAGATGTCTACATTAATTTGAGGGGAAATGTTATCATCCAGGGGTGACACTTTAAAATGTTTGGCACTACAAACTGATCCCAGTGACCAAGTTATCATTGTAAGGCAGGGTGGGTTGGTCTGAGGTTACAGCTGTGATCAGGCACGGTGGCATGGTGGCACAGTGGTTAGCACTGCTGCCTCACAGCGCCAGAGACCTGGGTTCAATTCCCGACTCAGGCGACAGACTATGTGGAGTTTGCACATTCTCCCTGTGTCTGCGTGGGTTTCCTCCGGGTGCTCCGGTTTCCTCCCACAGTCCAAAGATGTGCAGGTTAGGTGAATTGGTCATGCTAAATTACCCATAGTGTTAGGTAAGGGGTAAATGTTGGGGAATGGGTAGGTTGCGCTTTGGCGGGTCGGTGTGGACTTGTTGGGCCGAAGGGCCTGTTTCCACACTGTAAGTAATCTAATCTAATCAGGTAGGTATGGCTTGAAAGTTTACCTGGAGTGCTTGCCCTAAAATGACCCCAGCTTCTCCATTCTTCCCATTTAATTTTTGTCCTTCATTCTTTGTACTGTGTAACACCAAGGTGCTTTAGTTCTGACAATACTTGGCAAACTGTGTAACTTCATGTGTGGTATATTGTGAATGGATCTGAAAGGGTTCATACTGAGGCATTCACAACCCACGATGATGATGTCACATGTACTTGTGGGGAAGACAACTTAGAATCTTTGAGGAGTAAAAACTAACATCCAGGTCATAGTCTCTGTGCCAATGTCCATCGTGTCACTGCGGTCTACAACTCATTGCTTATATGCAATAAACTGCTTCTTGTTCAACACAAGAATCTCTTCTAGTTTGAGAAGTTACTGGTTGACTTCTTGTATCAAGGTGAAACAGGAACAGTCATGGTATTAGTACTTCTTGTGGAAGGGATCCCTCATTATACAAAGGCCCTCCCACTTCAAGGGCTACCTTCTTATTTGCCACTCTTTAGCCTTTTGAAAGTACTTACATTTTGAGAAATCATTGCATTTTTCATCTGCCCCGACAATGGCTGCCGTCCCTCAGTGGTGCTGCCAGCTGGCTGGTCCTTTGGGTCCTCCCATTGCACCTTCAGCATCCTGTGTCCCACACTGTACGTCTCTGACTTGACAGAGGTTAGGACCAGAACACCTTGATGGTTGTACATTTCTAAAGCAGACAATATCCTCTCCAGAGGGTTGTGAGGAAATTGAAAATATTACCAGAAATTGACAGAATCTGGATGTGAACATATCCAGGTATTCTGAAAGAGGGAAGGCCTTATTGATTGTCCTCTTCCTGGAGTGGTGCCAGAAAACTGGAGAATTGCACCAATCTGTTAGAAAAAAAGCAGGGGTAAACCTGAGATTTACTGGCCAGATAACCAGAGACAGGAAGAATTTTAGAACCAGTGGGTTCTAGCTTATGCCCTAAATGCCAACTGTCCTACTCTTCGGATGCTGCCTGACCTGCTGTGCTTTTCCAGAGCCACACATTTTGACTCAAGATAATGGTCAGCCAATTTCTATCATTGAATCACTAAATTGATTCCTGGAATCAAAATGCTGTCATATGATGAAAGACTGAGTAAATTGGAATCATATTCAATGGAGTTTAAATGAATTAGAGGTGATCGCATTGAAACGTGCAGGAATTTGAGGGGACATGATAGGGTAGATTTAGATAGGTTGTACCTCCTGGATTTGGATACCAAAACTCAGTAGCCATGATCATATTGAGTGACAGAGCAGACTTATTGGATTGTCTATTTCTTTAGCTTTTATGTTCTTTCTGTGAAGGGACTATTTTAATCTACCAAAAGGGGTGATACCTTCCAACACCTGATGTGAATTGTTTTATGTGAACCAGCCTTGCCACTGTGATTGTTAGATTCCAATTTGGTGAACTGGGCTCTTACTGTATATACTTGTGTATTGGTTGATCATATGTATAAGCCGACTCCTTATTTTTGGCAAAAAAATCTGGTATTTTTCATATAGCTCATGCATAGGTCGACCCTAGTTTTTCAGGAGTCTCTTCCTGACCATATATGCAGCCTTAAAGTGCATGATTTGCATATTTTTAATTCAAATACAATACCTGCATCATCACATGTTATGTACACCACTATATTGTTGTGCTTTAAAATCGTTAAATTGAGTGTTGATATATATCAATGTGTGTGTGTGTGTAACATTTATTTATTTATATAATATTTATGTATATTTGACCTGTGTATGCAAATATCTACGTACCTATGGCAGCCCTCGACCTTGTCTTCCTGCTGTTGCCTCAGTTTCTTAGAATAGGTATCGCATACAGTTGTGCTCTGAACTTATTGTAAACTCCCCCGAATTTAATAATGGCTATAATTCTTTTTCCTTTTGTTGTTTAACATTTTATATAGAGATCTAGCTCTTGTTTGTCTATTTTTTGAATCATGTCAGGCATGAATTTTATCCTCTTGAAAACGATACCTTATGTATAAGTCGACCCCCTAATTTCAGCTTACAAAATGGTCTTCAAAACTCAACTTATACACAAGTATATATGGTATTTTCTACCGCTGTGAGTGAGACTTCAGGATGGTGTGTTGCCTTCCTGGTGCCAGGGTCAAGGATGTTTCCAGCAAATTCTCAAAGGAGAGCATGAGCAGCCAGAGCAGTTGATACAACAACATAAGTAGAGAAAGAGAAAAGGTCCTGTGGAGTGAATATAGGAAGTGAGGCAGGAGTCATAGAGTCATAGAGATGTACAACACGAAACAGACCCTTTGGTCCAACGTGTCCATGCCAACCAGATATCTCAACCCAATCCTGTCCCACCTGCCAGCACCTGGCCCATATCCCTACAAACCTTTCCTACGCAAGACCTCAAAAGTAGTAATCTGTGGAATTCTTCAGGTACCGTTTGCCGGTGAGAATGGGAATAAGAGGATAGGGCAGATGAATGTGTGGTTGAGGAGATTAGATTAGATTAGATTACTTACAGTGTGGAGACAGGCCCTTCGGCCCAACAAGTCCACACCGCCCCGCCGAAGCGCAACCCACCCATACCCCTACATCTACCCCTTACCTAACACTATGGACAATTTAGCATGGCCAATTCACCTGCCCTGCACATCTTTGGACTGTGGGAGGAAACCGGAGCACCCGGAGGAAACCCATGCAGACACGGGGAGAATGTGCAAACTCCACACAGTCAGTCGCCTGAGGCGGGAATTGAACCCGGGTCTCTGGCGCTGTGAGGCAGCAGTGCTAACCACTGTGCCACCGTGCCGCCCATATATGGTGTGGAGGACAGAGATTCAGAGTTTTGGATTTTTGGGATCTCTTCTCGGGTAGAAATGACCTGTACAAGAGGGACAGGTTACAGCTGAACTGGCGGGGGACCAATGTAATGGTGGAGAGATTTGCTAGTGCTACTCAGGGTGCTTTAACTACTACGGAAGTTGGTGGGGGGGGGGGGGGGGTGGTGGGGGGGGGGGGAGGGGGGGGTGGTGGTGAGCGGGATGGTATTGGGGATCACAAGCAATAGTGAGAAAAAAGAGAAGGTTGAGACTGATTCAGAAGTTAAAGGGAGAAAGTTAAATGACAAAGCAGGCAAGAGCATGGCAGAGAACAAGGTAAGACTGATGAACTAAATTGAACTTATTTCAATGCAAGCGGCAGATCAACTGAGAGCATTGACGGGAACAGGGACTGTGATATCTAGCTATTACAGAAACATGTCTGAGGCCAACAGCCTAATCTTCTGGGATGTAGATACAATCGGAAGGATAGAAGGAGAAGGAGTTGTGTTTTTGATTAGGGAAAACGTCATTGCCTTCTTTAATAAGGGATATTCCTGGGAGATTGTCCAGTGAGGCTATATGAGTGGAACTCAGACATGAGAAAAGGATGATCACCTTACTAGGCTCATCCTATAGGCCCTCAATAGTCAGTTGGAGATTGAGGAGCAATTATGTAGAGAGATCTCAGACGTATATAAGATTAATAGGGTTGTAAAGTAATGGATTTTAACTTTCCAAACAAAGACTGGGATTGCTATTGCGCCACAGGGCTTGGATGGGGAGGAATTTGTTAAGTGCTATGAAGAAAATTTGCTTTTACAATATGTAAACGTATCTACTAGAGAAAGAGTGAAACTCAGCCTTCACTTGAGAAATAAGATAGGGCAAGTGACTGAGGTGTTAATTAGCATGCATTTTAGGACCAGTCACCACAAATCTAATAGTTTTAAAATAGATATGGAAAAGCATAGGCCTTGTATAAAAGTTGAAGTTCCAAACTGGAACAAGGCCAAGTTTGATGGTGTTAGACAGGAAGCTTCAAAAGTTGCCTGGGATAAGCTGTTTGCAAGTAAAGTAAAGCAAATCAAAATGAAATAATGAGAGTTAAGAGATGGTATGTTCCTGTTAGAATGAAGGGCAAAGTTGGTAGGAATAGAGCACTCTGGATGAGTCGAGATATTTAGTCTCTGGTCAAGGAAAAGAAGGAGGCATATGTCAGGTGTGGACAGTTAGGATCAAGTGAATCCCTTGATGATGATTATTGAGGGAGTAGGAGCATACTTAACAGGGAAATCAGGAAGGCAAAAAGGGGATATGAGAAAGCTTTAGCACATAAAATTAAGGAGAATCCAAAGAGATTCTACAAGTACATTAAGGGAAAAAGAGCAATTAGGGAGACTATGGGGCCCCTTATAGATCCATAAGGCTGACTATGTCCGGAACCACAGGAGATGCTGAACAAATACTTTGTATCTGTAGAGAAAGACATGGGATCAAGGGAAATTGGGGACATAAATAGTGATGTCTTTAAAACAGTTCACTTACAGAAAAGAGGTGCTGGAGGTCTTAAAATGAATAAAACTGCCAGAGGAAAAGGTAGAGATGTGTACAATTCCAACATTTAAAAGGCATTGGGACAGGTACATGAATAGGAAAGGTTTAGGGGGATGGAAGCCAAATGCAGGCAAATCGGACTAGTTTAGTTTGTGAAATTTGGTTGGCATGGACAGTTGGACCTAAGGGTCTGTTTCTGTGCTGTATGACTCAATGACTCTTGGACTCTATCTTGAAATGTTACAATCAATAAGTTCTCAATCCTTTATCTCACCACAGAAGGTTACATCTGCACCATCTAGGCTGCAGGAAATACCTGCTCCAAAGGAGATCCTCTTTTTATGAACCAAACCCCAGTTAAGACCAAGGATATTTCCAAATGTGACATCTTAGCACAATCCAGCAATATAAATGCAAATACTGGACAATACATTTCAAGTAATTTCTTCAATTTTTATACTGTCAGTCAGAGTCCATGGAATGGCTATCCAATCAAAATTGATCAGTCTGTTCATTTCTTGTGGGCATCCAGTAGATCAGTGTGCTGGTAATGAAGATTAAAACCTTCCTCAGTGTCCAACCAACCAGCATTCAGCTCACAGAATACTTCATTTTGAAATTTGCTTTCTTTATACTTATATCCTCTTTGACAGGGATGTAACCCTTGTCCACATCATGTCTACTTTGTTCTTCCACTAATCAAAAAGAACATGGTACGCAATCATAGCCAAACAGGTTTCACTTGCTTTAAAATATCCTTCACAAACACCATTCATATAATGACCTTCTGCCTTAAAAAATTATCTTAATCTTCAGTCTTTGCCTATAGGTGCCAGACTATGCTGCCATGTCAAACTCTCGCAGCCCTTTGGTGAAGGGTGGGAACAGAAGTCAATCTTTATTTCATTTACATTTATTCACAAAGTGGAAAATTGCAAATGTATATACACTTAATCTTAATTTATGCAATTATCAATCTGAGAGAAGGTACTTTCTACAGGGTAGTACTCCCTCAGCACTGCAGTAGGAGTATCAGCCTAGATTATATGCTTCTATCTCTATAATGGCATTCCAACCCACAACATTCTGACTGAGAGATGACAGAACCAACCATAGAGCAGTCACAAATTTTAAAATTCGAAGACAGTTATGCCTTTATTTCTTCATTACTGCAGCGTTGTTCCTATAAATAAATAATTTACAGTACATTTGAGACAGATTAAGCTATCTTTACATATGCCATATTTCACAAACCAAGTTACAGAATGTTAACAAGAACACTGCTTTTGTGTCAGCGGCAGAGCTGAGCAAGATCACCATTGAATTCTAAATCTTACTTGATTAATTCAGGAACTACTTAATCCACCATGAGATTGGAAGCCTATTGTAAATGAAGGGTAATGTCATGTATAGTAACTGATGAAAAAGGTCCTTGAGTATTAAATCATAAGGATCACGTTTTAATACTGCAACTCAGTTTTAACAATGGTGCTACTTTGCTCAGAGCTTCTGAAAGTGTTTCTTTTGAATTGCTTGAGAAAAAAAATCTTACTAACAGTAGAGAGGCTGATGTATTGAGTTTCATGATGTGGGAATATTTTCTGTACCATGCTCAAGATAGGACATTGCATAGAGAAATTTCAAATCCTCAGAACAGGACACGGTTTCAAGTTTAACCAGTTCCAGTTTTCTGCACTTTGTTGGCAAAGCATTTTATGCAGCATTTAGTCAAATATGACACTAGTGTGCTGCAAAAAGCAGGTAAATCACAAGATAAAGTCCTGCTTCTATAGAAGGCTCCAACTCAATAGCTTTCTCATCATTTACAATTGAAATTTCGTTGTGCAGGGAAAGGTACAGGAGTGGCACTAATCATAGGACTATACCATTGATCAAAACATGAGCCCTGCTTTGAATCACAGAATTTTACAGCAAAGCGATAGGTCATTTGGTTGATGTTTATGATCCATTCGAGCCTTCTCACATTCTACTTATTCTAAAACCCATCAACAGAACGTTCTATCTCTTTCTCTTACAAGAATAACAGAGCATAAGAAATAAGACCAGGAGTAGAATATGCAGCCCATTGAACCTTTACTCCCATTCACTTTGTTGATGATCAATCTTTAACTTCTGCCCCATTTTCCTGCCTACTCCTTGTATGTTTTGAGTCCCAGAGGAACAGAAATAAAATCTGTTTTATTTGCATTTCTTACAATTTGAATTCAATGAAAATCTGGAATTAAGAGTCTGATGATAACCATGAATTCATTGTGAATTGTCAGGAAAAACCCATCTGGCTCACTACTGTCCTTTAAGGAAGGAACCTGCCATTCTTACCTGGTCTGACCTACAAGTGACTCCAGATCCATGGCAATGTGATTGACTCTTAACTGCCCTCTGGACAATGAGGGATGGGCAATAAATGCTGATCTAGCCAGTGATGCCCTCATCCCATGAATAAATAAAAAATAAATAAATAAATCCTCCAGGTGCTCCGGTTTCCTCCCATAGTCCAAAGATGTGCAAGTTAGGTGAATTGGCCATGCTACATTTTCCACAGTGTTTAAGGATGTATAGGTTAGATGCATAATGTAGGGAGTGGGTCTGGGTGGGTTACTGTTCGGAGGGTCAGTGTGGATTTGAAGGGCCTGTTTTCACACTGTGGGGATTCTATGATACTTACCTCGATTCTCCCTAAATGAATACATGCAATCACCTCAGCTACTCCTTGTGTTAGCAAATTTCATATTCTCATCATTCACTTAGTAAATATTTTTTCCCTGAATTCTCTATTGAGCTTATTGATTAACCCTATTTTTCTCTTTACATATACTGCCTGATCTGCTGAGTATTTTCAGTTTTATTTTTTAGATTTCCTCGACACTCACTCCTTGTTATACACAGATTTGCCACCCACAGATTTATGTATTCACAAGGTCAGCCCTGACTCGATTTTTTTTCAAAATTGACAGGTCTGATGGATCATGCAGTCCTTCATGGCAGATAGAAGATCTTTATTATAGTGCTACCTGCATTTTTGTGTTATTCACAGGAGGTCTGTGCCCCTAGCTCCTGCTGTTAACAAGGATTTGGTATTAATTCATGGTCCCTGTTCTCATCTTCTTCACAAATGGAACCATCTTCTCTCCAGGTACAATATTAAACCCTTGGATAATTTTAAAGACCTCAATTTTAGAAAAATGTGATTTATTTCCAATGCCATTATTCACTTATTCCAGTGACTTGAGAAGTTTATCATTAGCACTTGCAAAATTCTTTCACTCTTCAAAATTAAAAAATAAATAAAACTTTTGTCACAGTTTTTTTTTGGTTGTGACTATTCACTTCACTCTAAAGAACTGTATGGTAGGGACTGGGATTTGCTTGGGGTGGGAGACTGAAAAACAAGTCCCTCCCCCATTTCACTAATGTTGTGGTCATTCTTGAGGCAATTATTCCACCTCTATTGGGGAAGAAGTCATGTCTTCTGGAGTTGCAGCCAATGAAATAGCTGTTAGTTTTTTGTTAGTTCCAACAGTGCCAGCAGAAGTGGTCCCAGACGTTAGTGACACAGCCAGGCCTTGGGTGATTTGGGGATCTTATAGGGGCCAGGATGGCAGGCCCTATTAAGGGTGCTTGGTAGGTGAGAAAAGCTGGAGCCATACAGTTGGGGGCCCATACTAGAGACAGTCTATCTGCCTATCTGTTGAATTCAGCCAGACTGGACATTTGACACTAATATCGCATCGATTGTTGATTGGGGGTGTCATTTGTTGATGGGTCAGTCACCTGACAATCCCTTACTGCTGGTAAAACTGTGGTGGTTTGAAGCAAAGTGGATGGATAGACATTGGGAAAGAGGCCAAGAACATCATACCCAGTGTTGCAATCCTTCCTGTAAAACTCTTCTGCGCCCTCTCCAAAGCCTCTACATCCTTCTGATAGTGTGGCAACCAGAACTGTGCGCAGTGCTCCAAATATGCCTGATCAACGTCTTAAATAGTTGCAACATGACTTGCCAATTTTTGAATTAAATGTCCTGACCAATGAAGGCAAGCATAGCTTGTATCTTCTTTACCATCTTATCCATTTCTGTTGCCACTTTCAGGGAGTTATGGATTTGGATCCCAAGATTCCTCTGTATATCAATGCTCTTCAGGGTCTTGCCACTAACAGTTTATTTTCCTCTTGCATTTGACCACCCAAAATGCATCATCTCACACTTGTCTGGATTAAACTCCATCTACCAATTCTCAGCCCAAATTTCTAGCTGACCTATATCCTGCTGCATCCTTTGATATCCTTCATCACTCTCCACAACTCCATCAATGTTCATGTAATCTGCAAACTTACTAATCAAACTACCAACACTTTCGTCCAAATTGTTTATAAGTATTACAAACAACCAAGGTCCCAGCACTGATCCTTGTGGAGCACCACTGGTCACAGACCTTCAGTCAGAAAAGTACCTTTCCATAACTATCCTCTGTTGTTTATAGCCAAGCCAATGTTGTATCCAATTTACCAACTCACCATGGTTTCCATGCAAGTTAATTTTCTGGACCAACCTACCATGAGGGACTGTGTTAAATGTTTTAGTAAAATCCATGTAGACAACAACCACTGCCTTACCCTTATTAATCACCCTCATTGCTTCCTCAAAAAACTCAATCAAGTTTGTGATTCAAGACCTCCTTTGCACAAAGCCATGCTGACTATCCCGAATAAGTCCATTCTTCTCTAAATACAAGTAACTCCTGTCCCAAATAATCTTCTCCAATAATCTCCCTACCACCGATAAAAGGCTATTTTTATATTCATTCAGAATATTTATTCACAAGATCTGGGTGTTTCTGGCCAGGCCAGCATTTATTGCCCAGCAGTTAAATGTCAACCACATTGGCTGTGGGTCTGGAGTCACATGTAGGCCAGACCAGGTAAGGATGGCAGTTTCTTTCTCTAAATGATATTATGATATGGGTGGGGTTTTCCAGATAATTTACATGGTTTCATGGTCATCATTAGACTCTTAATTCCATACATTTTATTGAATTCAAATTCCACCATCTGCCACAGTAGGATTCCAATCCAGGTCTCCAGAACATTATTACAGGATCTCTGGGTTAATAATGTAACGATAATACCACTAGGGCATCATGTCCCCTTAAAGGCTCACCAGCTTATAATTTCCTCAATTATCCTTCTTGTTCTTCTTGACCTAAGGAACAACATGAGCTATTCTCCAGTCTTCTGGGATCTCGCCTATGACTAAATAGGATACAAAGATCTCTGTCAAGGCCCTAGCAATCGCCTCCCTATGTATCCTGGGATAGATTCAATCAGACCCTGGGGACTTATCTACCTAAATGTTTTTTTCAAGACACCCAACACTACCTCCTTCTTAATATTGTTAGAGTGTCAACAGAGCCCTCCCTAATCTTACTTCCATCCAGGTCTTTCTCCTTGGTGAATACTGATATGAAGTACTCATTAAGGAACTGACCCACTTCCCACGACTTCATACATAAATTCCCACTTTTGTCCTTGAGTGAACCTATCTTTTCCCTAGTTATCCTCTTCCTTCTAATATATGTATAAAATGCTTGTGATTCCCCTTAATCCTACTTGCCAAGGACATGTCATGACCACTTCTAGCCCTCCTAATTCTTTCTGCTTCCTTTATTTTGCTCAGGGACCTTAACTGATTTCTATTTCTGAAACCTTGCATATGCTTCCTTTTACTTTTTAACTAAATTTACATCTCTCATCATCCCAGGTTCTCGAATCTTGCTGTTCTTCCCTTTCATCCTGACAGGAACATGCTGATCCTGAACTATGGTCAACTGGCTTTTAAAAGACTCCCAATCCAATTTCTCCCAATCCAATTGTGTAATGCTGTTGTAAATTAGCCTTCCCTTTAATTTAGGACCAGTCCTATCCTTTCCATAACTATCTTGAAACTTACGAAATTATAATCACTCATGTTAAGTGGCTGTGATTTTTCCACAATGTGTTTGCCACAAATGCAGCCATTCCAGCAAAAGGAGGCATACAAAACCGGGTCTGCTGGCTATAAGATGCCAATGTAGCATTTTCTCACAAGTGGAAGATGTCTGATAGTTTACTGCTTTGCTATGTGAATTCAACTTCTGCACAACGCATAAATAAATGAAACTGCCCTCATTGGAATAGCAAAACTACAGACTTTCAGCAGTGAAATATCTTTATGTTAGTTTGCTTTATAAAGCTTACATCTATTCAGGCAACTACTGATTTGTAAGCACTGAAAGTCCTATCCGAAAATTGGAAATTAATAATTGAAATGGTAGTGACACTAACTTGAGATAACATGCTGTCAGTTAGATCAGAGGTGTTAATAAATGGAAGTCTATTTATTTCCCAGTATCAGCTCTATTTGTCAATGGAGGAAAAGAAACAAAAAAAAAGTATTAAAAATCCTGAACTAAAAACCACTTCAGATGTATCATAAAAAATTCTTTATGTCTGGCTTCACTGTGAAACTGAGAGGTATAGCAGATAGTTGAGGAGCAGTATTGTAGTTTGCGATGTTTACCAGAGCTCACTATATTTGCTCATTGCTGTATTCCAAATGAACCTGAGACAATATATTGCTTGGGCACCAAAAAGAGTGCATATTATTAATGATTAGAGCTATAACACTTTAAATAACCTTTCTGATTTCCACATTACAAGATAGGCTGTAGAGGCACTGGGGAAGGTGGATAAAAGATGTCCAAGAATCTTATCAAAAGATTCTTGGCTGCACGGTGGCTCAGTAGTTAGCACTGCTACCTCACAGCACCAGGGACCCAGGTTCAATTCCCACCTTGGGCAACTGTCTGTGTGCACACTCTCCCTGTGTCTGTGTGGGTTTCCTCTGGGTGCTCCGGTTTCCTGCCACAATCCAAAGATGTGCAGGTTAGGTGAATTGCCTATATTGATAAGTGCAGCGATCTGGGTGGGTTACTCTTCAGAGGATCGGTGTGGACTGGTTGGACCGAAGGGCCTGTTTCCACACAGTAGGGAATCTGATCCGATCAAAAACTGAGAGTTTGTAACAATCAGGAAAGACTGAATGTGCTGGGGCACTTGGCTCTAGTGAAGAGAATAGTTTGGGGTAACCTGGTCAGATATCTTTCAAGAAAAAACAAAGAACTGGGAACACTTGAAATCAGAAACTAGTTCTCAAGAAGGGTCACTGGATCTGTAACATTAACTCTGTTTTCTCTCCACAGATGCTGCCAGACTTGTTGCATTTTTGTAGCAACTTCTGTTTGCGTTTTAGATATCTTCCAAACATGGAGCGAGCTGGGCTGACTGGCCTGTTTTTTTTGCTCTTTTAAGTGCCATTTAGGATATATTAGTCAAAAACAAATGAGCAAAGCAATGTGAAGCATTATAATTTGTGGAAATTTATGAAATCTAAATATTGCTGCTCACTTCCATTATATATTCCAGTCTTGAAAAATCACAAGCATACCAATGGACACTGGGCATGGAAAGGGAAGCAAAGGAGGCAGTAGGGTAGAACAATCCCATTAGCCTGGAATGTGGTGTGCTTCTGTGCTCTCAATTCTTTGCAAGTTACGAAATGTAATGAACAAACAGTAACTTTTCCTTGCTTGAGAGAACAAATGTGGGTGTTGCATATTAATACAAGAAAATATATCCTCAACCCAGATGATTATAACCAAACTAATTTTTCCACACTTAGATTCTTCTGTGAAAAGCTGTTTGCTTTTTTCTCTCATCTATATCTTATTAATGAACTATTTTATAGTTCAATTATCTTGTAATCTAGTGACTTATGGGAGAAGAAACAATTTACTGTGATTGTGTTCAGGCACTTAGACGACTAATTGTCTTCTCAGAATCCAGGAGGCTTCAGCAGAACCCAATACATGAGCTTGCAAAATGTAGGCTGCTAGTCTTTCTATTGCACATTTACTAATCGAGCACTTTGATATGATATTAGCATGCATCCTGCTGACCTGCTTCAAATGCATTCAGCATAGGCAATATGCTGAACCTTCCCGAATTCATCATCCTAACTGTTGACACTTTTAGCATTTTAATGAACGATGAGACACTTGTTGCTGTCACCCAGTAAATAACCATGGCGCTTGTTGGGTCGTGAATAAACATGAGCTATTCGATACTACTGCAAGCTTTCCTGAAATTCCCGAGCATCATTGTGACTCATAAAAGTTGAAGTGAAAGAGGTTTATGCTTGAATTGAAATGTCAAGCTGAAAAGAAATTAGCCTGGTCAAGATCACAATGCATATTCTGATGCTAATAAAGGACATCTGTTCGAGAAGCAAACCCTTCATATAAATCATACAATTTCCCCAATGACTTATTTATAAAGGCTTTCAGAAATACTTATAAAAAAAGTTAAAATGAAGGAGCTGCTTAATGTTTGCAGCAAAATAGCCATTTTCTTTAGTTAAGAGTCGATCTACATGTTTCTAGTAATAAAGCACATTGTAAGGAATGGATTGGTCTTGACCACCTGTCAATTGTCGTACATCAGAGAGCAGTACAAAACATATTTCTCACGAGATTAACTCCCCCTCATCAGCAAGCACTAAATCTTTTGGAAAGTGCTTGTACTTTTGGAATGTGACCTGTACCTCCAAGATCCTTCCACCTTCTGTGAGTGCTGTCTCAGAGTTCCTTCCCTTGCTCCCTCCTTTGATTCCTTTGGAAGACAATGTTTCACTCACTCCTCTTCTTGAGGTTTGCACAAGTCACAAACTTCTAACATTATCTCGTGTTGTATTCCTGGCCCGACACCATCCGCAAACACTCATTCCCTCCACCAACAATGCACAACAGCAGCAGTCTGTACCATATATAAAATGCACTGCAACCACTAACCAAGCTTCCTTACACAGAACCTTCCATTGCCTAGGAGAAAGTGAGGAGTGCAGATGCTGGAGATCAGAGTCAAAAAGTGTGGTGCTAGAAAAGCACGGCTGGTCAGGCAGCATCCGAGGAGCAGGAGAATCGATGTTTTGAGCATGAGCTTTTCATCAGGAATGTGGGGAGAGGGTGCTGAGAGATAAATGGGAAGGGGGTGGGGCTGGGGGGGGGAAGGTAGCTGAGAATACGATAGGTAGATGAAGGTGGGGGTTGATGGTGATAGGTTGGAGTGGAGGGTGGAGTGGATAGGAGGGAAGGGAGATGGCCAGGTAGGACAGTTCAATGAGCCAGACTTTATAAAAGATCTTAAAGTAAGTGAACACTTAGGAGGTAGCGATCATAATATGGTAGAGTTCAGTCTGCAGTTTAAAAGAGAGAAGGCAAAATTGGATGTAATGGTGTTACAGTTAAATAAAGGCAATTACGGAGGCATGAGAGAGGAACTGACTAAAATCGACTGGAAGCAGAGCCTAGCCATAGAGCAACAATGGCAGGAGTTTCTGGGTGTAATTGAGGACACAGTACAGAGGTTCAAGGCTCATCCCAAAGAAAAGCAAGATAATCTGGGGGGTTGGGGGAGGGAGGGAATTAGACAGCCATGACTGACAAAGGAAGTCAGGAAATGTATCAAAGTAAAAGAGCGAGCCTATAAAATGGCCATGAGCACTGGGAAATCAGACTACAAAAATAAACAGATGATAATAAAAAGTTAAATAAGGAAGGAGACGATCAATTGTGAAGGTAGGCTAACCAGTAATATTAGAAATGATAGTAAAAGTTTCTTTCAATATATAAGAAACAAATGAGAGGAAAAAGTAGACATTGGGCCTCTCCAAATTGATGCAGGAAGCTAGTGCTGGGAGATAAGGAAATAGCTGAAGAACTTAATAAGTACTTTGCATCAGTCTTCACAGTGGAAGACAGGAGTAATATCCCAACAATTAAGGACAGTCAGGGACAGAGTTGATTATGGTAGCCATTACAAAAGAGAAAGTGCTAGAAAAGCTAAAAGGTAAAAAATTGATAAATCTTCTGGCTCCAACATCCTAGAGTTCTGAGCGAGGTGGCTGAGGAAATAGCAGAGGCGTTACTTGTGATCTTTCAAAAGTCACTGGAGTCAGGGAAAGTCCCAGATGATTGGAAAATTGCTGTTGTAACCCCCTTGTTCGAGAAAGGATCAGGACAAAAGATGGAAAATTATAGGCCGATTAGCCTAACCTCGGTTGTTGGTAAAATTCTGGAATCCATCGTTAAGGATGAGATTTCTAAATTCTTGGAAGTGCAGGGTCGAATTAGAACAAGTCGGCATGGATTTAGTAAGGGGAGGTCATGCCTGACAAACCTGGTAGAATTCTTTGAAGAGGTTACAAGTAGGTTAGACCAGGGAAACCCAGTGGATGTTTTTTACCTAGACTTCCAAAAGGCCTTTGATAAGGTGTCTCATGGGAGGCTGCTGAGTAAGGTGAGGGCTCATGGTGTTCGAGGTGAGCTACTGGCATGGATTGAGGATTGGCTGTCTGACAGAAGGCAAAGAGTTGGGATAAAAGGTTCTTTTCAGAATGGAAGCCGATGAAAAATGGTGTCCCTACAAGATTCAGTGTTGGGGCCGCAGCTGTTCACTTTATATATAAATGATCTGGATGAAAGGACTGGGGGCATTCTGGCAAAGTTTGCCAATGATACAAAGTTAGGGGGTCAGGCAGGTAGTACTGAGGAGGTGGGGAGGCTGCAGAAGGATCTAGACAGTTTGGGAGAGTGGTCCAGGATATGGCTGATGAAATTCAATGTGAGCAAATGTGAGGTCTTGCACTATGGAAAAAGAATACAAGCATGGACTATTTTCTAAACAGTGAGAAAATTCATAAAGTCAAAGTACAAAGGGATCTGGGAGTGCTAGTCCAGGATTCTCTAAAGGTTAACTTGCAGGTTGAGTCCGTGATTAAGAAAGTGAATGTAATGTTGTCATTTATCTCAAGAGGGTTGGAATATAAAAGCAGCAATGTGCTTCTGAGACTTTATAAAGCTTTAGTTAGGCTCCAGTTAGAATACCGTGTCCAATGTTGGGCCCCAAACCTCAGGAAGGACATACTGGCACTGGAGCGTGACCAGTGAAGAATTCACACGGATGATCCCTGGAATGGTAGGCCTAACACATGGTGAATGGCTGAGGATCCTGGCATTGTATTTGTTAGAGTTCAGAAGGTTGCGTGGAGATCTAATAGAAACTTAAAAGATAATGCATGGCTTAGAAAGGGTGGATGCTGGGAAGTTGTTTCCGTTAGGTGAAGAGACTAGGACCAGTGGGCACAGCCTTATATTAGAGGGGGTCAATTTAGAGGAGACATTTCTTCAGCCAGAGAGTAGTGGGCCTGTGAAATTCATTGCTATGGAGTGCAGTAGAGGCCGGGATGTTAAATATCTTCAAGGCAGACTTTGATAAATACCTGATCTCACAAGGAATTAAGGAATACAGGGAGAGTGTGGCTAAGTGGAGTTGAAATGCCCATCAGCCATGGGCCGAATGGACTTACTTCCACCCCTATGTCTTATGGTCTTATGGTCTTAAGAGGGTGGGTGCTGAGTTAAATGGTTGGATCTGGGACGAGGTGGGGGCAGGGGAGATGAGGAAACTGGTGAAATCAACATTGATGCTGTGTGGTTGAAGGATCCAAGGCAGAAGATGAGGCGTTCTTCTTCCAGGCATTGGGTGGCTAGGACCCTCAAACCACATGGGATCAATGTTGATTTCATCAGTTTCCTCATTTCCCCTGCCCCCACCTTATCCCAGATCCAACCCTCAGCATTGCCCTCTTGGACTGTCCTATCCCATTTCCCTTCCCACCTATCTGCTCCACCCTCCTCTCCGACCTATCACCATCACCCCCCACCTTCATCTACCCATTGCTATCCCAGCTACCTTCCTCCCAGCCCCACCTCCCCCCCATTTATCTCTCAGCCCACTTGGGCCCCTCCTCCACATTCCAGATGAAGAGCTTATGCTCGAAACATCGACTCTCCTGCTCCTCGGATGCTGCCTGACCGGCTGTGCTTTTGCAGCACCACACTTTTCGACTTCCAATTGCCCAACCACTATCATCCAGAAAGGCAGATAAATGAGAATACCACCCCCTGCAAGTTCCCTTCCCAAGTCACTCACCATCCTGACTTGGAAATATATTGCCATTCCTTCAGTGTTACTGAGTCAAAATCCTGGAACTTTGTCCTATACAGAATTGTGGGGCAATCTACACCAAACGGAGTGCAGTGGTTCAATTCGGTAGCTCAAGGGCAACTAGGGATAGGCAATAAATGCTGATCTAGATAACAACGCCCATATCCATGATGGAATAAAAGAAAAGTGCAACAGTATTTTTTTATTTTAATAAATTTGAGGCATTGGAGAATTTGCAAAAAAAGGTGGTATCAAGGAGTGAGAGAATATACTCACCAGGAAAGATTGAATAGATTTGGCCCATTTTCTTTAGAAAAGGTGTGAAGTGGTGTGATGGAGATTATTAAGATTATGAAGCTATTTGGTACAGTAGGTGTAGGGAAGACATTTCCATTGTGGGAATGCCTGAAACAAGAGGCCATAATATTAATCACTAAGAAATCCAACAGACATTTTAAGAGGTACCTCTTCACCCAGAGAATGATTAGAATGTGGAATGTGTAACCACATGGAATAGAGTTGGCAACTGACATTGTTATATTTTAGGGGAAATTAAATAGGAATGTGAGAGAGCTAAGATGTATATGCTAATGAGTTGCGATGAAGAAGGATGGGAAGATAAATCCTGGCTTAGAGATCAGCTGGCCTGAACGGCCTGACTTCTGTTCTGCCAATGCTATGTCATACTGCGGTTATAAGTTGAACAGCAATTTTAACTTTCAGTTGGTAATGTATATGAGCAGGAAAGAAAATTGCAGGTCTCTGAGAAAGGAACAGGAAAGTAGGACCAATTGAACAATTCTTTCAAAGAAAGGATAATCAGAATGGGCCAAGTAACTATCATATTGTTTGATAGCCCTCTCTTCAGGGAAACCTCAAGTCCTGCATGGTCTTTTTAATGGTACTTGGGGATGTCTTGCATGCGGTTTTATTAGTTGATTGCATGTTTTAAGTGACTTTCAACCACCCTCGTTCTGTTGATAAGCAGCATGGCACAAGACTCTACCCTTCTCAACAGGAGTGGAATTGTTGGAAAAAATAGGAAATAATTTTCACCAGTGTTGAAATATATCTGAGAACTGTGTTGTTCTGAATCCTCTGGTGAGCTATTGTGTGATACCTTATGGAGATAGGATTCAATGCCTTTTATCTGTTTGACCTTCAGTATTAAGTGGGCTGATGGGTTTCCAGTTCACAGCTGATGCTGCAGAATACCTTGCAGTAAACAAAGGCTGTGAGATTGTGCCAGTTCTGAACTTCTTAAAACATTTGTGGATCAGGACCAGGATACTGATTAAGGATGATCAGCCATAATCATATTGAATGGTGGTGCAGGCTCGAAGGGCAGAATGGCCTACTCCTACACCTATTGC
Organism: Chiloscyllium punctatum; assembly: GCF_047496795.1. Classification (NCBI taxonomy): domain Eukaryota; kingdom Metazoa; phylum Chordata; class Chondrichthyes; order Orectolobiformes; family Hemiscylliidae; genus Chiloscyllium; species Chiloscyllium punctatum. The sequence goes on from NC_092760.1 coordinate 70,568,564, forward strand.
CTATTGTCTATTATCTCTCCAGAGCTGAATATTGTCATATGTTTGCAACCTTGAACTTCATCTTCCCTGCTGCCTCATTTGCTAGCCTCCAGAACATGGTCATGAGAGAAATCCTAACTCATTCCGAACATGTTGACCAAAGAATGAAAGATCTACGAATGCTGGAAATCTGTAACAGAAATGGAAATTGCTGGAAAATCTCAGCAGGTCTGGCAGCATTTGTGGAGAGATATCAGGGTTAATGTTTCAGGTCCAGTGACCCTTCTTCAGAATCAATCAGTTTAGACCTGTTGAGATTTTCCAGCAATTTCCTTTTTGTTTCAGATTTCCACCATCCGTAGTTCTTTAATTCTTTTGTTTTGTTTCAGATATCCCAAACATGACTAATTACATCATAGACTGCACCATATTAACCATGTCCACACTGACATTCATCTGCTTTCTCACTGCTGCATTACATTCAACTTCATATCGTCACTTACGAACCTGTCCATGGCCTCACTCTGCTTATTTCCCTACAACCTGTTAAGATTACCAGGCTATTAATTAGAATACTAAGAAAAAGTGAGGACTGCAGATGCTGGAGATCAGAGTCAAGAGTGTGGTGCTGGAAAAGCACAGCAGGCCAGGCAGCATCCGAGAAGAAGGAGAATTGATGTTTCAAGCATTAACCCTTCATCAGGAATGGCTTTGTGATGAACGGCTTATGCTTGAAATGTCGTTTCTCCTACTCCTCGGCTGCTGCCTGACTTGCTGTGCTTTCCAGCACCACATTTTTGACTACTAATTAGAATACTACTTATTAAAATCTGACTTCATTATAGACTAACACTTACCTTTATTAGATACCTTACTTTGCCGAACAGAACAGTGGGAACATTTAGAAACAGAGCATAATATAGAAAAGAGGCCAAACTCATAGGGCCATGGGAAAGTTGTCAGCTTTTAAGCAGCTTGCTACAGCAAAAAGTAATGTTTTGAAGGTGGTTTGTGAGAGACTGCTTGTGTAAGGTAAAGATAAGAAATATCTGAGGCTGTCTCTCTCTCTCTTTCTCTCTCTCTCTCTATGAGATAAGAAACCACAGGATCATGAGATACAGTAGGCAATAAGAAGGAAATGTGATTATATGAAGTTACTGACAAGTTGCATGAAGTATTTCTGGTGTGTGAGGACAGCATGCTTGATCATGATCATGATTTCAATAAAGGTGATCAGAATTGGTATAGAACCAAAGATAAAAGAAACTTTTCCTCTGCTTCAGGAGCTGGAAACATTTGAAATCTAGAAGCTAGAAATGAAGGCATGGCACAAAGTAATGAGAAAGAGAGAGATGTTTGAAGATCAAAAACTAAAGAGAAGTTGCATGAAGAGAAGTTATTGTGCACTCCCTGTCCAATCATTATATGGGAAGTAGTCCTCATTAGGCTGTTAATCCCTGCCTACATTTATTGCTATATTTTGCTAGAAAACTTCATAAACTTGTTCAGACTGTATTCAGTTAAAGTAGTCACACAACAGAACTTCTTGCCAGTCCATTCCCAAGACGATTAAGGGTTTACAGGACCATAAAAATCAAGAGTGAGATCCCGGAATGGACTGACTAGGACCTGCACACATTTTTTTTTGCAATAAGTCTTGAGATAGGGTATTTAGCCCACTATTGAGGGGAAGTCTTTGAGGGGTATGGGAGCCCCTAATGGCTCATCAATCATAAAAGCTACTTTACAAGAATAGAAATGAATAAGATTATGCACCACCCTCTGTGTGAAAACGTTGTCCCTTAAGTCCCTTTTCAATCTTTTCTACCTCATCTTAAACTCTAGTTCTGGACTCCCCACTCCCCTTGTCCATTCACCCGATCCATGCCCCTCACGATTTTATAAACCTTTATAAGGTCACCCCTCAACCTCCAGTGCTCCATGGAAAACAGCCCCAGCCTATTCAGCCTCTCCCTATAGCTCAAACCCTTCAACTCTGGCAACATCCTTGTAAATCTTTTCTGAACCCTTTCAAGTTTCACAACATCCTTTGATACTGTCTAATGAGAGAGCGGCCCTATGGTCTGGTAAGACTATGGTGCCTTTACCTGTACATATGTATATATTGTGGGAAAATGGAGTCATGCCGTTGTGGTGAAGTAATTGTACTTTTGTGCTCCTTGAGTTTGAGAATGGGAATATAACACACACCTTTTACACTTTGAATCCGTAAGCTGTTGAAGGAGTCAATATTTCTAAGCTGTACAAATGTGATTGTTGGGTTTGTTTGTTTCAATTGAAGATCCTACTGTGAGAATTGGAAAATTGGAGAAATGAATTACATTTTAAATTAAAGTTACAATTTGCATGCTATTCTTGTTTGTAATTTGTTTTTGCAACTATGGAAAAACAACATGTTGACTTGTAAGTGATGAATTTTCAGCCTTAATGACTTGAAAATGTCTGGTAAAAATCTAATTTTGAACTGTTCAAAACATTTTTTCTTTAATTTGACTCGAGTTTCAAAACAACTCTCTTTATTTTCCAGTTTAAGTATGTCGTAATAATCACTTTTCTCAATTTGACATTTGTTCTCAAGTTGAAAAAAGAATGAACAAGGCATGGGAAAGATTCTGTTCCTTTCCTATAGTTACATTACAACCAGATACATGTCATTCTTGTTGTTTGGGCAGTGGGGATCTAGTAACCAGCTGGTGAGCTGGCAAGAGATCTGTGTTACCTTGTCCAACATAGGTCTGCTGCACCATGTGCCAATCAGGCAGTGACAAGGCCACAGACAAGATCCCAAGAGTATAATCCCACCCAGCTCGATCCAATTCGAGGCTGGCATCTCTTGAACCAAGCAGCACCATGGAGGAGGTCATGGTCCCTGATGAAAAACATGGAGGACCCATGTCTAAGGTAACCAAGATGAGACCAGGGTTTTTGCAGATTGTATATAACAAAGACTGGGGTGCAATTGGTGGGGGGCTGGGGGGGGGGGGGGGGGGGGCAAGGGTATTGGAAACAGGTGCATTGGTAATCTCCCAATGTGTATCTATATGCTCAATGCTCAGTTTCTTGATCAGACAATGAATTGCCTTTGATTCAGGGCTGCTTCCCTATTTCCCTCAGTGACAAGCTGCCTGCAGCAATTGGGAATACCATATATCAACATGCCCTCTTGCTGTGGGGATAAGACTATCAGTGGTGGGCTGCAGCCTTTGAATGGTCCTTGATTTATTACTTAAGGGCATGAATTTGCGGCAGAAGTGAAAATCTACCTTTGACCTTTCTGCCCAGAACTGACAAAAGCGGGAAGACAGCAGGGCTTGGGAATGCCATCAGCCATCTAATTCGATGTCCTTCCCATGTCCAAGCTTACTGTCTTCAGGCCCATAAAATTCTGCTCATCTTTTTAAGGCATCTCTCTTTAACTTGTTTGATCACTAATTTTTGGAGGTGCTATCTAACTTGGACAGTTAAGTTTCTCTGGGTCTTATTTCTCTGTATGCATTATTCTGTTGTGTGTTTGGCTATTATGTCTTGGTTTGAAATTGGACTATAAAAATTAAAGTATTATATTTAACTGAAGTTTAAAGCACTGAAAACTAGAATTTCTTTAGTAGTCACAGTGACATTACAAAATATTATGTTAGCCTATGTGAGAGTCCTTAATTTTCAATTATAAGTCTCATTATTCTAAAGCTAGTAGATTTAAATTTTAAATGATCAATGATGTGAATTTGAATGTGAGATATTCGAATTGATTTTGGTTGTTTACGTATCTGGGTTGAACCAAAAACATAAATCTTGGATGACAGATCACTTGCAAAATGCTGAAATGCTTGGAAACAATTGGAATTTAATCTAAAATGCTATTCTCCCCAATCTGAATACCCTCCTTTTGAAATAATAATGTTACAAATGATTCTTCATATTTCCAGTCACTAAAAGTAAATTTTAGGCAAGGTTAAATAAAAGACAATAAAAAATTAGGACACAAAAAGAAAACAAACCTTAGAATGGTAAGCTTTCAAAAATATATAAAAATTGGAGCAATGTTGTTTAAATGAGCCATTTCCAAAAACCATGACATTTCCTTCAATGTCTTTGTCTACTGATGGATGTTTAATAGAGTCAGGTGGCATGTTGGTGACTTGAAGCTTCAATTGTTTTGAATACTTACAAGGTATATTGGTCCTTATTTCTGTTTAATTAGGCATGATATGCTGAGGTTATGCTAAGGTTGTATTGGACATTGGTAAGGCCTCTTCTGGAGTACTGTCCAGTTCTGGTTGCCCTATTATAAGAAGGATATTATTATTCTAGCGAGGGTTCAGATGAGATGTACCAGGATGTTGCTGACCATGGAAGATCTGCGTTAGAAAGCAAGGCTGGATGGGCTAGGAGTTTTTTCAATGGAGCATAGGAGGCTGAGGGGTGGTCTTATAGAAGTTGATAAATTTGTGAGGGATATAACTAGGGTTAATGGTATGTATCCTTTCATAGGATGCAGATTTAAAGACAATAGGCTGTATTTTTAAAATGAGAGGAGAGAGATTTTAAAAAATACATCGGGGCAATTTTTTTGTACAGAACGTGGTTTGCATGTGGAATGAACTTCATGAGTTGAATGTGAGCATAGTTACAACATTTAAAAACACTTAGATGTAGATCTAGGGTACATGACAGTAAAGATTCGGAGGACTATGGGCCAGGAGCAGGCAGATGGGACTAGTTTTGTTTGGGATTATGTTTGGCATGAACTGTCTGTGACTCTATACTGGAGAATTAAACAACATGGCAATTAAACACCACTCACCTATCAGAAGAGTGGAGTAACTGCCAATATCTGGCTGAACTCTGTTGCAGTAAAAATAGATTCACCAGCAGATGGAAAATAATCCACTGACTCATTGATGAACGCTTCTGTTCAAAGGTCTTTAGCAGTTGCTGCAAAAGATTCTAAACCCATATTTAGAATTTATGGCAACTCTGTCACCATCTGCAACGTGGTCTTGCCAAAGGCAATCATAGCAACTGATGAATATAGGCTCATTGACATTGTCTTTCACTAAGAATGATTGTATTGGCTATTGTTCAGGATTGTCAGGAATTACAACTGGACAGGTTCAGTTGCCTTGAAGGTATATCAACATCAATAAAATAACCTTGTGATCTATGTTCCTAACTGCCAATTTTCATCATATTCAGACCCCTCCCGCCCTCCCTACAATACAAGCTGTGAAGTTGAAACTAGGTCAACTAGAAGACTGTCCTTGAGTTGGACATATATCAATTGCTTAGAGTTTCACCAGTGTGAGTCTGGAAACACAGTTATCCCGAGTTGATCTTCTTGCATTCATCAATGTACAAGAGCACATGGAGCAGGATTTTGCTCTTTGGGTCAGGATCCCAACATCAGGGTCAAATGCAGGTCAGAAGCAGTGCACTGAGATTTTCCCAAAATGCTCATTAGTGGCTAGAGTGCAGGCTCCCTGTCCATTTCAGAATGATTAATGTGGTCCTAACATCACTCTACCATTGATAGTTACCTTCTCAGGTAAGAGAGAGAGAGGATACCTCAAGGTGATGGTGTCCGTTCTCTAACTTCTTAAACATTGCAATAAAAAATGCTGTCAGCTGCCATCCACTACCCCATCTTCTACTGGATGTCCTGCAGTTTCAACTCAAGTCAGACTGACAAAGAGTGCCTTGAGATCTGTCTGGCCCCACCACAGTCAGTTACTTCAATGCTGCCCCACACAGTACCTGACCTGGCCTCATTAGTTGACCATGTTAGAAATACAGCCCACCTTCTTGTTTTGAGCAGAGTGGAAGAGCACACGGGGAAGGATTTTGCTCTTTGCCCCTTAACAATTTGGTCAAATAGAGGTCAGGTAGAATCTGAACATCTTCTTCTATATCCTTTACCTGCTCCCACACCCAAGACCTTGTCAAGACATGGGCTGTTTTCAGTGCAGCTAATCCATTTTCATCTCCTTATTGTCCCCAGTTATCAGCTTTTCTTTCTTCTGAGCATCATCCACTCCTTTGACTCTGTAATTGTCATTCTCTCACTCTCTTGTCTATATCTCTGCCTCCCTCTCACTACTTTTCTACTCCCATGCCTTCAGCATATGTGATGGCTTTTTCTGGCTACTGTCAGTTCTGAAGAAGGGTCATTGGACTTGAAAATTAATTCTGTTTTCTCTCCCCAGCTGTTGCCAGACCTGCTGAGTTTCTCTAGCAACCTCCTATGGCTCAGTGATGGGGCTAGCGTTATGACAATAGATTGTAATTTTAAAGAGCCTTGATTGGCTCTCCATCACTTGTGGTGTGGGTGAGCAACAATGCCCTGCCCTGCACCACCTCCTACTGAACTCATCTCTACCTACCTTGACACTGTCCTATCCCCCCTAGTCCAGGAACTCCCCACATATGTTCGAGACACCACCCATGCCCTCCACCTCCTCCAAGACTTCTGTTTCCCCGGCCCCCAATGCCTTATCTTCACCATGGATATCCAATCCCTCTACACCTCCAAGCCCTCCGTTTTTTCCTCTCCAGACGTCCCCAACAGTACCCTTCCACTGACACTCTCATTCGTTTGGCCGAACTGGTCCTCACCCTTAACAATTTCTCCTTTGAATCCTCCCACTTCCTCCAGACCAAAGGCGTAGCCATGGGCACACATATGGGCCCCAGCTATGCCTGTCTCTTTGTTGGCTATGTAGAACAGTTGATCTTCCGCAATTACACCGGCACCACTCCCCACCTCTTCCTCCGCTACATTGATGACTGCATTGGCGCCACCTCGTGCTCCCGCGAGGAGGTTGAGCAATTCATCAACTTCACCAACACATTCCACCCTGACCTTAAATTTACCTGGACTATCTCTGACACCTCGCTCCCCTTCCTGGACCACTCCATCTCCATTAGTGACGACCGACTTGACACTGACATTTTTTACAAACCCACCGACTCCCATAGCTACCTGGATTACACCTATTCCCACCCTATCTCTTGCAAAAATGCCATCCCGTATTCCCAATTTCTCCGCCTCCGCCGGATCTGCTCCCAGGAGGACCAGTTCCACCATAGGACACACCAGATGGCCTCCTTCTTTAGAGACCGAAATTTCCCTTCCCACGTGGTTAAAGATGCCCTCCAACGCATCTCGTCCACATCCCACACCTCCGCCCTCAGACCCCACCCCTCCAACCGTAACAAGGACAGAACGCCCCTGGTGCTCACCTTCCACCCTACAAACCATCGCATCAACCAAATCATCCGCTGACATTTCTGCCACCTCCAAACAGACCCCACCACCAAGGATATATTTCCCTCCCCACCCCTTTCTGCCTTCCGCAAAGACCGTTCCCTCCGTGACTACCTGGTCAGGTCCACACCCCCCTACGACCCACCCTCCCATTCTGGCACTTTCCCCTGCCACTGCAGGAACTGTAAAACCTGTGCCCACACCTCCTCCCTCACTTCTATCCAAGGCCCTAAAGGAGCCTTCCACATCCATCAAAGTTTCACCTGCACATCCACTAATATCATTTATTGTATCCGTTGCTCCCGATGTGGTCTCCTCTACATTGGGGAGACTGGGCGCCTCCTAGCAGAGCGCTTTAGGGAACATCTCCGAGACACCCGCACCAATCAACCAAACCGCCCCGTGGCCCAACATTTCAACTCCCCCTCCCACTCTGCCGAGGACATGGAGGTCCTGGGCCTCCCTCACTGCCGCTCCCTCACCACCAGACGCCTGGAGGAAGAACGCCTCATCTTCCGCCTCGGAACACTTCAACCCCAGGGTATCAATGTGGACTTCAACAGCTTCCTCATTTCCCCTTGCCCCACCTCATCCTAGTTTCAAACTTCCAGCTCAGTAACTGTCCCCTTGACTTGTCCGGACTTGTCCTACCTGCCTATCTTCTTTTTCACCTATCTACTCCACCCTCTCCTCCTTGACCTATCACCTTCATCTCCTCCCCCACTCACCCATTGTACTCTATGCTACTCTCTCCCCACCCCCACCCTCCTCTAGCTTATCTCTCCACGCTTCAGGCTCACTGCCTTTATTCCTGATGAAGGGCTTTTGCCCGAAACGTCGATTTCGCTGCTCGTTGGATGCTGCCTGAACTGCTGTGCTCTTCCAGCACCACTAATCCAGTATTTGGTTTTCAGCATCTGCAGTCATTGTTTTTACCCTGCACCACCTCCATCCTACTTCTGGTCAGATGGCCCAGGGCCACAACTGGCATGTGATCTGGCAGCGTGTGTTGCTACATTCGCCCATATCTGTGCTCACCCCCACCCACTGAAGGGTAAAAATCCTGCTGATGACCTCAGATGCTTCCTGAAATGGCCAATACCTAACAGCAGCATTGTTGACCTAACATGACTGAACAAGTCTGTGGATGAAGACAAGGGCCTTTGTTTGATTTTGAGAAGTGATACCAAGCAGTTCAAGGGCTATTAAGATCGAGAAAAATGCAGCAATGGGTTCCCAAACTCTCTGCCAGAAAAGTACTTTTGCTGTTAACATCTTTGTGTAGATAAGGCTTAGGTCATGCAAGCTGAGACCTTGGATTGTTAAACTGGAGCCCTGGACACCTATTATAACTGGTGCAATGCATGACAGGGTTGGAAAAGAGACTAGATTGAGATACATCCTTTCCTGACTCAACCTATTGGCTCCATTGGGTGATATAAGATTTGGAATCCCCCCTACCTTTTAGTCAGCTCATGATAATTGTCTTTCTGGATTCACACATGTGAATTTTGGGGCAAATTTATATGAATAACCCCAAAACTGTTTCCCAGCTAGCCAGGCTTTGGTTTCACAGCTTGTAGTGTACTGAGGAAGGGAAGATGTCAGAAATTCCCCTTCCATCCATTCTGGGCATCAAATGGCATTTAAGAATAATGAAAGTTTGAAATTAGTTCTGAGCATGGATTGTAAATTTATTCAAGGTAACTCATTGTGCTCATTCAAGGTAACCAAACCTTTTTGGATGGTTTAGCTAGTCAACATTGCTTACATTCCATTAAAAAGTACAAAAAAAGTTAGTAATGTTCTATTTAGTGATTGAATCACTGCACCACTCCACCCTCTCACTAATAGTTTCCATAGTGATAAATGCAAGCAGTTACACAATAAAAATATTGGGAGGAGCTTTTTGAAGCTCAATGCATTGTAACCTAATTTCCATAAAATTAAATATTAAAAAAACATGTATTCAAGTAGTTAAATCACACCACATGAATGATGTATGAGATATATTTTCCTATTAATTGCAATTACAATTATTATTGTAATATTCCAAATGCTTCCAACGAACTAGATGTAGTGTAGTTGTTGCCAGTAAAATTAATGACTGACAATAAATTGTATTTTCAGATTATGCCACAGTAAGGTCAGGTTACAATTTCAAAATTTACAGACGACAAACTTAGATGTGAATCCAACAATAAGGAAAATATTGACAGATTTCGGGGCAACATTGACAGTCTGCTGAAATGGGCAGACACATGGTAGATTACCTTTAATGTAAAGCAGTGTGACATGATTCATTTTGGTATGAAAAATTAGGAGAAATAATATCAAATAAATGGTACATCTTTATTGGGATTGCATGGCAGAAAGATTGCCTGTGTTCTCCACAGATCTATGAAGGTGGCACGACAAGTTGATAAGAATGAGGTTGCTCAAAAAAGTCTTAAAGGAGGCATCGAGTAGAAATCAATGAAATTATGCTAATCAGAAAGCACAAGGTAAGTCTCAGCTTGATTAATCGGTCCATTTTAAATGAATGAGTTTTGATAAGTTAAAATTTCACCCATGAAGGGCACTACACTTAAAGGAAGATACGTTAGAGAAAGAGGAGTTAATGTTTCTTACAGTGCTAATAGGGATGAAGGATTGCATTATCTGGAGAAGCTGTGGTTCTCCTTAGAAGAGTAAAGCTGAGAGCTCACGAAGAGTTTTGATTGTGAGAATAATGAGAATTTGTATCCAGTGGCAGAAGTTTCATTAACCAGGAAAGGCAGACTGAAGTAGGTTGACATAAGAACCTGAGATGATATTCTTGTGATCTTAAATGCACTCCCTGAAAGGATGGGAGAACAATAGGAGTAACCTCATAGCACCATACCGCATAGAAGTGGTCCCATGGTCTATTGAGTCTGAGCTGACCTACCTACACTAGTGTCACTTTCCAGCACTTGGCCTTGTTTGTTATTACATTTCAAATGCTCATCCATGTACATTTTAAAGGTTATGAGGTTTCCCACCACTACTGCCCTCCCAGGCAATGCATTCCAGATTCCCACTAACCTCTGGGTGAAATTTCCTCAGTTTCCCTCTAAACCTCCTGCCCTTCACTTTAAAATTATGCACCCTCATTATATGTAATACATATAAATGATTTGGAGGAATGTGCAGATGGCCTGATCAGTGGAAGACACAAAGACTGGGAAGCTGTGGATTATGAAGAGGATTGTCAGAGGATGCAGCAGGATGTAGATAGCTGAAGACTTGGCCGGAGAAGTGGGAGATGAAGTTTAATCTGGGCAAATGGGAGGTGATGCATTTTGGAAATCTAATGCAGGACAGAAGTGTACGGTAAATGGCAGAACCCTTAGTCGCATCAACATACAGAAGGATGTAGGTGTACATGTCCACAGATTCCTGAAACTAGCAATACAAGTGCATAAGGCGATCAAGAAGGCATATAGCATGCTTGCTTTCATTGTAAGGGCATAGATTATAAAAAAGTGACAAGTCATGTTACAGGTGTATGAAAGTTTAGTTGGCCACATTTGGAATATTGTGTGTAGTTCTGGTCACTACACTACCAAGAGGATGTAGTAACTTAGGAGAGGGTACAGAAATGGTTTACCAGGATGTTTCTTGGTTTGGATGTATTAGCTCTGAGGAGAGATTAGACAAACTTGATTTGTATTCACTTGGATATTGAAGGATCAAAGCAACTTGATAGAAGTTTACACAATTATGAGAGACATAGATAGTTGGAATCTTTGCTTCAGTGTAAAAATGTCAGTTACCGGGGACATAGGCTAAAGGTAAATGGTGATAAGTATAAAGGAGACATAAGAGGCAAAGCTTTTACACAGCATATGGTAGGAGCCGGGAATATGTTGCCAGGAATATGTTGCCAGGGAGGCGGTGGAGGCTGATACAATAGCAACACTTGAGGCATCCTGACAGAAATATGAATAGACAGGAAATAGAGGGATAAAGATTTTGGAGAAGCATAGAGTGTTTAATTTATAAAAGCATCATTAGTCAGTGCAGTCTTGGTGGGCTGAAGGACCTATTCCTGTGCTATACTGTCCTCGTTCTTTGTTATTGACCCTTCAACCAAGGGGAACAGCTGCTTCCTATCCGCCCTGTCCATTTACCACTGCATCCCAGAGTGAAAACATGGTGGTTGGAGGCTTCCTGATTGGAAAGAGGTTTGCAGAGAAATGAAGTTCTCCCATCACATTTCTTGTCTCCTTCACAAAAATCATCCATATAAGCTCTGACTCAGTGAGGGAGACAACTTTTCTTCAATACAGGATAGTAATGATAGTCTTATGTGTTTGCAAGAATTCAAGACTTTCAAGGCCAATTTTATGAAATCAGATGTTCATTGAAAATTGGTGTTAAATGCAAAATATCCAACTTCTCTGGTGGGATATAAGTTCTCATTTCCTACATTAGGAGTGCAGGCCTCTGGATACATAACTCAATGATAACTGAAATACAATTGTAATGATGTAAACAGTACACCAAGGAAAAGCTCTAATGAATAACTGTCTTTCTTTTATCTGTAATATAAGAAAGTTCAGATGTTTGTATTTATGTATATAATAGAAATATATATTTTTGCAGGTATATTTGAAAGAGGTGGCAGTTCCATTAAACCCCTAAATGATAAAATGAAAGTATTAATATGTCTCCAATTCTCATGTACACAGTGAAATAACTCCACAAAGGCCAGTATCCCATCACCCAAGTCCCCCTTTATTTACATGTGCATAGTTCTTGACACTGGTCCAGCTCCCTCTGAGCCAGCTCTCAAAGTAAACAGAACCTCTGACATTCCTGTTTATATCTTTCAGCCAGGGCTTCTTGTTATGAATGGATTAACAGTCCCAATCAGGGCACTCATATTCTATGAGGTCCACCTGACTGACCTCGTTACAATCACTACACACAGCACAAGTAATTGGATGTATCAGTGACTAATGCGCTTTTGAGATTTCTGCACAATCAGCTGTGAATGTGAGTAAAATGCTGTTATAAATTGAAAGATATTTGTGGTCTATCCTCTATTTATAAAGGCATCACCTGAGTCCATGTTCTAAAAACGATTAATTTTTGAACACTCTACATGGTAGAAATTTGACTCAGTGATGCCAAATGGCCATCATATGAGTATGTTTTACATGGCTTATTATACCTTGTGCCTGATAGACAGTTTTATTGATGTTAATAGAATTAGATATCGGGTGCTGTGTTAAAAGGCCAATCTGTTATCATTTATCATGTCCCTGAGATAAATTTCAACCCCTGTAACCTTTCCTATACTAGCACAAGTAGGAAACTTTTGATCTGATGTATTAGAAAATTGAAGATGCAATGTGGAGAATTAATAAATAACTTCCATCCTTAATTTCTGATTTAATATAAAATCTGTGTCTTTTGGTTACCAACTGATCCATAAGTTGAAATTGTTTTGCTCTCTTTTCTCCCTGTCTACTCTGTTGTAACCCTTCATTATTTTAATTATCTCTCTTAACTCTCCCCTTAAGCTAAGGAGAGCATATCTAGTTGGTGCAGAAGGTGAGTGGTGATAATGTCATTGGATTAGTAACCCAGAGCAATGGTCTGCAGCAAATCCCCTCATGGTAGCTAGTGGATTTTAAATTCAATGAATAAACATTGTAAATTTAAGGTTAGTTCTAATAATGATGACCATGAAACTATCTTTTTTTTTGCAGTTGTAATAGCATACCGTAGGTTACCTCTAGGGAAGAAAATGTGCCATCCTTACCTGACCTAGCCTAGATGTGACAAAATGGTTTAGTAAGCCATTCAGTTCAAAGTCAGTTTTACTGTTGTTCCTTCTTTGCTGCTGGGTTCAAACCCTGGAATTCCTTTAATTGAAAGCACTGTTGGATATACCTATCTCCAAAGACAGCCGTTGTTCTGTGCTGTCAGATTTCATCTGCTTGCTTTAATCCATTAATGCCTTAAACTGGGGCTACGTGAAACCAAAACCAGCCACAAAAAGGAACATTATTGCAAATGGGTTGGTTAAAATCAGTTTCGACTAAGTTTGGACCAACGTGAAGTACTCTTTATGAATTGTCCATGGTTGTCTACTATGCAATAAGTCCACGAAATATTCTGTTCCTGTTTAAAAAAAAGGCAAGGAAAGGTCATCTAGGCAAAAGTAAAGCGTACTACAAATTATGATTTGAGCAAATTTACAATCAGAATTTCGGAGCAAGTCCAAACTCAACAATTATATGAATTTAGAATGTGGAAGATAAATGTGTTGATTTACATGGATAGTCAATGTAAGGAAATAGTTACAAAGTATTCCTCAAAGAAATAACTTCAAGAATGCACACATTAAATTAGTTGACAAGGAATTATAGAAAGCCCAGCTGGGAATGAACACCTGCATATCATCAATACATTCTATCCAGCATTTGTAGGAACAATAACTCACACGTAAATGTAGTTGGAATATGGAGGAAGACCCTGATTTACAAGTATGGGTCGTTCTATTATAATGCACGTTTCGTTAATGTGAATTTGTTATAACATGATTGACAAATTGGGTACATTGTTTCTATCGCACAAACTTTTAAAGCATGTATTAATGCAATTCCGGTCCGACTAATTTAAATGGTGCTGCTATTATGCAATTTTCTTATAAAACAGGATTGCATGAGAATGGAACAACTGTGTTATAGCAAAACCAACTGTAGTCAATAAGACAAACCAGTTACAATGCACAATGAATTTATTTCAAAGGGCTTATGTGTGAAATGTAACATGAGATTTGAATAAGCACACAACCCAAAGATCATGAAGCAGGGATGCCTTATGGCACTAGCATCGGGCATTACCAAAATAAAGGATGATGAAGGATAAACAATGATTATTTATAGTATGTCCAGAGAACAAACTCATTTGATTACAATCAGACTGAGGAACCTTTTCTCTGTCTTCTCTGCCTCCATCAACGGTACCTTTTTTTCTCAAAGCAAGAGTCCATTTGACTTCCCCAGCTGCAGGTGAAGGTCACTGTGAATGCCTAAGCTCCTTTGTTCATTACCATCCCCTACTGTCACCACCTCCTGCTGGAGGTCTCTAATGCATGATCAATAGATCCAATTGAGCCTTGATGGTTAGAATGTTCAAATCAACATTCTGTTCTGGGTTGTGGTGATATTCAGCATCTGGTGAAGAAGTCCTTCTCAGCCTCATATATGTACGTGTCCTTCCAGAGATCCAGGCTCTGTGACCTATCACTCACATTGGGGTCCAGGTCAGTCAAACTTCGAGGAATTATGTGATCGGCGGCACTTGTTGCTTCAGTTCCTTTCTCTCGGCAGGTCATGTACGTGCTATTTTCCTGGGTGGAGTGTGGACCAGTCCATACACTCTCTGGATTTACGACACACAGCCCACTCCAAGATTCCACATCACTCTTTGGCTCCACTTCACTTGAGCCATCATGCACTGACACTTCAGGTTCTGTGACACCTCTGAATGAGCTTCTTGCATCATCCCACCAAACATCTGTCCTTGAGTAACTCCCCTCCATGAACTGTTTTCTGAGACTATCTCACTGCCCACACCCACTCCCCACCTCCCACACTGCCCAGTTACTGGTTCAACAACATAGATGCGGTCACCTGTGTCCAGCTGCTTGATGACTCTGCAGGTTTCAGGCTGCCACACAGGTTGATAAACCTTGAGCATGTCGAGCGAGGTCAAAGACTCCTGTATTCCATCCGTCAAACTCGTAATATGCTGCTCAAAGTAGTTACCGTATATACCATTCCAAAGACACCCAATATCTTTTAATACATCAGGCCCAGCACCACAAGTATTCTGAATATTCTTAATTCCACTGGAGTATTGATCAAGTCACAATCACTGGAAACATCGAACCATAGAAATAAAGAAAATAGGAGCAGGA
Source organism: Chiloscyllium punctatum (assembly GCF_047496795.1). Classification (NCBI taxonomy): domain Eukaryota; kingdom Metazoa; phylum Chordata; class Chondrichthyes; order Orectolobiformes; family Hemiscylliidae; genus Chiloscyllium; species Chiloscyllium punctatum. Next base: position 70,583,788 of record NC_092760.1, read on the forward strand.
GGCCATTTTGCCTGTTCCACCTGCTTTGCCATTCATTATGAACATGACTCATCTTCCAATTCTGTAACCTGTTTTCACTTTCTCCTTATAACCTTTGACTCCTTTAGCCCAAAGAGGTATATCCAATTCCTCCTAAAAAACATTCAATGGTTTGGCCTCAATCACTTTCTGTGACAACAATTTCGACATGCCCACCACTCTCCAGATGAAGATATTTCTCCTCATCTCAATCCAAACACTTCAGCTAGAGAGCAGGATGCTGCCCCCATCAATTTAATATATTCCACACTGACAGCTTGTTTGTATTTAGGGATCAGTGAACCATCACCACTTGCCACTGTAGTATAAGTTCTTTATCCATTAGCTAATGGAATATATCTACTACTGCTCCTTAATACACTCAATAAACTATCAGAAAATTGCTTACAAATCATTGAATGTTAGGTAACTGTCATCAATATTCCAACAGTGGCCTGACCAATGTCCTGTACAGCTGCAACATTACCTCCCAACTCCTGTATTCAATACTCTGACCAATAAAGAAAAGCATACGAAAAGCCTTCTTCACTATCCTATCTACCTGCGACTCCACTTTCAAGGAGCTTTGAACCTGCACTCCAAGGTCTCTTTGTTCAGCAACACTCACTAGGAGCTTATCATTAAGTGTTTAGGTCCTGCTAAGATTTGCTTTCCCAAAATGCAGCACCTCGCATTTATCTAAATTAAACTCCATTTGCCACTCCTCAGCCCATTGGCCCATCTGATCAAGATGCCATTGTAATCTGAGGTAAACCTTTTTGCTGTCCGCTACACCTCCAATTTTGGTGTCATCTGCAAACTTATTAACTGTACCTCTTATGGTTAGATACAAATCATTTATATAAATGACAAAAAGTAGTGGACCCAGCACTCCACTGGTCACAGGCCTCCAGTCTGAAAAACAACCCTCCACCACCACTCCGGCTTCTACCTTCGAACCAATTCTGTATCCAAATGGCTAGTTCTCCCTGTATTCCATGAGATCTAACCTTGCTAACCAGTCTCCCATGGAGAACCTTGTCAAACTTCTTACAGAAATCCATATAGATCATGTCCACCACTCTGCCCTCATCAATCCTCTTTGTTACTTCAAAAAACTCAATCAAGTTTGTGAGACACAATTTCCCACGCACAAAGTCATGTTGACTATCCCAAATCAGTCCTTGCCTTTCCAAATACATGTACATCCTGTCCCTCAGGATTCCCTCCAACAACTTGCCCAGCATTGACGTCAGGTCTATAGTTCCCTGGCTTGTCCTTACCACCCTTCTTAATTAGTGGCACCATGTTAACCAGTCTTCCGGCACCTCATCTGTGACTATCAATGATACAAATATCTCAGCAAGAGGCCCAGGAATCAATTCTCTAGCTTACCACAAGTTTCTAGGCGACACCTGATCAGGTCCTTGGAGTTAATACACTTTTCAGTGTTTTAAGACATCCAGCACTTCCTCCTCTGTAATATGGATATTTTTCAAGATATAACCATCTATTTTCCCACATTCAATATCTTCCATGTCCTTTTCTACAGTAAACACTGATGCAAAATACGCTTTTAGTATATCCCCCATCTCATCCGGCTCAACACATAGACTGCCTTGCTGATCTTTGAAGGGTCCTATTCTCTCCCCAGTTATCCATTTGTCCTTAATGTATTTGTAAAAACCTTTTGGATTCTCCTTAATTCTATTTAGCATAGCTATCTCATCTCCCTTTTTTGCCCTCCTGATTTCCCTCTTAAGTATACTCCTACTGCCTTTATACTCTTCTAAGGATTAATTTGATCTCTCCTGTCTATACCTAGCATATGCTACCTTCATATTCTTAATCAAACCCTCAATTTCTTTAGTCATCCAGCATTTTCTATACCTACCATCCTTTTCTTTCACCCTGACAGGAATATACTGTCTCTGTACTCTCGTTATCTCATTTCTGAAGGCTTCCCGTTTTCCAGCCATCCCTTTCTGAAGTCAGTACTGCTGTTTTCATATAGTCTGGTGGAGGACCTTTGCGTGTGTGTCTCTCAGATGCATGATGGAGAAAAAGAAGCAGCCTTGGAGATCTTGACTGTGCTGCAAGACCCTGCAAGAGACTGATCAATTCATTGATTGAGAAGAGGTTAAGACCACAAAACTGTAAGAAATAAGAATAGGAAAAGGCAGTTCAGCCCTTTAAGCCTGATCTGCCATTCAGTAGGATCATGGCTGCTCTGACATTCCTTACATCTAATTTCCTGTCCTTTCCCCATAATCCTTGATTCCCGACTAATCAAAACTCTATCTATCTCAGCCTTAAATAAACGCAAGAACTGTGCCCCTGCAGCTCTCAGTGACAAGGAGTTCAAGGACTGAGAGATGAAATTACTTCTCACCTCAGTCATAAATTTACACCACTTTCATCTGAGACTATGCCCTCTAGTCCTACATTCTCCCATGTGGGGAAATATTCTCTCAGTGTTTATCCTGTTAAGCCCCTTAAGAATCCAATATGTTTCAATGACATCACTGCTCATTCTTCTAAACTCTGAGGAGTGCAAACCTGTTTAAACATTCATCATAAGATGATCCGTCCACACTGGATATCATCCTAATGTCAACTGCCTTCAATGAAATTAAATCTTTTCTTAAGTAAGAAAGACAAAAACTACTCGCAGTACTCCAGATGTGGTCTCACCAGCACCTTGTGCAGTTACAATAAGTCTTCCCTTCTCTTATACTCCAACCCCCTTGGAATAAGGGCCAACATTCCTTTAGCCTTCCTGATTTCCTATTGCCCCTGTGTGCTAGCTTTCTGTGGTTCATGCACAGGAATTCCCAAGTTGTATTGTTTTGCAACTTTCTGTAGTCTTTTCTATGTCAGTAGCACTCTGTTCTTTTGTTCTCCCTTCCAAAATGAACATCTTTATGTTTCCTGCATTATACAATATTTGCTAACTTCTTACCCACTTACTTAGCGTATCAATACCTTGCTGTTATCTGTTCATATCCGTCGCACAACTTGCCTTTCTGCCTGTTTTCGTCTCATCTGCAAATTTGACTACAATACATTCATTTCCTTCCTCCAAGTCATTCACATATATTGTAAATAGTTGTGGTCCTAGCACTGGTCTCCATGGAGTTTCACTGGTTACAGATGGCCAATCTGAAAAAGACCCCCTTCATGCTGTTTTTTCCCATCAGCTGATTCTCTCTCTATGCCAAGACACGACTGCCAACACCATAGGCTCTTTCTCTTATAATTTAACTTTTGTGAAGTACCTGATCAAACACCTTCTGGAAGTCTAAATAACACACTGGTATTGGACCTCCTCTCTGTTTGAGACTTCCTCAAAAAACTCTAATAAAATAATTAGACACATGTACCCATCCATAAAGCCATGCTGCCTCTGCTTAATTAAATTATGATTTTCCAAAAATGTTGCTATTAAGACCACAAGAAACAGGAGTGGAAGTAAGGCCATTCAGCCCATTGAGTCCACTCCACCATTCAATCATGGCTGATGGGCATTTCAACGCCACTTACCCGCAATCTCCTCATAGCCCTTAATTCCTTGCAAGATTAAGAATTTATCAATCTCTGCCTTGAAGATATTTAACACCCCGGCCTCCACTGTGTTCCGTGGCAGTGAATTCCATTGGCCCACCCCTCTGGCTGAAGAAATGTCTCCTCATTTCCGTTCTAGATTGACCCCCTCTAATTCTAAGGCTGTGCCCACAAGTCCTGGTATCCCTGCCTGACGGAAACAATTTCCCAGTGTCCACCCTTTCTAAGTCATGCATTATCTTGTAAGTTTCTACTAGATCTCCCCACAACCTTCTAAAACTCTAATGAATACAATCCCAGGATCTTCAGACATTCATCATATTGTTTCCTTATTAATTGATTCTAACATTTTTGCAATAGTTGTTAGCCTAATTGGCTACTTCGTCTTTAGTTACCTGCATTTCGCTTCCGTGCCATTTTGAATAAGGATACCTCATTGGCAGTTCCCCTTGGACTCTGGTACTTCTCCAGAGTCCAAGGATTTTTGAAAGATTACACCAATGCATTCATTATTTCTGTCGCTACCGATTTTAGGATCCTATGATGCAAGCCATCAGGGCCAGGGGACCTAACTGCCTTTAGTTTGTCTGATACTACTTATCTTGTACTGGGGATTGTAATTAATTCCTCCCCCCACCCATTCTTTATATTAATGGAATGTTTGAAGTATCTTCCATTGTAAAGACTGATGCAAACTATCTGTTTAACTCTGCTGCCATTTTCTTGTTCCCCATAACTATCTTCACAGATCCATTTTTAAGGGGCCTATGTTCTCTTTGAACTCTTTCTTTTTATATATTTTATGAGATGAGAAACTTTTATTGTCAGTTTTCATACTCCTCATAGCTTATTCTTTCTGTCTTTATGACCTTGTTAGTCCTCCTTTGCTGGATTCTGAATTTATCCCAGTCTTTGGGGCTAAAACTGACTTTGGACTATTTTAATGCTTTTCTTTTCAACATAATGCTCTCTTTAACTTCCTTGGTTAGACATGGATGGTTTCTCTCTCTTTTAGAAACTTTCTTCCTTACTGGGATATGTTTTTGCTGAGAGTCATGAATTACCTCCTTAAATGTCTACCACAGCTTGCTTATGGTCTTTCCTGCTAATCTATCTGCCCAGTCTACTTCAACAAGCTCTATCCTTATTTCATTGACATTTCCTTTATTTAAGTTAAACCCAGTTGCTTCTGAGCAAAGTTTGTCACACTCAAACTGAATATTAAATTCTATCGTGTTAGAATCATCATTTCCTAAGGGATCTTTTACTCTGAGGTCATTTATTAAACCTGCTTCACTTACATTACCAGATCCAAGATAGCTGGATCCAACCAGATCTAACCATCTCCCTTGTTGCCTCCATAACCTATTTTTTTAGGAAACCATCCCTAATGCACAGTATGAATGTTTAGTCACAGCTATCTTTCCAACTTGATACAATCAACATGAAGATTAACTCACCCATAAGAATGCCTAGCCACCTGACACCTGGAAGAAGAACGCCTCATCTTCCACCTTGGGTCCCTCCAACCACACAGGATCAATACGGATTTCACCAGTTTCCTCATTTGCCCTCCCCCCACCTTATCCTCGATCCAACCTTCCAACTTGGCACCACCCTCTTGAACTCTCCTACCTGTCCATCTTCCTTCCCACCTATCCATTCCACCCTCCCCTCCTACCTATCACCTTTACTCCCACCTTCACCTACCTATTGCATATGCAGCTACCTTGCCCCCAGCCCCACCCTGCTCCCATTTATCTCTCAGCCCCCTTGGGCCTTCCCCACATTCCTGACGAAGAGCTTATGCTCAAACCGGCAACTCCCCTGCTCCTCAGATGCTCCCTGACTGGTTGTGCTTTTCCAGCACCACACTCTTTGACTCTATCTCATCTGAGCCTAGCTGTCTCTGACAACTGGATCATTTCATTTCTTATTAACAGGGGTACCCCACTAGCAGGCTGGAGTGGACCATAATGATCATGATCTATGTGGGAATTCTTAAATAGCTTTACAGTGATCTGGCCTAACCAGCCCATTTGAAGGCGAATGTCAGAGGGTGTGCCTCCTAATACTGTGATCTCAGCCTTACATCTTTGGGTTCTGTTTGCATATGTTTTATATGTATATGACTCTTTTACCATTGCAATGCAATAGTATGTCTGTTCAGCATAAATTATTTGCAGTACTGTGCATATCACATTGGGAAAATCTAAATATGTATTTCATAGATGAAGAATTTTCAGAATTGCAAGAGTTAAACCTATTGGAATATCAGTATGCAAAACAAGTCAGATATGACTTGAATATTGATTGACTAAACCACTAAACATACAATACTAATTAGTGATCGTTGAATGCTTTGATTTGTAATGGGACCAGCAAAACAAATACAATTACCAATCAATTTAAAACAAGAGAGGAGGTAAAATATTGTGTAGGGAACTTATAAAAATCATTTTTTACACTTGGTGCTGCTTTTACAAATGAGACTAAATCCAGATATAGTTCAACAATAAAGCCGAGGAATTGAAGCTAAAGAATAGGTTTAGGTAAATTAACATGAATGTGCTAGCTTGGTTGCGGTGTGAAATCATTGTGAAACTTAATTTGAGTTGAATATTTTATTAATGGCTGTGTTGAATATGAGGCATCACAATCATGCTTTCACTCAAAGTTAATTGGACTGCCATCCCATAAGCTACTGATTGTCACTATCAAAAAGGCTGTTCATTATTGAAACCTGTGGGGTTCCTCAGAGACTTGATGGGGTAGATGCTGAGATGTTTCCTCTTGAGGGGCAGTCTAGTCCCAAAGGGAGCACAGTTTAAAAGTAAAGGATTGTCTACTCAAGATGGAGATGAAGGGAAATTCCTTCTCAGAGGGTTGTTAGTCTTTGGAATTCTGTTTTGCAGAGAGGCTGGGTCTTTGAAGGCAGAGTTAGAAAGATTTTTGATATTCACTGGAGTCAAGGGCTACAACAGCAGGTGGTAAAATTGAGTTGGGGTCATAATGGAGTTAGGGTCAGCTGTTATCTTATTAAATGGTGGGGCAGGCTAAAGGTGATGAATGACTCCTATTTGATATAGTCTTATATTAACTTTTTCATTGGAGCTATTCACTGGAATTCTGCTTCTTTGTCCTGTCTTTTGTATTCCTTTGCTTTGTTTTTCTCCATGGTATCACTTCTCCCTATCTGTGTAACTGTTTACACCTCTGCAAAGCCCCAAATCTCAGTGCTCCACCAACTCTGTCCTCTTGACTAACCCTCACATCCTCTTGTTGTGCCACCATTTGAGTTGTGATCTCAAGCCTGTTCAGGCCTTATGCTGTAGAACTCCTTCCTAAAATAGTTCCATCTCACTCTCTTTAAATATGCATCGTAAAACCTACCTCTTTGCCAAAGCTTTTGGTCATTTGTTCCATTTTCTCCCCCTCTGGTTCAGACTTTCCCCAGTGTAGTGCGTTAAACCATTTTACTATGTTAGTAGTACTGCATAAATACAGTTTTCAACTGAGTATCCATTTCCTTGTTAAATTGTGTGATGTTCAACATTAATATTCAACATTGATAGATTGTGCGAAATCTTTCTGTGCAAGATTTTTGTAGCCAATCCATCAGAAGGAACATTACCACACAGGTGTTGCTGGAAATCTGGAACTCTTTACTCCAAAATGTTTATCTGGATTGGATTCAAATGGAGCTTCCTAACTGTGATTGAAGAACTTATGGACAAAGATTGTAAGAGTTATGGAACCAAGGCAGATAGCTAAGGATCCAGAACAGCCATGATCTAACTGATGGAACAAGCTGGAGATGCTGTACCTGTACTGATGTAAGGCTCAATAGCCACTTGTGATTTTAAAACAAACTGCCATGTTCTACTCAATCTGTGTTTACCCCTTAATAAGCTCCATTTTTGTTTGTATTCCTTTATATGTTCTTGTGCTCCACCTTATTCTTTCTAGTGATAACTCTGAACAAACTTATTCATGTTATTAATGCTCTTTCTAATTTTGAGAACCTCTGTTTGAATTTTTCCCCTTCTATTCCTCTATTCCAGTGTGAAAAGCTTCATAATTCAATTGTGTTCATGATAAATTCAGGGGATAAGGGCATTTGTGGTTGGGCCGTAATTTCTTGTCCATCTCTGATTACCTGTGAAGAAGTGGTAGAACTTACCTTTTTGAACTATTGTAGCCCATTTGTTGGAGGTATATCCACAGTGCTGTTAGGGCTTTTAGGAAAATAAACAGCTGCAAGCAACTATATACATTGTTCATGGCTTTATTGTTCATCTGAGGATACTATGCTGAGAGTTTACCAACACCAGATGGACTGAATTGAGTTGAGTTGAATTTATTGTCACGTACCGAGGCACAGTGAAAAGCTTTGTCTAGTTAAGTAGCATAGATAAGTAAATAATAGGTAAACAGTGGCAAAAACAAAACCACATATACAGGCGAGTGTTAAGGGTTTGTGAGTCCATTCAGTATTCGAACAACAGTTGGGTAGAAACAGTTATGAAACTGGCTGGTGCATGTGTTCAGGCTTCTGTACCTTCTCTCCAATGGTAGAGGTTGCAGAAAAACATTGCCAGGTAGGATGGATCTTTGAGAATGCTAGCGGCCTTTCCTTGACAGCAGGTCTGGTAGATGGATACTGTAGCTGGGAGGTTGGCCTTTGTGATTGTGTTTGTGATTGTCTGGACCGAGTTCACCACTCTCTGTAACCATCTCCGATCTTACAGTTGCCATACTAGGTAGTGATACATCCAGGCAGAATGCTCTCAATGGTGCACCTATGAAAGTTGGCAAGAGTATTCGCCGTCATGCGAAATTTCCTCAGCTGCCTGAGGGAGAAGAGACATTGTTGGGCCTTTGTAACCAGTGCATCCACATGAAGGTCCAAGAAAGCTTGTTGTGGATGACCACTCCCAGGAGCTTGACACTCTCCACTCGTTCCACCTCTGTACTGTTAATGTGTACGGGGGCATGAGCAACATCCTGCCTAAAGTCAATAATGAGTTCCTTGGTTTTGCCAGCATTGAGAGCTGGGTTGTTCTCAGTGCACCATTCTTCCAGGTCTTCCACCTTCCATCTGTAGTCTGTTTTGTCGCCATCTGAGATTCAACTGACTATGGTGGTGTCATCAGTTAATTTGTAAATGGCATTAGTCTGGTATTTGGCAAAGCAGTCATGGGTATACAGGAGTACTGCAGTGGTTCAAGAAGGTAGCTCATCACCATCTTCCCAAGAACAATTCAGAATGAATAAAGACTGCTGGCCCAGCCAGCAATGCCCACATCCCATGCATGAATAAAAGAAAATCTTGGTTTAACGCCCTGACATCACTATATCTTATTTTGGATGTCTTCCCTCTTGATTTCTAAGTGTATGAGATAATTGTGCAAAACATAAACACAGTTGTGATAGGAACAATTATAGAGTTAGCAGGAGAATAGTGACAGATTAAATGAATGGACCAACAGGTTGTAGGAGCCGTCCAACATAAAGATATTTTGCATCATCTAATTTGGAATAAAGAACAATAAATTGGCAGGGTGATTGAGGAAGTTAGGGAGGTCTTGGTTGCAAATACCAGAGTTCTGACTGCCATGGAAATATTACAGAAAAGATCCACTAGAACAACTCTAGGAATATGGCAGTAATTATAGTTCTAGGGATTTGACAAGGGTAGCAGTTACATGGGAACCTTCACCACTGCAAATTCCCCTCCAAGGCACGCACCATGCTAACTTGGAGATATATCACCTGTCCTCCACTGTAACTTCCTACTGTTAAAATACATAATGAAAATGTTTTTACTCTACTTTATAGCACTCTTTAGTAACAATTTTTGATGACAATAAAGCACTCCTACAGTGAAATTTAAAGTCCTCCCCTGACTGCGAGCTTGGTGATAAGGGTATTTAACAGAGCTGGAGGGTGGTAGGTGGGGATGTTACAGTGCTTTGCTCATTTTAATCAAATTACTGATGAGAAGGCCCATAGACAGTCTTCCTGTCTCACCGACTTTCCAACCCCTCAACTGGCAAATTAATGCCGCCTTACGGGCCTCATTCCACGACACTGGTATTAGTCCAGCAGGCAAATGTCTCAATATACCGTGAGCATGAAAAATGAACCCTGTCAAGGTTTTTTGTAGGTTACCAAGTGGGGTGGAGGGAGTTACTGTGATGTGGTGGCACTTGTAAAGGAAATTCAGTCCCTTTATAATTGATGGACTGACATCAGGAAGGTGGGGAAGGGGAGCTGTCGTGCACCAACCCCTGCCTATGCTGCTGAGGCCCCTCCCTCCTGACCACCATTTCACAACCGCCCTGCTGGTAACACTCACCTGAAGCCTGGGATCCAGGAACTAACCTGGGCCTCAGGGGGATGCAATACCACCAATAGCCACCATCTTCCCAGTGGCGCTACCATTCTATTTTGAACTCTGATTTACCTGCAGCTCTTGGTGGGGTGGGCATCTGCCATTGGGTGCTTGATTCTGGGGAAGACTGTCACTATCCATTTAAGGGTCTTCATGATACTCATGCTATGTTTCAACAAGGATTAGGGACTACATTATGTAAAAGAAAGGAGGTGTTGACTGTACAAGGCAGCAAACTAGACTAAACTGTTACCGTCCAAAATGACTGATAATATTATTATCATGCCATGTGATCAGACTGCTAAAATAATGGAACTATGCAACAACTCAATATAGTGGTGGATTTCCTAAACAGGCAATATGTGGCTTTCACTTGCTCTGTAGCTGGGGGAGAAGTGTCCAACTGCCAAACAACATATTATGCTAAAAAAAATGAACTTATAAAACTGAAAATGAAAATATTTGATCACAGTATATTGCAGTACAACACACGCTTGGTTGTCTTTGTAAGATTGTATTTAATTGTTATTTAACTGTTTAAAGTAGAAGCAATAACACATGAAAACAGTTAAACAATATTGGAAATCGGTAGAATGAGTGTAATGATATCTGTTCAGTGCTGCCAAAGGCTGCAGAGACATCCCAAAGTAATGACTTGCAGCTACTGTGGCTTTATCAGACAAAATGCCAGCTTCAGTACAATCTTCAATTTGTCTTGCTGTTTTGGGACAAGAGGAAGTTTCAGAGCAACAACCTTTTTGGCCCTCCTCTCTGTGTGATCCTCCTGTAGCAAGGATGGAAAACTCCCGTCATCCAAAAATCCAACAGTAAAATACTTTGCAGCTTTGGTGAATTTCAGGAGTACTTTCCGACTAATCAGTGCCATTAGCATTTTTATTCCTTCATTACTCATCCTGCATAGTTTTCTTGCCTATCACCATTGAATTTTCTTTGCCTCATTTCAGTTAATTACCTTCTCCTCTGTGCAAAAAGCCTATATTGTTTTTTAAAAATAGTTCTAATTTTGTCATATGAGAAATTCATACATATTAATGATATATTATTGAGAACGTTTGTGGACTTTTCCCGTACAATACCAACATTGGAATCATGTTTACACATTACAAGGCAGGATTCAAAGGATTCTGAAGAAACTCAGCAGGTCCGGCAGCATCTGGGGAGAGAGAAACTATGTTAATGTTTCAAGTTTGACTTTTCTTTGAAACTGACAGGGAGAAGGGTCATAATGACCTTGAAATGCTAGTTCTGTTTTTCTCTCCACAGATGCTGCCAGACCTGATATTCTCCAGCACTTGCTGTTTTTATTTCAGATCTCCAGCATTCACAGTATTTTACATATCAAAGGATATTTATCAATATTTTATCAAGTTAGTAACTTTATTGCAACAATCTACTGCACATCTTTGGAACAGTTCAGTTATCCATGGAGGAATTCTTCTAATTGAGAATGTTTGTAATATTATTAATATATACTTCTACAGATGCTTAGTTAGATCACACAATAGGATTCTGTGTACAGTTTTGGTCTCCAAATCACTGGAATGGCATAAGAGGTTTTGGGAAGATTAGCAAGAATGATATTGGTTATATGATGTTCTAAGAATCAGAAGAAAAATGAGCAGGTTGGTAATTTTTAAAATAAAGAAGGCAGAGGCCCACCTAAAAAGGATATTTAAAATTATGAAGTGGTTTAATAGGGTAGATGGAGAGAAGATGTGCCAACTTGTAAGGGAGTCCAAAACAGCAATCATAACTATTACATAAATTCAAAGAGTAATTTAGGAGAGACATCCTTATTAAAACAGTGATTAGAGTGTGGAGGTGCTGTAAATAGCATTCAAACGGAAGGTAAATGAATTCAAGAGGGAGAAAGGGTTAGAAAGTTATGTAGAAGGGTTAAATAATGTAGGAAGAAGAAATGGCTTGTACTTATATAGTATTTTTTCAAAAGCTTGGACTAATCAAAGGGCTTTATAACAGATGAAGTAATTTTAAGTATAGTCACATTTAAAATGTAAGAAACATGGCAGCCAATTTGAGCAAAGTAAGTTCCCACAAATAACAGTGAGACAATGGGAAATTATTTATTTTAGCAATATTGTTGGAGGGATAAATATTATTTAGGATATTGGAACATCTAGTAAAACTTAACAAACAGCGAAATTCACAACTGATCTTGGAGGAACCTGTTTGGGAGAGGTCACAGCACAGAAACAGTTAAGTAAATAGTTTTAAGTACAGCCTTGCAGTAAGTCTGCAGTAGTGAGTGGAGTGGGTTCTTTCTTGATTATGTGTTTTTATTGGGATCTGTCTCTTGATTCAGTTTTCAAAATTTAAGCCATATGTATTCAGTTAGCTTGGAGCAGTGTTTTGTAGAGCAATAAGACAGTGCTATTTTCTTGGTCTGTAGATTGGAAGGAGCAAAATGGCTTTTAGTAGAATGATATGCTCTTCTTATTTGATGTGGGAGTTTCAGGAGAGTTTAAGAATTACTGAGGATTGTATCTGCAATAAATGTTGCGAACCCTGTCAGATCGAATGGATCAGTTGGAGCGACAGTTAGAGGCAATCTGAAATTTACAAGAGCTAGGGGCTGTGATGGATGGCAGTTACAGGAAGGGAGAAAAGCTGCAGATACAGTCAAGTAGACGGGTTAACTCCAGGAAAGGTAAGAGAGGTAGGCGGGTAGTACAGGAGTCTTCTGTACCTATCGCCATTTCAACAAGTATACTGTTTGGAAAATGTAGGGGGTGATGAATCTTCAGGGGGAACGTAGCATGAACAGTTAAGTTTCTGGTATCAAGACTGTCTCTAATGTAATGAAGGGTACATCGGGTTCAAGCGATCGATTGTGTTAGAGGTCTCTCTAGTCAGGGGCACAGACAGACATTTCTGTGGTCAGCAGCGAAAAATCAAAATGCTGTGTTGCCTCCCGGTGCCAGGATCAAGGATGTCTCAGAGAGGGTGCAGAATGTTCCCAAAGGGGAGAGTGACTAGCAGGAAGTCATTATACACATTGGAACCAATGACATAGGAAGGGAAAAGAATAGATTCTGAGGGGAGAATATAGAAATAGAACATAGAATTTTAGATTAGATTAGATTACATTATAGTGTGGAAACAGGCCCTTCGGCCCAACAAGTCCACACTGACCCGCCGAAGCGCAACCCATCCATACCCCTACATTTACCCCTTACCTAACACTATGGCAATTTAGCATGGCCAATTCACCTGACCTGCACATCTTTGGACTGTGGGAGGAAACCGGAGCACCCGGAGGAAACCACGCAGACACAGGGAGAACGCGCAAACTCCACACCGTCAGTCGCCTGAGGCGGGAATTGAACCTGGGTTTCTGGCGCTGTGAGGCAGCAGTGCTAACCACTGTGCCACCGTAACGCCCAAAATTGGAACAATACAGTGCAGAACAGGTCATTTGGCCCTCGATGTTGCGCCGACCTGTGAACTATTCTCAGCTTGTCCCCCTACACTATCCCATCATCATCCATGTGCTTATCTAAGGATTGTTTAAATCTCCCTAATGTGGCTGAGTTGACTACATTAGCAGGTAGAGAATTCCACGCCCTTACCATTCTCTGCGTAAATAACCTGCCTCATGTCTGTCTTAAATCTATCACCCCTCAAATTGTAGTTATGCCCCCTCGTACAAGCTGACATCATCATCCTCAGAAAAAGACTTTCACTGTATACCCTATCTAATCCTCTGATCATCTTGTATGTCTCCATCAAATCCCCTCTTAGCCTTTTTCTTTCCAATGAGAATAGGCCCAAGTCTCTCAGCCTTTCCTCATGAGACATTTCCTCCAGACCAGGCAACATCCTGGTAAATCTCCTCTGCACCTTTTCCAATGCTTCCACATCCTTCCCAAAATATGGTGACCAGAACTGTACACAATATTCCAAGTGTGGCCACACTAGCGTTTTGTATAGTTGCAGCATGATGTTGCAGCTCCGGAACACAATCCCTCTATGAAAGAAACCTAACACACCATATGCCTTCTTTTAGATTACTTACAGTGTGGAAACAGGCCCTTCGGCCCAACAAGTCCACACCGCCCCGCCGAAGCGTAACCCACCCATACCCCTACATCTACATTTACCCCTTACCTAACACTATGGGCAATTTAGCATGGCCAATTCACCTGGCCTGCACATCTTTGGACTGTGGGAGGAAACCGGAGCACCCGGAGGAAACCCACGCAGACACGGGGAGAACGTGCAAACTCCACACAGTCAGTCGCCTGAGGCGGGAATTGAACCCGGGTCTCAGGCGCTGTGAGGCAGCAGTGCTAACCACTGTGCCACCGTGCCACCCACAACAGCTTAACAGCTCTATCAACCTGGGTGGCAACTTTCAGGGATCTATGTACATGGACTCGAAGATCTCTCTGCACATCCACACTACCAAGAATCTTTCCATTGACCCAGTACTCTGCCTTCCTGTTATGCAGGAATTTAGGCAGGAATTTAAAAAGGAGGTCCTCGAGGGTAGTAACATCTGGATGCCTCCCAGTGCTATGAGCTAGTGAGGGTAGGAATAGAAAGACAGAGCAGATGAATGCGTGGCTGAAGACCTGGTGTATGGGAGAAGGATTCACATTTTTGGATCATTGGAATCTCTTCTGGGGTAGAAGTGACCTGTACGAGAAGGACGGATTGCACCTGAATTAGAAGGGGACTAATTGACTGGCAGGGAGATTTGCTAAAGCTGCTCGGGAAGGTTTAAACTAGTAAGATGGAGGGGTGGGACCCAGGGAGATAGTGAGGAAAGAGATCAATTTGAGACTGGTACAGTTGAGAAAAGAAGTGAGTCAAACAGCCAGGGCAGGCAGGAGCAAAGCAGAGGACAAGGATTGATCAATTAAACTGCATTTATTTCAATGCAAGAGGCCTAACTGGGAAGGCAGATGAACTCAGGGCATGGTTAGGAACATGGGACTGGGATATCATAGCAATTACAGAGACATGGCTCAGGGATGGGCAGGACTGGCAGCTTAAAGTTCCAGGATACAAATGCTACAGGAAGGATAGAAAGGGAGGCAAGAGAGGAGGGAGTGTGGTCTTTTTGATAAGGGGTAGCATTACAGCTGTACTATGGGACAATATTCCCGGATATACATCCAGGGAAGTCATTTGAGTGGAACTGAGAAATAAGAAAGAGATAATCACCTTACTGGGATTGTATTATAGACCCCCTAATAGTCAGAGGGAAATTGAGAAACAAATTTGTCAGGAGACCTCAGTTATCTGTATGAATAATAGGGTGGTTATGGGAGGGGAGTTTAACTTTCCAAGCATAGACTGGGACTGTAATAGTGTTAAGGGTTTAGATGGAGAGGAATTTGTTAAATGTGTACAAGAAAATTTTCTGATTCAGTATGTGGATGTAAGTATGTGGACGTATCCACGAGAGAAGGTGCAAAACTTGACCTACTCTTGGGAAATAAGGCAGGGCAGGTGACTGAGGTGCAGTGCGGGTGCACTTTGGGGCCAGCGACCATAATTCTATTAGTTTTAAAAGATTGATGGAAAAGAATAGACCAGATCTAACAATTGAAGTTTGAAATTGGAGGAAGGTTAACTTTGATGGTATTAGGCAAAAACTTTCAAAAGCTGTTTGGGGGCAGATGGTCATAGGTAAAAGGATGGCTGGAAAATGGGAAGCTTCAGAAATGAGATAACGAGATTCCAGAGACAGTACATTCCTGTCAGGGTGAAAGGGAAGGCCGTTAGGTATCGGGAATGCTGGATGACTAGAGAAATTGAGGGTTTGGTTAAGAAAAAGAAGGAAGCATATATAAGGTATAGACAGGATAGATCGAGTGAATCCTTTGAAGAGTATAAAGGCACTAGTAGTATACTTAAGAGGGAAGTCAGGAGGGCAAAAAGGGGACATGAAATAGCTTTGGGTTAAGGAGAATCCAAATACATTTACAAATACATTAAAGACAAAAGGGTAACTAGGGAGATAATAGGGCCCTTCAAAGATCAGCAAGGCAGCCTTTGTGTGGAGTTGCAAGGGATGGGGGAGATACTAAACGAGTATTTTACATCAGTATTTACAGTGGAAAAGGACATGGAAGATATAGAATGTGGGGAAATAGATGGTGACATCTTGACAGATGTCCATATTACAGAGGAGGGAGTGTTGGATGTCTTGAAACACAGAAAGGTGGATAAATCCCCAGGACCTGACCAGGTGTACCCTAGAACTCTGTGGGGAGCTAGGGAAGTGATTGCTGGGCCTCTTGCTGAGATATTTGCATCATCAATAGTCACAGGTGAGGTGCTAATGTGGTGCCACTGTTTCAGAAGGGTGGTAAGGACAAGCTAGAGAACTTTAGACTTGTGAGCCTGACCTCAGTGGTGGGCAAGTTTTTGGAGGGAATCCTGAGGGACAGGATTTACATGCATTTGGAAAGGCAAGGACTGATTAAGGATAATCAACATGGCTTTGTGCATAGGAAATCATATCTCACGAACTTGCTTGAGCTATTTGAAGAAGTAACAGAGAGGATTGATCAGGACAGAGCGATGGACGTGATCTATGTGGACTTCAGTAAGGCGTTCGACAAGGTTCCCAATAGGAGACTGGTTAGCAAGGTTAGTTCTCACGAAATTCAGGGAGAGCTAGCTATTTGCATACCGAACTGGCTCAAAGATAGAAGACAGAGGGTGGTGGTGGAGGGTTGTTTTTCAGACTGGAGACCTATGACCAGTGGAGTGCCACAAGGATTGGTGTTGGGTCCACTACTTTTCGTCATTTACATAAATGATTTGGATATGATCATAGGAGGTATAGTTAGTAAGTTTGCAGATAACACCAAAATTGGAGGTGTAGTGAACAGTGAAGAAGGTTACCTTGGATTACAACGGGATCTTGATCAGATGGACCAATGGGCTGAGGAGTAGCAGATGGGGTTTAATTTAGATAAATGCGAGGTGCTGCATTTTGGGAAAGCAAATCTTCACAGAATTTATACACTAAGTGGAAAAGTCCTAGAGACCGTTGCTGAACAAAGAGACCTTGGACTGCAGGCTTATAGCTCCTTTAAAGTAGAGTCACAGGTAGATAGGATTGTGAAGAAGGCGTTTGGTATGTTTTCATTTATTGGTCAGGACATTGAGTGTAGTAGTTGGGAGGTCATGTTGCAGCTGTACAGGACATTGGTAAGGCCACTTTTGGAATATTGCGTGCAATTGTAGTCTCCTTCCTATCAGATGAATGTTGCGAAACTTGAAAGGATTCAGAAAATATTTGCAAGGATGTTGCCAGGGTTAGAAGATTTGAGCTACAGGGAGAGGCTGAACAGGCTGGGGCTGTTTTCCCTGCAGCGTTGGAGGCTGAGGGGTGACCTTATAGAGGTTTATGAAATCATGAGGGATATGGATAGGATTTATTTGTCTATAAATAGACAAAATCTTTTCCCTGGGGTGGGGGAGTCCAGAACTAGAGGTTTAGGGTGAGAGGGGAAAGATATAAAAGGGACCTAAGGGACAACCTTTTCATGCAGAGGGTGGTACGTGTATGGAATGAGCTACCAGAGGAAGTAGTGGAGGTTGGTACAATTGTGACATTTAAAAGGCATCTGGTTGTGTTTATGAATAGGAAGGGTTTCGAGGGATATGGGCCAAATATTGGCAAATGGGACTAGATTAGATGGGGATATCTGGTCGGCTTGGACAAGTCGGACCAAAGGGTCTGTTCTGTGTTGTACATCTCTATGACTCTATGACTATAAATGGCACTGCTCTAGGACCATGGGAAACCTCAGTTTAATGTCTTATCCAAATGTTGCCCCCATGACTGTGCATCACCCTGCACTGGCTTTGGATGGGAGTAAGATTGTGTGTACAGCCAGCTCTGCTATTGCCTCTCTTTTGTAAATGTGAATCTGCTGTAATGCGGTTGACAAATGGGGAATGCTGTTTCTAAAATGTGGTCTTTTAAAATGTATATTGGCTATTAAGCGATTACATCGTCAACTCTTTAAGTGTTATTTTTATTGAGTGATTTTTGTATAGTTCGGGGCCGCTCAAGAACGCAACTATCATGTTATAGAAGAAATTGCTGTATAATCTACATTGCCGTTGACCACTTTGGCCAAATGGTGTAGTTCTATGGTATAAATGATCTCATTTCATGTCATAAATGTTTGGGGTGGCGGGGCGGTGAGGAGGCATTGCTTGACACATTGAATTGGAAATTTGATTCACTTTTCATTGCTTTCTTTGATTTTAGATATTGCATTTTAATTTCTGTTTTGATTTGCCCAGCATGCTTCAGTGATCAGTAAATAGATGATTTGGGGAAATAAATTGAAGACAGGTGTCTGTCGGTGACATGTAAGGATGCTTTGTGGTTTAATCACTTTTAATATAGATCAGATAATGGTTTTCCTGTGACTAAGACAAACTCTAAACCTCTGCACAGTTCCATCACGCTCCATTGTTTTGACAGCCATTATGACATCAGTGCTGCTAAGTACAAAATCCATGTTGATTAATAGCCTGAAAGCCCATGTGTAATTAAAATTAATGAGGAATACAGAATATGGAAATGATGCATTATTACAAGAATTAGCTATTAATTTTAATCTTGTGTGTCACTCGATCGAATTCTAAAACATAAGTCAATCTCTGTTTTGTAACAGAAACCTGTTCCAAGCAGATTTATACATCAAGAAGCAAGACTAAATGTGTGCATCCTTAAATCTTTTAAGCATATGGACCTTGACAATATTCCAGCAATAGGCCTGAACACTTATGCTCCAATACGAGCTGTGCCCCTGACTAAGCTGTTCCAATCCAGCTCCAATGCCACCATTTCGCTGACAATATGGAGAATTGCCCAGTCACGTCCTGTCTACAAAAAGCAGGACAAATCCAATCCAGCTAATTACCCTCTTATCTGTTTTCAATCACCAGCTAGGTGGTGCAAGGGTGGTTGTCAGTGCTATCAAGTAGCACCTGGTCAACAATAACATGCTCACTGACACTCAGTTTGGGTTCTATTAGGGCAACTCAGCTCCTGACCTCATTACTTCCTCTTTCAAAACAAGGACAAAAATGCCGAATTCTGGAGGTCAAGTGAGAGTACTTGTCCTTGACAGTAACACTGATTTTGACTGAGTGCGGCATCAAGAAACCCGAGCAAAAATTACAGTCAAGGAGAATCAAAGGACATTTTCTGTTGGTTGGAGTCATTCCATAAAATTCCTACAGTGTGGAAACAGGCCATTCGGCCCAACAGTCCCCACTGATTCTTAGCATGAAGTAAGATTGTTGTGATTAAAAACACAAGACCATAAGAAAAAGGATTGTTCAACCCCTCAAGCTTGCTCTGCCATTCAATAGGATCATGGCTGATCTGACATTCCAAAATCCCACTTTCCTGCCCTTTCACCAGAACCCTTGATTACCCTACTGATCAACATCTATCTGTCTCAGCCTTCAATATTGCACCCCCAGTTCTCTGTGGCAAGGAGTTCTAAAGATTCACAACCCTCTGAGAGAAGAAGTTCATTCTCATCTGTCTTAAATTGATGCCCCATTATTCTGAGACCATGCCCTCTGGTCCTAGACTCTCCCATGAAGGGAAACATCCTCTGAGCATTTACCCTATCAAGCCCCTTATGACTTCTGCATGTTTCAATGAGATCACCTCTCATTCTTGAAAACTTCAGTGAGTAGAGTCTCAACCTGTTTCAGGAGAAACATTGGCCTTGTGATATAATTGTTGGACTGTTAATTTAGAGATCCAGGTACTGTTCTGGAGACCTAGATTTGAATCCTGCCATGGCAGAATGTGAATGTAATGATATATCTAGAATTAAGGATCTAAATGATAACCATGAATTCATTTTGATTGTTGGAAAAACCCGTCTGATTCACTAAGGTCCTTTAAGGAAGGAAACTTCCTTCCTTATCTAGTCTGGCCTACGTGTGACTCCAGACTCATAGCAATGTGGTTGACCTTTAACTGCTCTCTGGGCTATAAATGCTGACCTAGAGAGTGATGCCCTCATCCCATGAATGAATAAAAGAAATCTTTGTTCATCCCTTCCATACCAGGAATCATTCTTCGTGAACCTTCTGTGGATGTTTGGTAGAGTTCAACTAACTCTCCACAAACATATCACATCAGAGTTACTCACAGTAATGTCCTAGGCCTAATTTTCTTCAGCTACTTCATTAATGACCATCCCTTCCTCAGGAATTTGAAGTGAGGATGTTCACTGATGATTACACAATGTTCAGCATTATCCATGACTCCTCAGGTACTGGAGTAATCCAGGGTTGAAATGATAAAAGCATGTAATTTGCGCACCTCACAAGTGCCAAGCAATGACCATCTCCAACAAGACAGAATCTAAACTTCACCCCTTGATGTTCAATGGCCCTACCATCACTGAATCTCTCACAATTAACATCCTGTGTTTTACCATTGAACAGAAACTAAAGTGAACCAGGCACATAAATATTGTGGCTACAACAGCAAATCACCGAATCACAGAATTGTAACAGTGCAGAAGGAGGTCCTCTGTGCCTGCCTTCTTTGCTGATGCCAATCTCCTACCTTTTCCCCCATATCCCTGCACATCATTTCTACCCAAATAATTTTCCAATGTCCCTTTGGGGTTAGAGGTTAGGATTTCTGTGGCTAATGACTCACCTCCTGATCCCCAAAATCTGTCCACCATCAATGAAGAGTGTGATGGAATATTCTACACAACTGGGTGGGTGCAGCTCCAACAACATGCAAGAGTCTAGACATAGTCCATAATGAAACATCCAGCTTGATTGGCATCCCATTCAACACCTTCAAAATACACTCTCTGATGCACAATGGCAGCAGTGTGTATCATATACAAGATAGATTACTGTAGCTCACTAAGCCTCCTTTGCAGCACCTTCTGAAGCTCTGATATCTATGGCCTAAAACAAGGACAGCATATGCATGGGAATGCCATCACATATAACTCTCTCTTCAAACCATACACACACCATCCTGACCTGGAGATATATTACTTTTATTTCATTGTTACTGTGTCAAATTCATGGAACATCCTCTTTCATGGCACTGTATGTGTATCTAGCTGCTGGAACTGTAGTCGTTCAAAAGATGGATCACAATCACCTGCCATAAATAATAGAGAAAAAAAACATCATTAGTTAAATAGTATTCCTTAATTTTCCTGCTAGTCTTTGTATTGTATTGTACAATAGCTCTTTGTTCGAATACTCTAGCATCTAAAGTTTCATTTAACATCCCCCATATCAGATACTGATGTCCACTTGAGGAATAGACTCTTCAGGTTTATGTTGTTGATCAGTTTTGGTGTCAACATTTCAAAGAAATATTCTGAAGCTCCGGGCAAATAGCTGAGGGATATTTTTTATTCACTCTTGGGACATGGGCATTAATGGCTGACCAGCATTTCATGTCCATTCCTAGTTGTCCTTGAGAAGGTGGTGGTGAGCTGCCTTCTTGAACGATTGCAGTCCATGTGCTGTAACTAGACCGACGATACCCTTAGGCAGGGAATTCCAGGAATGTGACCCAGCGACACTGAAGGAATGGCAATATATTTTCAAGTCAGGCTGTTGAGTCGCTGAGAAAGGAGCTATTAGTTGTTGGTATTCTGCTGCCCTTGTCTTTTGAGATGTAAGTGGTTGTAGGTTTGGAAGATACTGTCCAAGGATCTTTGGTAAATTTCTGCATTGCATCTTATACATAGTACAGACTGCTGCTACTGAGTGTCGGTGTTGGAGGGAGTGGATGTTTGTGGATGTGGTATCAGTCAAGCGAGCTGCTTTGTCCTGGATTGTGTCAAGTTTCTTGAACATTGCTGCAGTTGCACCCAATAGGCAAGTGGCAAGTGCTCCATAGGAGGTCATTAGGCTTGGGGAGTGAGGACTATGGGTACAAAGCTCTTAAATACTTATGAAGTTATAAACCACCCATTTAACATGCAAGTGAAAACATTGGGGTGAACTTTGAGGGGAAGTCCTTCATTCTTTCATTCATCCATTACAACTGTGGAAAAATCCCTGGAATTTAAGCCATTGGAATTATTCCCCTTCGGTTTCTGCCCTGAATGACTGTGATGATACAGCCATATAGCATAGGAAATAGGCCCTTTGGCCTACCATGTTTTTGCCAACTGACAAACAACAAATTACACTAATCCCATTTTAAGTGCTTATCCAGATGCTTTTAAAATGTTATTCGGGTACCTGTCTCTAACACCCCATCAAGCAGCATAGAACATAGAACATAGAACATAGAACAATACAGCACAGAACAGGCCCTTCGGCCCACGATGTTGTGCCGAACTTCTATCCTAGATTAAGCACCCATCCATGTACCTATCCAAATGCCGCTTAAAGGTCGCCAATGAATCTGACTCTACCACTCCCACGGGCAGCGCATTCCATGCCCCCACCACTCTCTGGGTGAAGAACCCACCCCTGACATCTCCCCTATACCTTCCACCCTTCACCTTAAATTTATGTCCCCTTGTAACACTCTGTTGTACCCGGGGAAAAAGTTTCTGACTGTCTACTCTATCTATTCCTCTGATCATCTTATAAACCTCTATCAAGTCACCCCTCATCCTTCGCCGTTCCAACGAGAAAAGGCCGAGAACTCTCAACCTATCCTCGTACGACCTACTCTCCATTCCAGGCAACATCCTGGTAAATCTTCTCTGCACCCTCTCCAAAGCTTCCACATCTTTCCTAAAGTGAGGCGACCAGAACTGCACACAGTACTCCAAATGTGGCCTAACCAAAGTCCTGTACAGCTGCAACATCACCTCACGACTCTTGAATTCAATCCCTCTGCTAATGAACGATAATACTCCATAGGCCTTCTTACAAACTCTATCCACCTGAGTGGCAACCTTCAAAGATCTATGTACATAGACCCCAAGATCCCTCTGTTCCTCCACCTGACCAAGAACCCTACCATTAACCCTGTATTCCGCATTCTTATTTGTTCTTCCAAAATGGACAACTTCACACTTGGCAGGGTTGAACTCCATCTGCCACTCCTCAGCCCAGCTCTGCATCATATCTAAGTCCCTCTGCAGCCGACAACAGCCCTCCTCACTGTCCACAACTCCAGCTATCTTTGTATCATCTGCAAATTTACTGACCCACCCTTCGACTCCCTCATCTAAGTCATTAATAAAAATTACAAACAGCAGAGGACCCAGAACTGATCCCTGCGGAACTCCACTTGTAACTGGACTCCATGCTGAATATTTTCCATCTACTACCACTCTCTGACTTCGACCGGTTAGCCAGTTTTCTATCCAATTGGCCAAATTTCCCTCTATCCCATGCCTCCTGACTTTCCGCATAAGCCTACCATGGGGAACCTTATCAAATGCCTTACTAAAATCCATGTACACTACATCCACTGCTCTACCCTCATCCACATGCTTGGTCACCTCCTCGAAGAATTCAATAAGACTTGTAAGGCAAGACCTACCCTTCACAAATCCGTGCTGGCTGTCCCTAATCAAGCAGTGTCTTTCCAGATACTCGTAAATCCTATCCCTCAGTACCCTTTCCATTACTTTGCCTACCACAGAAGTAAGACTAACTGGCCTGTAATTCCCGGGGTTATCCCTATTCCCTTTTTTGAACAGGGGCACAACATTCGCTACTCTCCAGTCCCCTGGTACCACCCCCGTTGCCAGTGAAGACGAGAAGATCATTGCCAACGGTACTGCAATTTCCTCTCTTGCTTCCCACATAATCCTAGGATATATCCCGTCAGGCCCGGGGGACTTGTCTATCCTCAAGTTGTTCAAAATGTCCAACACATCTTCCTTCCTAACAGATATCTCTTCTAGCTTATCAGTCCGTTTCACACTCTCCTCTTCAACAATACAGTCCCTCTCGTTCGTAAATACTGAAGAGAAGTACTTGTTCAAGACCTCTCCTATCTCTTCCGACTCAATACACAGTCTCCCACCACTGTCCTTGATCGGACCTACCCTCGTTCTCGTCATTCTCAGGTTTCTCACATACGCATAGAATGCCTTGGGGTTATCCTTGATCCTATCCGCCAGGGATTTTTCATGCCCTCTCTTAGCTCTCCTAATCCCTTTCTTCAGGTCCCTTCTGGCTATCCTGTATCCCTCCACTGCTCTGTCTGAACCTTGTTTCCTCAACCTTATGTAAGCCTCCTTCTTCCTCTTTACTAGACATTCAACCTCCCTCGTCAACCAAGGCTCCCTCACACGACCATTTCTTTCCTGCCTGATCGGTACATACATATCAAGGACACGTCGTATCTGCTCCTTGAAAAAGTCCCACATTTCCACCACATCCTTCCCTGACAGCCTATGCTCCCAACGTATGCTCCTCAAATCCTGTCTTACAGCATCGTAATTTCCCTTCCCCCAATTGTAGAAACTTCCTTGTTGTGCGCACCTATCTCTCTCCATAACCAAGGTGAAAGTCACAGAATTGTGGTCGCCATCACCAAAATGTTCACCCACTAACAAGCCCACCACTTGTCCCGGTTCGTTACCGAGTACCAAATCCAATATGGCCTCCCCTCTGGTTGGACAATCTACATACTGCGTTAGAAAAGCTTCCTGGACACACTGCACAAACACCGCCCCATCCAATCTACTTGATCTAAAGAGCTTCCAATCAATATTTGGGAAGTTGAAGTCGCCCATGACTACGACCCTGTGGCTTCTGCACCTTTCCAAAATCTGTTTCCCAATCTGTTTCTCCACATCTCTGCTGCTATTGGGGGGCCTATAATAAACACCCAACAAGGTGACTGCACCTTTCCTATTTCTGACTTCAGCCCATACTACCTCCAGAGGCAGATCCCCCTCAAACTTCCTTTCTGCAGCCGTTATACCATTTCTAATTAGCAATGCCACCCCCCCTCCTTTTTTACCACCCTCCCTAATCTTACTGAAACATCTGTACCCAGGAACCTCCAACAGCCATTCCTGTCCCTCATCTATCCATGTTTCCGTGATGGCTACAACATCGTAGTCCCAGGTACCGATCCATGCCTTAAGTTCACCCACCTTATTTCTGATACTCCTTGCATTGAAGTATACGCACTTGAGCCCATCTCTGTGTCTGTAAGTAGTCCCTGTCAGTGCTACCTTCTCCACAGCCTCCCTACAGTCTTGGACATCCTGACACACAGCTAGCTTACTTGCTGGACTACAAGTCCGGATCCCATCCCCCTGCCAAATTAGTTTAAACCCCCCCGAAGAGTGCTAGCAAACCTACCCCCCAGGATATTGGTGCCCTTCTGGTTCAGGTGCAACCCGTCCTGTTTATACAGGTCCCACCTTCCCCAGAATGCAGTCCAATTGTCCAAATATCTGAAGCCCTCCCTCCTACACCATCCTTGCAGCCACGTGTTCAACTGCACTCTCTCCCTATTCTTTGCCTCTCTGTCACGTGGCACCGGCAACAACCCAGAGATGACGACTCTGTCTGTCCTAGCTTTTAGCTTCCAGCCTAACTCCTTGAGCTCTTGAATGACCTCCCCGCCCCTCTTCCTACCTATGTCGTTGGTGCCAATGTGTACCACGACTTCTGGCTGCACACCCTCCCCCTTAAGGATTCTGAAGACACGGTCCGAGACGTCTCGGACCCTAGCACCCGGGAGGCAACAAACCATCCGAGAGTCTCGCCCATGTCCACAGAACCGCCTGTCCGTCCCTCTAACTAGAGAGTCCCCTATAACTAGCGCTCTCTTCTTCTCCCCCTTTCCCTTCTGAATCTCAGAGCCACAGACCCCTTCACTGCAGCTTACACCTGCAAGGCTGTCCCCCCCAACAGTTTCCAAAGCTGCATACTTATTTTTTAGGGGAACGACTACAGGGGAACCCTGCACTGCCTGTTTCTTCCCCTTCCCACCTCTAACTGTTACCCAGCTACCTCTGTTCTCTGGCGTAACTATGTCCCTGTAGCTTCTATCGATCACCCTCTCAGCCTCTCGAATAATCCTCAGCTCATCCAGTTCCAGTTCCAGTTCCCTAACTCGTTCGGTGAGGATCAGGATCTGACTGCATTTCCTGCACACGAAGTCGGCAGGAGTATCGGTGGTCACCCCTACCTCAAACATCCTGCAGGAGGAACATTCCACCGCCTGTGCTGCCATGACTGTACACTGTCTCCAAAAACAAGAACACTGAGTCAATAACCTGTGGACTTTAAAGTTAGGTTAGAGGAGGAGGGTGGGAGGGAGGCCCTACGGGAGTAGGACCTGGGGTCTAGAACACACCCACTCAAATACTAATCACTTGCCTTCCCGCCCAGCTATGCGCTCCAACCTCACTTCCGCTGCCCGCTACAGGTAAGTAATTTTGAAACAAACTGTCTTACCTTAGCTGTAGTCTCCCGGGTTCGTTTTTCCTCGGCCGCTGCTCCCACTCAAAATGCATGTTGCATATTTCTACCACTCACTGGATGAAAAGGTTTTCTCTCAGATCTCCAGTAAACCACTTATTCCTCACTTTAAATTGTGTCCTCTGATCTGAGATACATCTGCCTTAGGGAAGAGATTCTCATGATCTACCCTATCTACAGCTCCCAAACTGTGGTATACCTCAATCAGATACCCCCTCAACCTCCTCTGCTCCAAGGAAAACAGACTCAGCCTATCCAGTCTCTACTCATTACTGAGACTTTCTATCCCAGGCCAATATCCTGGTGAATCTCCTGTGCACCCTCTCCAATCGCGTCTTTCCGAAAGTGTGGCAACTGGAACTGCACACAGCATTCCATCTGTGGCCTAACTAATATTTTATACATTTGTAACAAGACTTACTTGCTCCTGTATTGATGCCCTGGCTATTGAATGCAAGCATCCCATATGCCTTCCTCACCACCCTGTCTGCCTGTCCTGATACCTTCAGGGATCTATGGACTTGTACACCAAGGTTCCTTTGTTCCCTTAGAGACCTTCCATTCAAGCTCCATGCTGTACAATAGATACAACTTAGCTTTCTGGACCTTCCAGTTTAATATAGATAAGTGTGAGGTCTTGCATTTTGGAAAGTCAAATCAAAATAGGAGTTTCGTGGTGAAGATGGCTTTTGGTACACTGGCCTTCATCAGTCAGGGCATTGAGTATAGAAGTTGGGAAGTTATGTTGCAGCTGTACAGGACGTTGGTGAGGCTGTACTTGGAGTACTGAGTTCAGTTTTGGTCACGTTGTTATAGGAAGGATGTTATTAAACTGGAAAGAGTGCAAAAGAAATTTACAAGGATGATGCCAGGGCTCAATGGTCTGAGTTATATGGAGAGGTTGGACAAGCTAGGACATTTTTCCTTCGAGTGTAGGAAACTGTCGGGGGATCTTATAAAATCATCAGAGGCATGGATAGAACGAATACACTCAGTCTTTTTCACAGGGTTGAGGAATCGAGGACGAGTGAGCACCAGTTTAAGGTTAGAGGGGAAAGAATGAAAGGAAACCTGAGGGGCAACCCTTTTACACACAGGGCGGTACACATGTGGAATGAGCTGCCAACAGAAGTGGTTGAGGCGAGTACATTAACAACATTTAAAAGGCATTTGGACAAATACATGGATAGGAAAGGTTTGGATGGATATGGGCCAAGTGCAGGGAAATGGGGTTAGAGAAGATGGACACTTTGGTCGGCATGGACTAGTTTGGGGCAAAGGGCCTGCCTCCATACCATAGGACTCTATGACTCCAGGTACTTTATCATGTCCATGTCTTCTCCGCCTACTGGACTGTCCCAGTATTCCTACTATATTTGATTGGACCTTGCTCCCAACTTTACATCTAATCTGTTCCCCACCCCGATATGTGTATTAAATAGAAACGAAGGAGAGAAAAAGAAATGGAAAATGTATTATCTATGGGTGAGATGAAAGAAAGAGGAATCTTCCGTGGAGTAATAGCACCAGTGCAGATCAGTTGAGCATAGTAGCCTGCTTTGTCTTTAATTTTTTTTTGTATAATTTAATATACATTGCTAATAAATGTTTTCTTACTTTTTCACAGCTACCAGTAACATGACCTTTAAATGCCGAAAAGTAATGTGTAATGCTTCCTTTAATATAAGCAATATGTACTATTAAAGTCAGCTGTAGCAATGACAAATTACACCCACACACACAAAGTCATGCCAAATACATCTATTTAATTAAAATTTGGCATCTAGAGCATAGGTGTGTGGTCCTGCGGTTTTCAAAGGCATCGTATCTGAAAATGTAACCTCAGTGGGATCACTTCTCCAAAACATCATGCATCATGAAGAAAGAATATTGTGAGTGGCTCTGTTAGGAATTTAGGTGCCAATCAGCTTGAATAAATGTTATTGAGTGAAAATATGGTGGAAATGGTCTCATGGTAATAGGTTGTCATTCTCAATGTTTTTGCTGGATACAGTACTAAAATGATTTTGGCATAGCTTTTTGAGGTCAAAACCTCCATTATAACAAGAACATGCATTTCTGTAGCAGCTTTTCCATAGTAAAATGACCAAAGGTACTTCCTGCCAGCATATACAGACAAGCACTGAAGCTGAGCAGCTATTTTGGGATCAGTATTAAAAATTGTGGACATGGAAATTAGTTTTTAAAGGAAAATAAAGCAAATAGAGACAGGTGAGGTTTAGGCAGGGAATCCAGAGCTTAAAGCCTGATTCACCATTAGGGGAAGGAAATCGGGAATGCACAAAAGGTCTGAGCGGGAGAAGTTAAAGGTAAAATTGCCATAGTCCTATTGGAATTTGTGGCTACTCCATTATTAAAGA
The DNA here is from genome assembly GCF_047496795.1 of Chiloscyllium punctatum. NCBI lineage: Eukaryota > Metazoa > Chordata > Chondrichthyes > Orectolobiformes > Hemiscylliidae > Chiloscyllium > Chiloscyllium punctatum. The sequence goes on from NC_092760.1 coordinate 70,612,600, forward strand.
GAGATGGCTAGTGGTGATTTAGCCTGAGGGTCACCACACCTCAGGTCAGGAGAGAGGTTGAAAAGGAGAGTTCTTCATGGTAATCTCAACTGGTGTAGGGATTGAACCCATGTTGTTGGCATTAGTCTGTATTGTAAACCAGTTGTCAATCCAACTGAGCTACCCAAACCCCACTGAGTGAGTGGGGAGCAATTGAATGGGGTCTTTGATCAAACCTTTTGGACATCTGTCCAATCTCTCTTCCGTTGGTTTAGCCCCAATTTCTGAGGCTTCTGTAAAGAGTGACAGTGGAAAGATTATAGAAGTGACCAGATATTGAAAGGAATTTGAGCTTGCAGCATGTAACATGAAGGTACCCACCTCACCTTCAATCACTCTCCCAGTGTAATGGAGTTAGTGTAGTCAGTCAGTTATGTGTTTAATGTACAGTAACATCCATGTGCAGAGCACAGATGATGTGTGGAAGTCTGATAATATAGCACGGTGGCTCAGTGGTTAGCTACTGTCTCATAGCACCAGAGACCAGTGTTCACTTTCAGCCTTGAGTTAATCTGTGTGGAGTTTGCACACTCTCCCTATGTCTGCGAGGATTTTCTCCCACAGTTCAGATTAGGTGGATTGGCCATGCTAAATTACCCATAGTGTCTAGTGATGTGTCAGTTAGGTGTGTTAGCCATAAGAAAAGCAGGGATTAGGGATGGGGGCGCGGTAAATTGGGTGGAATGCTTTTCGGAATGCTTTCAAAAGCTCTGGATTCCCTGCCTAAACCTGTCAGCCCATTTGGTGTTGGGCTGAATGGCCTGTTTCCACACTGTAAGGATCCTATGAAATACTCAGTGTTGCAAATAAACTTCAAATATCTAACTTAGTAGGAACCTGATTATTTGTGGTATATGTTATGAAGACATAGTCAGTAACCATAAAACAGCATCAGAAATGTGTGATTTATCTTAAATTTGCTGCTGGAGGTGTGATTAGTTCCCTGAGCCACTAAATCTATTTTAATTAAAACAGAAATGAGTGAATTGCGATGTTCTGATGCTTTTTCATCAGCTTGCCATGCAGTTTCAGATTAATATAATGGAATCTTGTTAAATGAGGTCTAATGTCATATCTGGTGACAGATGTCTGATATTAGTTAAAAGGTCTGATTATTTTGAAACTTAAAAACAGTCCAATGTTTGTAATTCTTCCAATTTTACATTTATGGATATTTATTGCCCCCCCAATGCTGCTAATGAGTTGCCATCTTGAACCACTGCAATCCATGTGGTGGTTGGTATGCCACAGTACTTTTCAGGAAAGAGTTCCAGGATTTTATGAGACCTGGAAGGACAGGACAGTAGATGCGTGTACCCTGCACAACTACTTCCTGACTTGAGGTCAAATCACCATTCCTTTACTGTCATTGAGTCAAAATTCGAGAACTTTCTGCCAAAGAAAAATGAGAATGCAGAATGGGAACTTAATTGTGAGAGAATAGAGCTGAAATTAATACTGTGAGGATGCAGAAATTGGTTTAATGTAATAGCTAACAATAGCAGCCAGTCTGACAGGTAGAAAGGAATGGTTATACACTTCCAATATTTGATTTCTGACAAAGTTGCTTAATGTGACTACTTTGATCTGTTTCTCTTTTGTTTGGTAAAGTACATTGCGCTGGAATGAAACACTCACACTATTTTCTTGGATGTGTACTCAAATCTCCAATTCATTCACATACATCTCCCTCATTCAAAGCTCTATCAATATTTTGTGTACTTATTTCCAGTCCAAATAGCACAGCTTTGTGGAGTGGATCAATTCATTCTTGCATTGAGGATTGAATTTATGTAAATGTACCTGTGTCTATGTAAATGTGTGGATTTGCCTAATGTGTGTAAATATGTTGTTCTACGTGTCTGTATATGTGTGTGTGTATGTGTGGTGTTATTGATAGTATTCAATGATGTTTATCCATACTGATAGATGGAACAGTTCTTGATAGGTTAATGGAGAGCTCATTAAGGGAGCTCTGCTCATAAATATATTCGCAAATAGCAAACCTCACCACTGTAATGAATTCAAAGAAATCAGATCCTGCTGGGATGATACCAGTCCTGTCCTTCTAAAGCCAGTGGAAGCAGTCTATTTGATTTATAATAATATCTGAAACCTTTGTGTAAATAGCTACCTATTACAATCAACGTTGCTATTGATTTAAAACCTTGTTATCGGAAACTGGGGAGTGTTTTGTTGGATTTTTGAGGCTGGGTTTAATTCCAGCTGGGATAAGTGGGAAGCTCATATGTAGCTGTCAGCATGCAGCCTGAGCTTCAAGTTGTCAAGGTGAATACCATAGGGTTAGGCAGGGTCACAGTTGTGAATAGTGAAAAAGGAGCTGGGGCAGTGGAGCAAGGGAATCTTGTGAAGCCTGGATGAGTTGCTTCTGATCCACAGGGAAAACCTTTTACAGTATTTAAAATGTCATCCTCCTGAGTCCAAGCCATTCATTGGATCCAATTCATGTCAGATTGGCTAGAATTAGTCACCACGGTGCCATATCCAGCCCAGCATGAGAATGAATTTCACCTGACACTTACTTGCAAACATTTCAATGGGCTTCACCTCACATCACTCACAAGCCACGAGTTAAAACTCATCCAGCTAGGAATTTACATCCTCCTCTCATTTTATACCCTGTTCTAATGGGGCAGAGGGAGGATCATTAACTATAAGGAAGTATTTGATATCCAAAAGCAGTTGTAAGTTGAGCTTAGCACAATGATGAGCTGACAGTGTAACTAGAAGGAAATGTCTTCACGAGTGATCTGTGGAAGCAAGGGCGCAATGTTATCTTAGTGCATGTGTGAGTCCAAGTCAGACCAAGGCAACAACTGCACTGGAGAGTTGGGAAAGGAACTGAACTAGAGCAGATTACTTTCAGTAAGTTGCAGAGGCATTGAAAAGGATGCAAAGAAGATTTGTGAGAATGATAAAGAATTATAAATATTTCAGTGTACATACCAGAACATTACTGACAGACTAGATATCTTTCCACTTGTAAATTAAAGCTAAGGGATGACCAATAGCCCTCTTTAAAATTATGAAAGATTTTGGTATAATTAATGCAAAGAAAATGCTTGTTCTTTTGTGTTTTTCTTTTTTCTTTCATGGGAATTTGAGTGCCTATCAGCCTGACAAGCCTATTCCATCATCTCATAAGATTATGACCTCAAATCCACATTCCCTTCTATCCCTGATAACCACTGACATCTTTGTTAGTCAAAATGTTATCTACCTTAAAAACATTCAATGCCCTCATTTCCATCACTCTCTGTAGAAGAGAGTTTCAAAGACCCATTGACTGAAAGAAAAATAAATCCTCCTCTCAAACAAAACCACTTTTTAAAAAATCCCTAGTTCAAGTTTCTCCCACAGGGAAAGACATCCTTCCAGCATTCACCCTGTCAACATCCGCCAGGATCTTGCATATCTCAATAAGATCACCACTCATTTTTTCTAAACTGCAAATAATATAGGCCTAGTCTGTAGAATCTTTCCTCACAAGATAACCCCGTCATTCCCTGATATCAGTCAAATGAAACATCCCTGAATTGCTTCTAATGAATTTACATCCTTTTGTAAATAACGAGACAAAACAGTACACAGTACTTCAGATGTGATCGCCCTAGCATTCCAAACAACTGTAGTAAAACAGCCATACTTCTTTATTCAATTTCCTTTGCAGTGAATGATAACATTCTAATTTTGTTATAGACCAGGTCAGATGCCTCAAAACATTTCAAGAAGGTGGCCCAGACTCTAACATTACTAGTTGTTTTAACCAGGTGTAACGTGGACATTAGTGGTGGAAAAGGATAGACCAGAACTAAAAATTGAAGTTCTAAATTGGAGAAAGGCCAATTTTGATGGTATTAGGCAAGAACTTTCAAAAGCTGATTGGGGGCAGATGTTCACAGGTAAAGAGACAGCTGGAAAATGGGAAGCCTTCAGAAATAAGATAACAAGAATCCAGGGAACGTATATTCCTATTCAAGTGAAAGGAAAGGCTGGTAGGTATAGGGAATGCTGGATAACTAAAGAAAGTGAGGGTTTGGTTAAGAGAAAGGTATAGACAGGATAGATCGAGTGAATCCTTAGAAGAGTATAAAGGCAGTAGGAGTATACTTAAGAGGGAAATCAGGAGGGCAAAAAGGGGACATGCAATAGCTTTGGCAAATAGAGTTAAGGAGAATCCAAAGGGTTTTTACAGATATATTAAGGACAAAAGGATAACGTGGTACAGAATAGGGCCCCTCAAAGATCAGCAAGGCGGCCTTTGTGTGGAGCCTCAAAAAATGGGGGAGATACTAAATGAGTTTTTGCATCTGTATTTACTGTGGAAAAGGATATTGAAAATATAGACTGTAGGGAAATAGATGGTGACACCTTGCAAAATGCCTGTATTACAGAGGAGGAGGTGCTGGATGTCTTGAAACGCATAAAGTTGAATAAATCCCCAGGACCTGATCAGGTGTACACTAGAACTCTGTGGGAAGCTAGGGAGGTGATTGCTGTGCCTCTTACTGAGATATTTGTATCATCGATAGTCACAGGTGAGGTGCCGGAAGACCTGGGGTTGGCTAATGTGGTGCCACTGTTTAAGAAGGGTGGTAAGGACAAGCCAGGGAACTATAGACTAGTGAGCCTGGTGTCGGTGGTGGGCAAGTTGTTGGAGGGAATCCTGAGGGACAGGATGTACATGTACTTGGAAAGGCAAGGACTGATTAGGGATAGTCAACATGGCTTTGTGCATGGGAAATCATGTCTCACAAACTTGATTGAGTTTTTGAAGAAGTAACAAAGAGGATTGATGAGGGCAGAGCAGTAGATGTGATCTATATGGACTTCAGTCAGGCATTCGACAAGGTTCCCCATGGGAGACTGATTAGCAAGGTTAGATCTCATGGAATACAGGGAGAACTAGCCATTTGGATACATAACTGGCTCAAAGGTAGAAGACAGAGGGTGGTGGTGGAGGGTTGTTTTTCAGACTGGAGGCCTGTGACCAGTGGAGTGCCACATGGATCGGTGCTGGGCCCTCTACTTTTTGTCATTTACATAAATGATTTGGATGCGAACATAAGAGGTACAGTTAGTAAGTTTGCAGATGACACCAAAATTGGAGGTGTAGTGGACAGTGAAGAGGGTTACCTCAAATTACAACAGGATCTTGATCAGATGGGCCAATGAGCTGAGAAGTGGCAGCTGGAGTTTAATTCTGATAAATGCAAGGTGCTGCATTTTGGGAAAGCAAATCTTAGCAGGATTTATACACTTAATGGTCAGGTCCTAGGGAATGTTGCTGAACAAAGAGACCTTGGAGTGCAGGTTCATAGTTCCTTGAAAGTGGAGTCACAGGTAGATAGGATAGTGAAGAAGGCGTTTGGTATGCTTTCTTTTATTGGTCAGAGTATTGAGTACAGGAGTTGGGAGGTCATGTTGCGCCTGTATAGAACATTGTTGGAATATTGTGTGCAATTCTGGTCTGTTTCCTATCGGAAAGATGTTGTGAAACTTGAAAGGGTTCAGAAATGATTTACAAGGATGTTGCCAGGGTTGGAGGATTTCAACTGTGGGGAGAGGTTGAACAGGCTGGGGCTGTTTTCCCTGGAGTGTCGGAGGCTGAGGGCTGACCTTATAGAGGTTTACAAAATCATGAGGGGCATGGATGGAATAAATAGACAAAGTCTTTTCCCTGGGGTGTGGGAGTTCAGAACTAGAGGGCATAGATTTAGGGTGAGAGGGGAAAGATATAAAAGAGACCTAAGGGGCAACTTTTTCACGCAGAGAGTGGTACATGTATGGAATGAGCTGTCAGAGGAAGTGGTGGAGGCTGGTACAATTGCAACATTTAAAAGGCCTTTGAATGCGTATATGAATAGGAAGGGTTTGGAGGGATATGGGCCAGGTGCTGGCAGGTGGGACTAGATTGGGTTGGGATATCTGGTTGGCATGGACAGGTTGGACCGAAGGTTCTGTTTCCATGCTGTACATTTCTTTGACTCTATGATGCAGCTGGCCCAACCACTTAGTTTTAAACAAAACAGAATTTATTTTCAGATTATTGAATGAAACATGAACAAAAGAAAAACAAATTTAGAATAACTTAGCCGATCTGAAAACCCAATCAACTCTATTGCAATTTAATAGCGCTGTCCCAAATACATGTAACATCCTCATAAACACCCCTTTGGCAAAAAAGGTAAAATCAAACAGGTTCTTGCAGGAGAGATGTCAGAGAGAGAGAGTTTCTTTGACCAGCAAGCTCAAAACCGTCTGCTTGCTAAAGCTAAACCAACTGGCAGAACTGGCCACACCCCTTTCATTGTACAAGCATTTTCAAAGAAAGACTTATAAGCCTCTTCAAGTAGCCATTTCCAGACATATTGGAACCTCTATCTTTATGACACCCTGTGAAAAAAAATCCAAGGACAGAATAATCCTGTTAAAGGAGCAGTATCATCACAAGTTCCCTTCCTGAACACTTGCTGCATCTGCATGTTAATATTTTATGATTCATGTATCAGGACATCCAGATTCCCAGCACTGCAGATCTCTGCAGTGAATCCCCTTTTATGTAATATACTTCTTTTCTATTCTTCCTGCCAAAGGGGACGATTTTCCAACATTATACTCCATCTACTTCATTTTAGCCCACTCATTTAACCTATCTATATCCCTCTGCAGATGCCTTATTTCATCTTCATGACAATCTTTCCCAACTATATTTGTATCAGTAGCAAATTTAACAGCATACTGTCAGTCCCTTCATACAAATAATTTATTTAGATTGTAAGTTACTGAAATACCAAAACTGATGCCAATGGCACATCATTCGCCACATCCTGCCAACTTATTCTCTGCTTCCTATTAGCCAATCAATTTTCTATGATACTAGGATACCAGCTTCCCCCCTCCCCCCCACCCCACCACCAAGTATGAGCTGGTATTTTGCAGAATAACCTTTGATGTGGCATCTTGTCAAGTGTCTTTTGGAAGTTTATGTATGGTACTTCCATTAGTTCCCTGTTATCAGTGTAGTTTGTTACTTTTTCAAAGAATTCCCAAAAAATAAGTCGCAAAGCCATGTTGCCACTTTCCTGAATTCATTAAATATCCTGTTATAAATTGCAATAAAAGATTCCATCATTTTTCCTTACCACAGATGCTAAGCTAACTGGCCCATAATTTGTTTTCTGCGTTCATCCCCCCCCACACCCCCCCCACCCCCACCTTTCCTTGAACAGAGGAACTCCATTTGCTGTGTGCAATGTCATTGGACCTAAGGAATTTTAATGAATTATAAGTTCTGCATCAACTATTTCAGCAGCCATTTATTTTAATATCCTAAAATGAAATACTTCAGGGCCAGGGGACATGTCAAATTTCAGTTTTAATAATTTTCTCTGGTGATTGAAAAAGATTTAAATTCCTTGGTTCCTCTCACATTCTGATTCACAGTAATGTCTGGGATATTATTTGCATCCCCTATAGTGAATACAAATGCAAAATACCTGCTCAAATATTCATCTTCCCTTTCCTATTTTCCAGTAGTAAGTTCCCAAACTCACTCTCCAGAGATCTAATGTTCTCTTTGTTTAAAAGAGTAAGTAAAGAACAAAGAACAAAGAAAATTTACAGCCTAGGAACAGGCCCTTCGGCCCTCCAAGCCTGAGCTGATCCAAATGCAAACTGTCTAAAACTGTCGGTCAATTCCTAAGCATTCCTTTATTCCCCACAACTCCAGACACATCTTAAAAGAATCTACCGTGCTTGTCTCTACCACCTCTGCTGGCAACGCGTTCCAAACGCCCACCACCCTCTGTGTGAAGTACTTGCCGCGTGTATCCCCCTTAAACTTTCCACCTCTGACCTTGAAAGCATGACCTCTCGTTATTGAATCCTTCACCCTGGGAAAATGCTTGTCTCTATCCACCCTGTCTATACCCTTCATGATTTTATAAACTTCAATCAGGTCCCCCCTCAATCTCCTTTTTTCTAATGAAAATAAACCTAACCTACTCAACCTCTCTTCATAGCTAGCACCTTCCATACCAGGCAACATTCTCATAAACCTTCTCTGCAGCCTCTCCAAAGTGTCCGCATCCTTTTGGTAATGTGGCGACCAGAACTGTACACAGTATTCTAAATGCAGCTGAACCGATGTCTTGTACAATGTTAACATGACTTGCCAGCTCTTATACCCAATACCCTGTCCAATGAAGGCAAGCATACTATATGCCTTCTTGACCACTCTATCCACCTGTGCCAAGGACAACAGATTCCTCTTCTAAAAGACAATCAACAATTGTTTAATAGTCATGATTACAGGCACTTGCTTTGAAAATCAGATTCATTTTAGAGTCATAGAGATCTGCAGGACAGAAACAGACCATTCGATCCAACTTGTCAATGCCGACCAGATATCCTAACCTAATCTAGTCCCATTTGCCAGCTCTTGGCTCAAATCCCTCTAAACCCTTCCTCATCATATACCCATCCAGATGCCCTTTAAATAGTATAATTTAATTAATTAAATTTAAATTCTTGTGGTTGCCATTGTTGGGATTTGAGTCTACATCTTCAGAGCATTATTCTGTCCTCTTGTCTAGTAATATTACTGCTACACCACAATCCTGCCACCTCCTCTTTTGGGGAAGAATATAACTTCAGCCCATGTACCTAAGGTAGTTGTGGTATAAGGCAATGGTTCTGAAAAGGTTAATGTTGAAGGCTGCATGTGACCAATGAGGATGATCTTTCTTTAAAAATTGCAGGTACAATGGACCTGCACTCCCGAATCTCTCTGCCCATCAACTTTTCCCAAGGCTCTTCCGTTCATTGTATAATTCGTTCTAGAATTAGACTTGCCTAAATGCATCACCTCACATTTGTCTGGATTGAAAACCATCTGCCACTTTTCCGCCCAACTCTCAAGTCTATCTATATCCTCCTATATTCTCTGACAGTCCCTTATGCTTTCTGCTACTCCACCAATCTCAAACAGTACCCTCTTCCAAATCATTTATGTATATTACAAACAAGAGTGGCTCCAACGCTGACCCCTGTGGAACACTACTGGTCACTTTTCTCCATTTCGAGAAACTCCCTTCAACTACTACTCTCTGTCTCCTGTTGCTCAACCAGTTCTTTATCCACCTAGCTAGAACACCCTGCATACCATACGACTTCACTTTCCCTTTTAAGTACCTGTCGAAATTCTTACTACCCATTGTTATACAGGGGTCTCCGATTTCCGAACATTTGACTTACGAACACTTACACTTACGACATGAACTCTTACATAGTTTAAAAATTTACAGACCTAACATATGAACATTTACTGTACTTAAGAACAGCTGCTTTCTCTTGTCCTGAATTGCTCTGGGACTTGTGAACAAGTCAACTTGTGAACAGACTGTAGAATGGAACCTGTTTGGAATATGAGGACTGCCTGTAGTCTAGCTATCTTTCTCTCATGTTATTATGTCCTTTTCTTATTAAATTTTTGAGTCATTCCTTTTTGTTCTTTATATTCTTTCCAAACCTCTGACCCTCCATTTATCTTTGTAGGATTATATGACTTTCCTTTCAGTTAGAAATGCTTAGGTAGATATGGATGGTGCATGTTTCCTGTAGAATAGTTCTTTCTCCATGACTAGTACTCTGCCCCCTGTTTGGCTCTAGAAAGTGTTCACCAAGAAATGTCCCAAAAACACTAGATTAACTCATTATCAAGGCTACCCTTGCCAATCTGCTCATTCGATCTATGATGTAAATTAAAATTACCCATGATTATTGCCATATCTTTTCACATAAGCTTCTATTATTTCTTCCCATATGTTTCACTGTGCATTGCGATTGCAGCTGATGTACAGATCACTTTCACAAGTGGCTTCTTACCTTTGCTGTTCTTATATCTGCTCAAACTGATTCTACAACCTGATCTCTGTGTCTTACAGTTGTGTCCTCCACAACCACCTGATGAATGAGCGGCGCTCCGAAAGCTAGTGCTTCCAATTTAACCTGTTGGACTATTACCTGGTGTTGTGTGATTTTTAACTTAAGGAATAAGACTATCTCTCTCAGTTGTACTGATCTACCTTTAATTAGCAGGCTATCCCTTGATCTTTACTTAGCTCCTGTCCTTCCTAATCATCTTAAACCCTTGAACGTTCAGGTTCCAGTCTTTGCCATTTTGTAGCCATGTGCTGATATTAGCTATCAGGTCAAGCTTATTTTATTCTATTTGTGCTGTCAGTTCAACTCTTTTGTCATGAATGATACATGTATTCAAATACAGAACCTTTATGTCTATCTTTTGATCAAATCCAGCCCTATCTTAGGTCTGTACATCTGTCCTTTCCTGTCATATTCTGGTCACTAGTTCCCCTATTGCTAACTTACTATATTTCACTATTAAGTCTATAGTATCTTCCAAAATGTTCACTCTCCCACACTACTTAATTCAAGCCATTTATTTATTCAATCCCCTAATTGTCCTTGATCTGAACGGCTTACCAAATAATATCAGAGGGCAGTAAGGAGTTAATCACTTTTCAGAGGGTCTGTTGTTAATTGTAGACCTGACCAGGTAAGGACAGCAGATTCCTCTTCTAAAAAACAATCAACAATTGTTTAATAGTCATGATTACAGGCACTTGCTTTGAAAATCAGATTCATTTTAGAGTCATAGAGATCTGCAGGACAGAAACAGACCATTCGGTCCAACTTGTCAATGCCGACCAGATATCCTAACCTAATCTAGTCCCATTTGCCAGCTCTTGGCTCAAATCCCTCTAAACCCTTCCTCATCATATACCCATCCAGATGCCTTTTAAATAGTGTAATTTAATTAATTAAATTTAAATTCTTGTGGTTGCCATTGTTGGGATTTGAGTCTACATCTTCAGAGCATTATTCTGACCTCTTGTCTAGTAATATTACTGCTACACCACAATCCTGCCACCTCCTCTTTTGGGGAAGAATATAACTTCAGCCCATGTACCTAAGGTAGTTGTGGTATAAGGCAATGGTTCTGAAAAGGTTAATGTTGAAGGCTGCATGTGACCAATGAGGATGCTCTTTCTTTAAATACATCTATTTGACCCAGGAGAAGAACATTTCCAGCGGACAAATGAGTTTACCACTTTAAGGACATGACAACTTCAAGAGTATTCAGTAAGTCAGCAGTTGAAAGCACTTGAACAGACAAATAGTCAGCAGAACTCCTGAAAAGAACTGGAGGGTAAAAAGACTATGACAAACTAAAACCTGCATCTCAGAGCTAGTGAGGGGTGTAGGAAGAACACTGTGGGGGACGGGTGGGTGAGTAAGAGGAAGATAAAAGAAATCTAGTCACACTTGGATGTTATGGAGTCCTTAGAGAAGATCTGTAAAGACAGCTTCAATGTGAGATTCAGCAGGGAAGTGCTATTTTGGAGCTCTGGAAAAATAGTTAACAAACCCTGTAGGCTGGGGAAGAAATTTTAAATTGACACTGCATAAGTGCAATCTGGGTAGGACAGAAGTAAAATGAGGAATACTTACCATTCGCAGCAAGCATTGCTGACCATCATGTGCAAGCACCACAAACCATAGCTACTGTAACGAAGTCAAGGGCCATTAAACTAACTAACATTGAGGCTGCTATGTTGGGAATTTCATGGAGCAGAGTTAAGGTGGACAAAAGTGCAATTGAAAAGATTTAAAAGACAGTCAACAAAATAAGATAGTTAGAAGAATCTAAACACTGGATTTGGCAGAACGATATATTAAAGCAGCAGGGACTTGAGGAAATGATCATGGAGTCTGTACTGGATTCTGTGAAAGGTGAGAAAGTGTTCATGTTTCCCATGAAGAAATAGCCAACCTCCATCTCAGTGGCAGAAGATGGTGAAACATCCACCTTGCCCACAGATGATAGGAAACTATCATTTTGATTGCACAAATGCAGGTAATCCCCCAGCATGCAATGCGGAAGTACAACTTACTGTTAACAGAATTTAAAGCGTTAAAGAGGCATAGATGAAGTAGACAGCCCTATGGTAGGGGAGTGTAACACCAGAGGGCATACGTTTAAGGTGAGAGGGGAGAGGCCTAGAGGGACAATGTTTTCATATAGAGTGTGGTGAGTGTCTAGAATGGTCCGCCAGAGGTAGTGGTGGAAGTAAGTACAATTTAAGGAATATTTAGACAGGTATAATGATGGAATAGATATGGAGGGATATGGACCAAACACAGGCAAATGGGGCTAGTTTAATTGTGAAAAACTGGGCAGCATAGGCAAGTTGGGCTAAAGGGCCTGTTTCCATGCTGTAGACCTCTGTGACTCTAAAAAACTTTAAATGCCTTAGCATTGCTTCTGATATTAAAAATTGCTATATGCAGAATTATAGCATCATGTAGGCAGAGAAATACAACAGTGCTGATCTATGTTAGATTAAAAGCTTACATGCAGAAAATTTTAAACATCTTCAATATAAAGCAACAATAAGATTAAAAGAATTTTAATAAGTTTAAATTATAAACAGCATTGAGATGCAAAAATTCAAAACACAATTTTAATGTAATGAGAGCAAGTAGCATCATGTGAGGGAAATTGTCAGAGAAGTAAAATTATCACAAAGATTTAATGTCAGATATGGTTCAAACAGAATATAGGATTGGACAACTTGAAGAAAACATTTCTTTAAAAAATTTCAAACTCAAATACTAAATTTTAATTACTTTCATCACTGGTCACTATAGCTTAGTGTAAAGAATTATGATTATGGAGCTTTGAAATCAGAATTATAAAGTACTATTGTTGAAATTATTAATGATTCTTTGTCAGATTTATTAGATGCAAAGAAGATTTGTTTTTGGATAAAGTTATTCAAATTGTGCTGGAAGGTGAAACCAGAAAGACTCGCTGACAAATCCTCAGAGGAGGACAGCCTTACACCAGGGGAGAAACAAATCTTATCCACTTTATAAGGGACAAACACATGTGATTTCATTCTAAAGATACAGGTAACATGCCAACACAAACAGCAGGCCAGGAACTATATCTTAACAGTTATTTTTATTGCTGTGGAACACAAACATCTCACAAGCAGTGCCCAGCTATGACAAAAGAGCATTACATGTATGGAACTATACATCTCTTTCAGAAGATGTGCAGAAGTAGGATGCAATTTCAAAGCAGCAAAAATAGTAGTGGTTATCCATAGTATAGAGTTCAATCCAGTAGAGAAATTAGCATAGAAAAAATACTCAAGTCATTCCAACTCAAGTTTGACTGAATTTGCTTAATCTCAATAATTTTAAGCTTGATATAAGAGCATGACTAAAGAAACAGACGTTACAACCTTTAGAAATGAAATTACATGACCAGGTAAAATACCTCTCAAGAGTAAAGGTGTACTACAGACAATTTTGCAACACAAAGAACATAAAAGAGTTGAAAATGTGTACATAATTTAGAGCAAACGCTTCTCATGTTTGAACATGTATGGGCCTTACCTCAATATCTTTTTCTTGACCTCAGTATCCTTGAGGTAATAGGAGTTCAGGTAGTTTGAAAGAGCAACTGGTCCAGCAACAAACCATTGACAACAAACCAGTCAAGAGGAAACCCATAGAATATGAAATTGAACTTCATAGACTCATGGCAATCATGATTTGGAGATGCCGGTGTTGGACTGGGTGTACAAAGTTAAAAATCACACAACACCAGGTAATAGTCCAACAGGTTTATTTTGAAGCCTTAGCTTTCAAAGCACTGCTTCTTCATCAGGTAGTTGTCAAAAGAAAGAAATAAACTACTGACACTATCAATGCTGGTATAAGAGACTTGTTTCATACCATCAACAGGGTGGAGGTCTATAAATTTATAGAGCTACTTATGACTCCATGGAAACAAGAGCATTACCTACAAATTCATGAGAGTCAAAAAGACAAAAACTGCTTGGCCTAAAAATCCAGAATACTGCCTGGAAGGAAGTCCTAAACGACAGACGTTTATGACACCAAAGATGATGTTACGGGGCAACTACCCGAGTTAGCAGGGAATAGGTCTTCCCCAAAAAGAATTCCGGAGATTAATTGGCATCCAGAAAAGCAACCACCAGGTTTACCAGTAATGACATCCTTTGTAAAAGACATCCAAGAAATCTAAAAATTCTACAGGAATGTTTCATAGAAAATCAGAATCAAGTTCGATTGTCCTCAAGTGAAAGACAAACCAATCTTCCAAGTCTGAAGAAAATGTGTTCTGGAAAAGTTTTGAAACTTCAGACTGCCTGAATTTGTGAAGAGAAAGATGAAGAAATTTTCTAATCGAAAAATATTGAACCAATTTCACCCCATCAAGCTTGGGCTCTAGACTTTTAGTACAATCAGTGGTAGCTGAACCAGCTACTGCTCATAAGAGACCAGAAACAAAGTTGTATCCTTAATCTGTAAAGATTTCCCAATATAGGTTCTCCGTCTAGCTGAGGTATTGGGAAAAATTAAGAGTTGGAGTCCCGAGCAAATTTTGTTAAAGACTGGTTTGGTGATCATTGAAACTGCCACAATGGCATTGACCTCCATTAGAACTGGGTGACTTTTTAACCAGATGTTTATTTTGATTGGTTCTGATTTGGATGTTGCTAAAGCAATTTAACTGTTCCAAACCAGATGTAGCTGCACTTTCTAGGGTATACACTCTCTTGCAAACCAACCTATGAGTTCTCTTACTCCATTTTGGTCTAGTGGAACTGTTTTGCTGTTTCATGTCCACATAGCAGCAGCAACTACAATGGCTTGCTGGCCTGAATCCTGAAGAAAATTTTAACCATTTGGCTGAGGCTTGGCTTTGTTTTGCGGTTTTGTTGTGGGCTGACCTAGAGTTCCTCTGTTCAGTATATGTCCTGAGTGAGGCTATACAATTGCCTTAACTCAGATGGTGTTTCCCAAGCTTAGTCAGACTGCCGAAGGTGTCCATTTCCATCAAAATACCCTGCAACCGATATGCTCCACTTGCCACATTTTCCAATGAGTTGTAGAGCCTGTTTGAGGTCCAGTTAGGCTTCAGCTAGTAGGTGCTTTTGCATGGTTACATCATTAATCCAACATACCAAACAGCCTCTTAGCCTCTCATTATGAGTTAAAAGTCACATGTCTCTGCCAGTCACCCCCTTAACCTGGTCAAAAATCTCAGTATGGATTCCCCTGGTTCTTGAATTGCTCAGTAAAACTGATAGCATCTCTGAATTAGAGGAGGCTTGGGGTTATAATATTCCTTACTAAATCCATCAACTCTTGAAAGGTTTTTGTATCTGGTGCCTCGGGGAAAGTAAGGCTCCTAATAACTGAAAAAAGCTCTGTGTCCACAAGCTGTCAGGAGAATTACTCTTTGCTTTTCATCTGCCTCAATCTCTTTGCCTTGAAAAAACAATCACATTTTTTTCCACATATTGGGCAGAATGGCAGGATCTAGTGAGTCAAGCCCTCCCCAAAAGGCATGATTCCCGAAATGCTTACCCCAACTCAAAGATGATTGTTGTGAGTGAATTTGTTCAGGAGTGTGCTTTTCTCCCATCGTCACTGAAATAACTCCACAGAGGCCGTTATCTGGTCACCAAGGCATCCTTTATTTACATGTGGAAAATCCTTGTCACTGATCTAGCTTCCTCGGAGCCAGCACTGAGTGAACAGAACTTCTGACATTTCTGTTTATATTTGTCAGCCACGGTTCCCTGATTGGACCAGGTGAACATCCCCAATCAGGGAACTAATAGTCTATGAAGTCCACTTGGCTGACCTTGTTACAGTTGGTAACTGTTTGCCGGTAGTATTTGGTTCCCCAACAGCAGCAGTCAACAGGAGATCCAACTGGGAAGTCAGAAGAAACTTCTGTTTTCAAAGAATGATGAGAATGTGGAACACACTATCACAAGGAGTAGTTGAAGTAAACAACAGAAATATATGTCAGGGAACCTCAGACAAACATAAGAGAAGTGAATAGAGGGTTATATTGCTAGATTTACGTGAGGAAAGTGGGAGGATGCTGGAGGGAAGCATAAATACCAAAATGTATTATGTAGACCGAGTGGCCTGTTTCTGTGCTGTAAAACCTATATAATGCTAAATGGAATAACATTCTATGCTATAATGTGAATAATCTGAGACATTATGTGAGGCAAATATAATATTCTTGGGAGAAATCGATAAGTTTGGATCTATGATTCCCAAAGTTCTCATGTCATGTTTGGATCGATTATAAACTAATTAAATGAGATTGACTGCTATGATTAATCAACAGTTCAATTATCATTTTATCATGTGACTATCAGGTTGCTAGAATGTGAACCACATCAACCTTGGACTTCTTTCATTCTGTGTTCTTGCTCATAATCTGTATTGTCACTCAAAAGTCATCCTATTGAAGATAATGGAAAATAGATCACAATGGGTCAATGTACTTGCTCTGTAGAGGTTGCAGCTGTTTTGCACTCCAGCTTTGATGTAATATGTAGATAATTTATACCTGAAATGATAAGAGGAATGTTTTCAGACAGATTCCTTGCCATCACCTGAACAAGCACAAAAAAAACTAACTATGCATTGTGTAAATCTTTATTGATCATGTTATTGTCAATCATTCAAACATACATTTAAAAGGAATTAATGTATAGTATTAAACCTGCAAATAATTTTCAAGAAGGTCAGTGTTATAAAACAGGAACGTTCCATTTGGGGTCCCGATTTTCAGTGCAAATTTCCATCAATCATAGTCGAATTTGGGTTTTATGTTCTGAATGAGATACAGGCTCATAAATCACACAGGCATTTGACCCCTGACACTTCCTGGACAAAATACTCAGAGGATGATGACGTGCAATATTAGAAAATGTCCAAGTAGCACTTCTGTTTATCGATCTGAATCATGGGAAGAGAAGAGGCCAATTTTTGAAATGAGCCATTTGGAGAGATCCTTTTGTTTAGTGTGCATAGTATTTGGTGGTACATTTAAAGTAGATTGTGTAGGCAGGCAATTGCAACTTGAAAGCACAATTAAAATAGGAAAATGTCGCATTTGTCCAGCTTGATATCTTTCTGCAGTTTACAGCTACCCTACTCACTATTCAGAACTGTAACAATTTCTGTGTCATCCACAAACTTCTGATTATGTTTAAGTCCAAATCATGAATATGCACCACAAACAACAGGATTCCCAGCATTGAGCCCTGTGGAACCTCACAGAAACAGACTTCCGGACACAGAAATATCTCTCTACCATCAGCCTCTGTTTCTTGTCTGTCAGCTAACTTTGGATCCAATGTTCCACTTCACCTTGGATCCCATGGGCTCAGCCTGCCATGAGGGACCTTATTAAAAGTCTTGCTGGAGTTCACGTAGACCACATCAAATACATTATTCTCATCAACACTCCTGGTTTTCCCCAAAATATTCAATCAAATTTGTCAAACGTGATAATAAATTCATGATGACTATCCCTGATTGTGTCTCCAGTCTGGGTTTGAAATCAAAAACTTCTGACACCAAGGCTAAAATAGCTGGCCTCTCAGTGTCTGGTGATCAGTAACCTCTGCCTAAAATGTGTGTGTGTGTGTGTGTGGGTGCGTGCATTCGTCTGTGTGTATGTGTATGTGTGTGTGTGTATGTGTGTGTGTGCACGTGCGTATGTATGTATGTGTGTGTGTGCGTGCAATCTATCTTGGGTTGTCTGTGGGCCATGTGAGGTAGCATTTTGCTAACAATGGCCAAGTTAACAGTGTGAGACAGTCAAATGATTCAGGATAATGGCCAATCAAAAGGCTGGCAGCTTAGCACCTTCAGAAGTGCCACTGCTAACCCATGGTGATTGCTGGGACTGAAGCTCCAAGGTGATGCCCTTCAAGACATATTCATTTGATTAGACCTTGCCAGTTCAAGGTCTAGTGGGGTAATGTCTGGATAGTATAGCAATAGGTGTTGCGGTTGTCATGGGATTTTTATGGGGCAAGTTCCAGCTGCTGGCAAACTGCCATGACATGGGAACACATTGGGCTGCCTCCCGGTACTTTCCCCTGCCTTACTGCAATCCCTGTTACTTCACTGAATTAGGAGCTGTAGAAGAGAAATGGTAGAAATCAGACAGAGTCATGTGTGCCTACACTAAAGTACACTTGAAAATATAATGTGCAGTATACAGAATGACCTACTGCAGCTCCTATTTCTTTATATTCTTGCAAGAAAGCCACCAGTGGCATAACTTATTTATAATGTATTTCCTGACGATTTGGAGATTGTATTATCTGCTGTTATTGTAGAATCAGTTATATGATACTACATAGCAGGGACATAAATTCCCACAGCCCTAGAGCCTTTAAAACAGAGGTAGGTTACTCCACTAGCACTTGTATTTCTGGCCTGACTCTGTTTAAATTGCATGCTTTCTGATTGACTGGAGCAATGACAGACATTTATTGTCTTATTTAATAATAACAGTGCAGGTTTAGAAAGGACTGTTTTTCCAGTGCTGTTGCCTTACTTCAGGATAAATACAAAATGAAGGTGCTTCAATCTGCTTATTTTTTCAGATACGTGCAGATTCACAGGAACCAAAGCAATTAGGACCAAAGCATTTGGCAACTTGAGTTTGCTCTGCCATTTGGTGGGATCATGGCTGATCCAACATTTATAAAGTCCACTTTCTTGCTCTTTCTCCATAATCCTTGATTTCCTGTCAGATAGATTCTTGATCAATCTCGGCCTTAAATAGATGTGAGGATTCTGTCCCCATACCTCCCTGTGACAAGGGGTTCCAAAGACTTATATAACCCTGTCAATAAAGAGATTCCTCCTTATCTCAGTGCTAAGTTGGTACCCCTTTAGTCTGAGACTATGCCCTCTAGTCCTAGACTCTCCCATTAGGAGAAACATCAATGTACATATTTAAATGTTAATACATGAGCCCCATAATATCAAATTATGAACCTATACCATCTATAGCCTGGAAACCATGCTCAATTCAATCACTTTTCATTTTTCTTTTCTTTTGAATTTTGTTGCACGTATCTATTTTCTTGAGGGTGGGGTGGTGAACCAGCTTCTTTATACTCTGCAATCCTTGTGGTGAAAATGCTCTCACCTTCCTGTTAGATTGGGTTTTCTCGAATTTTAATCTGGTCATTCTGATGATATAAGTCAAGGATGAGATGCTATGTGCTTTGGAAGGGAACTGGTTAGGTAGTGGTGTTCCCTTTCATCAGCTGCACTTATCCTTCTGGGCAGTGAGTTTGTTGGTTTGTAATTGTGCAGGTTCACTTAGAGTCACAGAGATGTACAGCATGAAACAGACCCTTCGGTAGAACTTGCCGATCTGACATCCTAAATTAATCTAGTCCAATTTGCCAGCATTTGGCCATATCCCTCTAAACCCTTCCTATTCATATACCCATCCAGATGGCTCTTAAATGTGGTAATTGTACCCATTTCCACCACTTCCTCTGGCATACATGTTCCATACATGGACCATCCTCTGCATGAAAAAGTTACCCTTCAGGACCCTTTTAAATCTTTTCCCTCTCATTTTAAACCTATGCCCTCTAGTTTTGGACTCCTAAACCCTCTAGTTTTGGACTCCTCTACCCCAGGAAAAAGAAGTTTGGCTATTCACTCTATCTATGTCCCTCCTGATTTTATAAATCTCTATAAGGTTACCCAAGAAGACTTGGTGAATTGTAGTGGATGGTACATACTACAGCCACATTGCACAAGTCGGTGGTGGAGAGAGTGAATGCGTAAGGTACATTTTTAATGTTTGTTAAACATTCACTTAAATAAGGCAGCCCCTACTATGCCTAGAGGTCATCTACAATGGTTAGCAAACTAAGATGTAATGCTATTTATTTCAAAATAATCCAGAGATGTTTGATAAGAGGGATGACAATTATCTGGCAGAGATTTTATGTCTGTAATTTAGTGTTGTGAGCTGGTTAATGCTCATCTGCGTCAAAAGACATCATTAGAACCATTTGATTGAATTGCTGTCTCATTGACTGTATCTAGTGCCAGATTATTATTCTATATTTAATTTTTCTAAGTACAGAATTACTCTTCTATCATATTGCCCTAGAAAAGTAGAAGCAGTATGATTAATCACACAGATCTATAAGCATGTTGAGTATCCCATGAGATTATCAAAATATTACCACAAGCACAAATGAAAAATTATTAACAACTCCATGATATCACTTCAGATCCAAAATTGGGTGCATAGAATTACGCATGAAAAATTAGAAGGACCATAATAAAATCAATATCAATTGATTTCTATCCTTCCATCTGACTGCCCTTTGTTTCCATGCTGTCTTCCTCATTGTGATTAATAAGGCTGAGGCACTTCTACGTGTTGGCATGTGTATGTGGGTGTACATATGTGTGAAATATGCCTATTTGGATGTTCATCTATGTGTGTATATTTGTGCATGCAAGTGTCTATTTGTCACAAGGGTTAGATGGAACTTAGCAGTCTTGGTGTTACATGGTAGAGTTAAAAAAGCTGAAATGAATTCTAGTACAGGAACAAAATCAGGCACTGGGCATGGTTTTGAGGATGTGGGGAACTCAGAATTCAACGTTTCTTGACAGAACCAGAAATTGCCACTTAAAATGGTGCAATGTTAGGTGAAAGGGGGAGAGCAACAGATTGAAGGAAGAATTTTGTTTGTTGTGTAGGAGAAGCATTTAAATCAGTGCCAAAGCACTCTTCATGGAGTAGTTTGTTGCTATGGCCTGATGTGAATTTGACTTCAACTTAGTGTTTTTAACCTGATTTGGCAAAATTATGGTAACTTCCTTAACAATGGAGGGAAGGTCTTACGAGGAAAGGCTGAGGGACTTGAGGCTGTTTTCGTTAGAGAGAAGAAGGTTGAGAGGTGACTTAATTGAAACATATAAGATAATCAAAGAGTTAGATAAGGTGGACAGGGAGAGCCATTTTCCAAGTATGGTGACAGTGAGCATGAGGGGGCATAGCTTTAAATTGAGGGGTGATAGATATAGGACAGATATCAGAGGTAGTTTCTTTACTCAGACAGTAGTAAGGGTAGGGAATGCTTTGCCTGCAACGGTAGTAGGTTCATCAACTTTAAGTACATTTAAGTCGTCATTGGACAAGCATATGGACATACATGGAATAGTGTAGGTTAGATGGGCTTCAGATTGGTATGACAAGTTGGCGCAACATCGAGGGCTGTAATGTTCTATGTTCTATGTAAGTCTCTTAAAGGTGTACTGATATATGACCAAAAGACATAATAAAACATGACCTGTGTAATCCTTTCATGGTTAGGTTGCTCAACTCTACTGGATGAAGTGTGCACTTCATGGTCGTCTGATCAGAGGGTGTCCATTTAATGGAGGACCATTAACTGGACTTGAAACATTAACTCTGATTTCTCTCCACTGATGCTGCCAGACCTGCTGAGTTTCTCCAGCAATTTCTGTTTTTGTTGTTGTTAATGGAAGTCCTACCTGTTTCTAGAAGGGAAGGTTGTCTGTCCATTTTGAGAAATTTTAGATAAATCAGTTGGCCCTTTGGCAGCCAGGAGGTGACAAGATCTGATTTTAATGTTGTCTGGATTTGTCTAGATTTCCAGTGTTGGATAGGTGAGCAAGTGAAAATGACTTCAGTACTGCTTTATTAGATTCCAATGCCCACTACTTACTGAGTTGTAGTAAGCATAATGTATGGCAGCCCAATCACTGGTTAGTATTGGTTAGGTAGAGTACAGCCACCAATCCTCCAACTGATGCTAGTTTAAGGAACTGCGCAGTAAACTGTGGAGGACAGTGGACCCAGAATAAGTCTCAGCAGGAGAGACATTTGCCTTAGATAACAGGATGTCGTTAATTGCAGCATTATAACTGTATACAGTTTATATTCATTCTTAGAGATATTAGACATTACTAACAAGATTTTGAGAAGATACTGATATGTCCATCAGGAGACTTGTTAGAGCTCCAATATTTCTCCACCCGAAGTTGTGTTCCACCATCAGACTAGATGCAGTTCTAAGTAGCTCAAACATTGACTATTTCAGAATCATTACAACCTTATACAACAAGCATATCTTGCAGCCCACAAAACGATGGCAAAACAGATCGGTGAGAAGACGTTGGTGGTTTGTGTGCATGTGCTTATGTAAGTCCAAACATGTGCTTTAATCTGATCGATTTTTCTAAAGAAACGAAAGCTCATTGTTGCCTCTTGAATTGCTTCTTTCTGGCAATGATCATCTGCGTTCTGCCAAAGACCAGAAACTAATTATTAAAGCAGAAAATATTGGACGTTTTAATCAAAAATATAATAAATATTTGAAGCAGCAGAGGATACAGGGTGGCAGGAGGGTAATGGGATTAGTTTTAGATTGTTCCCGTGTGGACAAAATAAACCCCCTTCCATTTCTAATATTTTATCACTCTTCACATGACTAATGCAGCAGTGTGGGTGAGCAGGGAAGAATAATATTTTAGCACATGCAGAATTTAAATCCACCCAAATTTCATCAGAATGTCATCTCTGCAGAAGCATGCAGATCAATGATTATCCATTCATCCACAAAACAGGCTGTTTGACTTCTATTTCTTCGGCTTTCCACATTTTGTTAAGGCTGCATCATGCATGAAATGGTTGTGTACAGCCAACTGAAAGTGAGATTCCAATCCGTTTGAGAAGAACCACTGACATAATTTAAAATAAAAATGAAAGTCTGCACGTGAGGGGTCTGTTTATTTTTGTAGTTTGTGGCCTGGTATCATCAAATGACCAGAAACATGGCTGGATTATAAAATCCCAGCTGGTTCACTGATGTTCTTCAGAGAACACAAACTATCATTCTCACCTCATCTGATTGAAATGTGCTTCCCATGAGACTGTATGTGCTTATCTCTGAAAACATCTTGGGATGGACGGTAGCCGAAACCTTGTCAATCTCTCAGAGAACTCAACAGCAAATAAATAAACCAAAATAACTGACTTGAGTTGATCAAGGTCCATCATGGACTTGTACTAATCAATTTTTTACTTCATCAAGATGGCAGTGGAGTAGGGCTACTGACCCGAGGCTCCACCGTTAGGTCAGCTTCTCTTTCCTTTTGTTTCTTTTCTTTCTCTTTTCATGTTTTTTCTTTGCTTCTCTTTTCCTTTACTTATCTCTTGTCCAGAGCTTGGACAGAATTGGTGGTCAGGCATCCCAGTGGTGAAAGATGGCACTTGAGTATAAGTGACTTTGTTGTTAGTCGGGTCTGGCCCTGGTGAGGCGTAGGCGGAAGACAATTGGCCCAGCAATGAAAGATGTGCCTGAAGAGTGATGACTTCGACTTTGGTTGGGTGCAGTGTAGGTAGCCATGGCACAATGGAGGAGGGGTGGAGGCAAAAGCATAGTTGATGATGAGCTGGCTCAGGGCTAATGGACACTCTTTAAGCAATATCTTTCTATTTTTTAAATTATTCTTAAGCTATTCAAAATGGTGTCTGATCATGGTGACAATGGAAAAGCTTTTCAATTCACTTAACTGTTTTCTCACTGTAAAATATGTTCATTCATTCATTCATTCCTGACTTGAACTAATCAATACAACTGGAAGAAAACGTAAGAACTTTGCACAATTTGGTTTAGGAAACCAGAATTTGAACACTCTAAGTAATCATCTGTAAAAGTGAATTAACTAACTGACTGTCTTCTGCTTCAATAGCATAGCCTGAAGTCAGCTGGAAGTGGAATAATATTACAGTGCCAGAGAACAAGAGCGTGATCATCAGATAATGTGAGAGCTGCTTCAGCACTGTGATATTTTAATGGCAATTCTTCCTCCTGACTTCAACCTGAACACTTACTTTCGCTTAATGTAGCCCAGCAGTGGAAGCAGAAAAAGTAAGAGATGGTTTGAAATGAGTAACAAGAATCAGGGAAAGATGGCAAACAGAAACAGAAAATACTGAAATACTCAGCAGCTCTGTTTGGCAATGTCTTTGGAGAGAGAAGTAAAGTGGATATGTAAATATTTCACTTCTGAAGTAAGGTCCTTGGATTGAAAAATAGCTTTGAATGTGCTCTATGCCTTGTTGACATACTGTCCTTTGTTGACATCATTTTGGTGGCAATCAATATCCTCATTGACATTAATGTCACCAAAATCTACAACTCTACTGCAACTTCTCAATGACCTATTCATGTATGACTACTTTAACTGCCAAATAGACATGAATGAGACAAAAAAAAACTGCAGATGCTGGAATCCAAAGCAGACAAGCAGGAGGTTGGAAGAACATGACTGCCTTGCCTCCCTTCCTATTTCTGCAACACCAGATCAAATCTATGTTCTAGCATATACACACTCGATGTTCCAGATCTGGCTTCCTTCAGCTAGCCTAGCCTTCAACTATCACAGCCTACGCATTTTCAGCTTCTCCATAAATATTTCTGTCTTCATACGTTCACGTTTCTCCTTCAAAGGTTGCCTCAATATCTACCTCTGGTCTTGTCTCAGTCAGCACCCCAGTCCTTATCTCCCACCAACCCTCAGTGTCTGGTCAGGGAGGCTAGTGACACCTTTACTAAGTTGTTGTTTTTGTTGGACTCTGTTTTGTGAAAGGGCCCACATATTTTGGTGCTTGGGTCCATTTATACATTTGTTGTTTGTACTTATACAAAGCAATTAATCCAGACTCTCAAGAATAGACAAGTGAAAACAAATCGTTCTGCCTTTGGAAGTGTAATGGAGTACAAGGGCTAATGACCTACTGATTTTGTACTGGTCTGAGCTATGAATTGAGGGACAACATCGGTAGAGGACTGAAAAGTAAAAAGATTTGCATTTAAATTGTGCCTTTCAGAAGACACCAAAATGCTTTTGTTCAATAAAGTAATTCTGAAATACTCCTGTACTATAGGCAACAGAGCTGTCAAACTGTGTGCGGTCAGATCCCAGAACAGTAATGAGTTAATGTTTTAATGATGTTTGAGTGATAAAACTCTGCTGAAATATTGGGCTGAACTCACTTGCTCTTCTTTGGATTCATGCTGTGGAATCTTTTTGTGACCAAGAGGCAAAGGCCTCATCTGAGAGATGGCATCTCTGATGGTGCAGCACTCTCTCAGCTCTGCACTGGAATGGTGAAGAGGTCCATGTTCATTGTCACTCCTTGTCTGGAAGAGGCAACAACTTCTGGAGTCCATACACTTACAATGCCATACAGAGATTGTGGTGCTGTCAGTAATTCAATGCTTCTCCATGTAGGGTACTGCCAAAGCTCCCCCAAAACCAGCAATCAAATAGAAATCATCTAACTAATAAGAATTTGCCATTTTTTTGTTCTTGATCTTGTGGTTAAAATCCTCTGAAAGGTCATACCTTGTTGAATGTGTAAAACAGCGTCATGAACTGTGCATGATTTCAAAGACCTCGTGAAATACATTTTATAAGTATGGGGTGGCACAGTGGCTCAGTGCTGCCTTGCAGTGCCAAGGACCCATGTTTGTATCCCACCTCTGTCTGTGAGGAGTTTGCACATTCTCCCCGTGTCAGCGTGAGGATGCTCTGATTTCCTCCCACAATCCAAAGATGGACAGGTTAGGTGAATTGGCCATACTAAATTGCCCATAGTGTTGGGTGCATTAGTCGGGGGTAAATATAGGGCAGGGGAATGGGTTTGGGTGGGTTACACTTTGGAGGGTTGGTGTGGACTTTTTGGATCAAATGGCCTGTTTCCATAATGTAGGGAATCTAATAAGTCTGAAATGGCAAATTTCTCTATATTGATTGAGTAATACATTTCAGTGGTTTTTTAAAGAGGTTTATGAGGTTTGAACTATCTTTAACCCATGTGTACATGTCAGTCATTAGCTTACACTCCGTAAGATGGTGAGCTAAAAAGTGAAGGACATTAAAGAAACGTTCAGTTGCTGGCTTGCCCTTTGTGAGAATACTTCAATATGACTGTTTTTTTTTACATTCCTCAGCAATGACTGGAAATCCTCTTGCTAAATTTGAAATGCCACTGTGAAAGGGGAGATTATGCTACACTTAATCTTTGTAGTCAGCTTACTTTGAGGGAGGAAGCAATTGCAATTGCTTGTTTGACTTTTCTTAGCTACTTTTCCACATAACCTCTGTTGAATTGTTCTTTGACAGTGATGAAAAAGTCTTAGTTTGAATGGACAAAACATACAATGGGGCTTCCATCCAAATTCCTGACCTTGTCCTTTAACCAAAGAAACTACCATGCAATCCAGGAATAAAAGCTTGGTAAAATCTGTCTTAATATCTAAGCTTAATACTCTCTCACATCTGTAATGAGACTGAACATGGAGGCAATAATTATCAAAAATGTCTGAACGGACTTGTTTCCCATGTTTCAGGAAAAAAAGGATGGAGGATGATCTGATGGGTGCTTTTAAGATCATTAAAGCTTAGACACATCTAAGATATTTCCACTTGTTAGGGAGAACAGAGCCAGGGGCCATAAAAATAAGGTAATTACTAACATCGATTTCAGGAAAAAAACTTCTTTACCTAGAGATTAAGAGGACTTATGACCACAAGAAGAAGTTGAGGCAAATAGAATAGTTGTGCATTTATGGGGAACTAAATAAGCACATGAAGGAGAATGGAATGGAAGGATATGATAGTGGGGGTTTGATTAAGAAGAAAGTGGGAAACATAAGAAATAAGAGCAGCGTTGAGCAATTCAGTTCCATAAGCCTGCTATACCTTTCATAAGATCATGGCTGATCTGCCTAAGGCCTCAATTCCTCTCTCCTGCCAGCTCCTCATAACCTTCAACCTCATTGATATTTCAAAAGTCTATCTGCCTCCTTTTAAAATGCTTTCAGTGATCTAGCCTCCATAACACTCTGAGGTAGAGAATTCAAGACCTTCATTACCCTTTAGGAGAAGCAAATCCTTCACATTCCAGTTTTAAATGTGTTTCCCATTATTTAACAAGCTGATGGTTCAAATGAAACCTGCTGTCTGAATGATACAGCTTTCTCCCTAGTACTGGCACCAGTGTCACATGAATGTGAAGCAATTTATTTTTCTTTCTGAAGTAGGATCATTGGACCTGAAATGTTAACTCTGCTTTCTCTCCATAGATGCTGCCAAACTTGCTGAGCTTTTCCAGCAATTTCTGTTTTTGCTTCTTCCTGCCCCACAAAGCTTTGGAACTCAAATTTACCTCTCTGATCTTATTTACCCTGTGCCAATTTGCATATGGCTCAGGTACTAATTCAAAGATTATTACCTTTATGACTCTGATTTTTAATTTAGTCTTGAGCTACTCATAATCCCTCAGTCGAATGTCTTTCCTTGTCCTTTATCATTGGTGCCTATGTAGACCATGACAACTGGATCTTTCTCCTTCCACTACAAGGTCCTCACAAGCCCAGGCGAGCTGTTCTGAACCTTGGCACCAGGTAGGCAACACAGCCTTCAGAACTCTGTGTCTCTGTTTGCCACATAGTGAACAGTATCTATTCCCCTAACCAACCTTTCCTAATTACTATTACACTTCTCTTTTCTACGCACCATTTGAATGGTGCTTTGGACCACTTTTCTGGGGTCAGTTCATTTATCCTCCACAGTCTGTATCCTTGTCCACACCGGGAGCAAGAATTTCATTCATATTGGCTTGCAGCACTTGCTAAGGCTTCTCCAAAGCTAAAATCTGGATCCTAATACTTGTTTCACTCACAGTAACACCCATCTGTACCTGATCATGGACCAAAATTGAAGTAATTAATCCCAGGGTTTGACTATCTCTTGAAACACAATGTCCCAGGTAACTCTTTGCCCTCCCTATTGTGTTGCGATGACAACGTTTCAACTCCAACTCATCAATCTGAGCTGAAACTCCTTGAACAGCCAACATTTGCTGCAGATGTAGTCACTGCAGATTTCACTAATGTTGACCAGCTCCCACATACTACAGATGCAACACATCAGCTGCCTAGCTATCTTTGACCTATTTAAGTCATTAATTTCAATGTTATACATTTAAAAGTGAATATCTTACTGTATTCTTCAGCTGTATTATTGACTCCTGATTTAAACCACTTTGTCAATCAAAAAGTACATGGAAAAATATACCAAAGCCTTCCTGTATTCCAGTGATAACTCATTTCAGCTCTTACAGTCA
Organism: Chiloscyllium punctatum; assembly: GCF_047496795.1. NCBI lineage: Eukaryota > Metazoa > Chordata > Chondrichthyes > Orectolobiformes > Hemiscylliidae > Chiloscyllium > Chiloscyllium punctatum. The sequence continues at coordinate 70,640,822 of NC_092760.1, forward strand.
GGAACAGGTTGAAGGGGCTCTCTGCAACTGGTTTTGATCTCCTGCTGTTGCTGCAATTCTAACATGGGTCCACTCTTCCCTTTCTGAAGCTGTTGACCGGCTCACATGGAGCATATGACCTTTTCCCCTACTGTAAACAGGTTATGATTGCATCTAAAGAAGGCTGTAAAAATGTTTGCATGATAATTTGGTAAGCTCATTAATATGACTGAGGAAAAACAAAATGATAATCAAATGCAAATAATGCGAGGAATAATTTTACCACCCCTTTCTCTGCATTAATGCGCTGAGTACCTTGCCAAATCTGCATTTGCTTTTTGAATACAGCAATCAGCTCATTCTACATGAAGAATGAAAACATTTCAGCTCTGCATATGATAACTGTTCTTACTAGAATGACAGTGACCAGCAAAATGTGGCCATTTTATGATCTTTGACAGTGAAAGTGCTAGTTTGTGTTTGAATTAAATATGTCATTCTCAGCAAGTGTCACATTTTATTTTTTCACTCATTACTAGGATGAAGTACATACCTAATCTGTCTCAAGGCTTAAATTGAGTTGGCACCCAACGAAATGCAACTGAATTTATTAAACTTCTTATAATTCGACTTTATTAAATGCTTTTGAGTGTGAGCAAAAGCCCAGGCAATACACTTCCTGCTGGATATTTGCGACAAATGTTTCCCAACAAATGGAGGTAAGCTCCAACATATTTAAGGTGGTTAAATCCCTATAACTGAAGCCAGGTCAGGATCCCAATGTAATCCCACCCTCATAGTTCTTAACCACAGAATGTTTCTGTCTCAGCAGTATACAGCACTCCATGCTGTGGTTGCAACTTTTTTAGGATTATCAAAGTAACTGAAAACCTTCTTCAGAGAAACTGACTAGCTAGGAAGCCTTTCTTCAGTTCCACTGAAGAGTTCCATCCTGGTCCTTGAGTGACTACTGTTCAAACTGCTTCTACTCTCATTGCTGTACAGGTAGTTATCAAACACCTGGAAAGCAGTTCACCTGCCCAGCACTTCATTCACATTCAGCAGCACTTCCCTGCTATTGGCCTGCACCACGGCATGGGAGCAACGTGTGGCGTTTCACCTTCCACCTTCTCTGAGGGTCAACCGTAAAGACACATCATGTTCAAATGCTCTAGCAGAAACAGTGGGAGCACTATCAGCAGCAGTACTTACCTTCTCCTCAGGCATATACCCCTCTATAGAGCAGAGGGAATGGTTGCCATAATCTAGGTGGAGGAAAGTCAGCACACAACATGGTTCAATGGAATTAGGTCTACTCTCCCAACATGTCTGAGGACTAAAGCTCCAACAGGACTAGACTCTCATAGTTGATATCTGTAGCCTCCTGGAACAGGACCTCCATTCCGCTGCAGCATGTTGCATAATTTGCCAGTGGCTGATGAGCCACCCAACCATCTTCACCAGGTCTCTGTCTCTTGAAATCTCTTTTAAATTATATATTGAATTTTTAAAAACTTGTTGCAATAAGTTATAAAACATCTCAACTTGAATGTACAATATTTGCAAGAAACTTCAATTTGTTTCAATACAGCATGTACTGATATGATTGTAATGGACTTACTATTTACAAAATACATTTTATTGTGAAATTGCAAAAGTGCATATGATCTGGGAATGATTAGATTAGATTAGATTAGATTAGATTACTTACAGCGTGGAAACAGGCCCTTCGGCCCAACAAGTCCACACCGACCCGCCGAAGCGTAACCCAACCATACCCCTACATCTACATCTACCCCTTACCTAACACTACGGGCAATTTAGCATGGCCAATTCACCTGACCTGCACATCTTTGGACTGTGGGAGGAAACCGGAGCACCCGGAGGAAACCCACGCAGACACAGGGAGAATGTGCAAACTCCACACAGTCAGTCGCCTGAGGCGGGAATTGAACCCGGGTCTCCGGCGCTGCGAGGCAGCAGTGCTAACCACTGTGCCACCGTGCCGCCCACAAATAGGTGGCAAAATCTACCTATTCATAAGTTGTGTTTCCCACTCTGAAATATTTTTTGTGACGAGGAATAAGTTCCTAAGATTTTTCTTAGTCTCTCATAGCCAGAGTGATCCATCATTAAGTAGCCCACAACAGTGACCTTTAAAAAGATCCTTCTGTTTTTCTCCCATTCTTTTCGACATATGGGTGTGAGCTGTGGCTGTGAGCACTCACCTTTGAATCAAAAAATTGTGAGTCAATAATCCCAACTGATGCTTCAATACCTCATAACAATTCACATTTTGGAAAGGTCAGACAATCTTTTCTGAAGTGTAGATGAGAGCTGTGAATAGGGACCTAAGGAATCCTTATCATAGCAGGGTCTGAAGGAATTCCTCATGAAATTGATACTTCAGCTGGACAATTCCCCTACATCTGGAGCCCTCTGAAAGTCTCCATTTAAATCAGAAAATTCAGAGGGTTTCACAGAAGTTATATAAATCATAACCCACCAAAAGTTAGTTGACATAATAAAACCTAGTCTAAGTCCTGAGTAACTGTTAAGCTGACCCCATACTTACCTTACATACCCCAACTATAAGTCCCCTTACAATACAGAACACCTACTATCCCTCCCAAGACTTGGCCAACATCTCCCTCTCCACCTGCGACTCCCCTTCCCCTGGATGTGAACCCCTGTTCCCCAAACATCATTCCTTCTGCAAATTGAAAGTGTGCCAATGCTGCATTGACCCGCATGCAGAAGCTCCCCCCCAAATGCTGAACCTGACATTTTCCATCCACTCTGACCTATTTTAAACATTTCATCACTTAACTGAACCCTTGCAATCTTGTCCCTACTTACCTTACTTACATGGCACCATATCAACCTGCCACCCTACCCACCTGGAACCCTACCATTACCCACCTGGCACACCACATACCTGATACCAAAGCCTCACACTTACCTCTGTACTTATCATTTGACAGCACTAATCAAAATGGCCATGTGTGATGTTGAACCTTTTAACTTCAGTATACGACAACCAACTATTATGTAAAACTATGAGAGACCTGCCAGAGTGGAAGTACAGCTCCTAATTTCTGAAGGTGCCTTGATCAGAATCTCCTGTTAGAAATGTGGAGCTCTTTTGTTTCATGAAGGAAAGGAGCAGAACGGCTATCTTAATGTAATTGCCACTCCTTCGAAGATCCTCCTGTATCTCCAATACAGGTTTGAGGCCTTTGGACTCTTGTGAATATCTTCTTAGCACTCGATTAAATTAAACAAATGAATTAATAAAACACAAACCCTTACATTTGGTATTGGAAGATATAAGTATGATTTACAAAAACTTTGGTCAGGAGGTTGCAAATGTACTGTTCTGACAGCTGTTTCAGTAAGATTAGATCAAAAATCCCCGAAGAGCTCCAGAATAAAACATATAGAGCAGTTTATATATAGGTCCCTTTAATGTAATGCTATTTCGCCGATGCACTTTGATTACATCTGATCAGTTTCCCAACAATCAGTCTGTGCAACAACATCAGTTTATTCAATAATAAGAAAGTTACATGTACCTATTATGAAGTTCCTCCTTATCTCTTACAAAAGCATTCATAATGGAAATCTATTCATATCACTGTCTCCCTAAAGTCTTCTTGACTAATTTATTACATCTCTTATCGCTCCTCACGGACAGTTAATGAGCTGGTAATATATCTCTTTTGCTTCAGGCCTGACCTAATATCCAAAACTCTGAACCAAGTTCTGTTAACCTAATAATCCTGTGTCTGCTGGGCTATATCAATTCCGTTCCACCAGTGTCTGGACTTTAACATTCGCATTTTTGTTTTACAATCCTGCAATGGCTTCACTATCCAGCAGCGACCACCCCTATCCCTCCAATCCACTCCTCCCCATATCCCGAAGTGGCTGCATTCCTTCAATTTTCGAATCTCACACATCCCAAACTTTCATTACCCTACTATTGACAGCCAGGTACCAAGCTGCCTGGGCCCTAAGAACTCTCCATGTTATTTTCCACCTTTAAAACACTCTTGAAAACTATCCTTTTGACCCATAATGGTCTACTCTAATATCTCTTGTCTCAATGTCAAATTTTCTTTGATAACAAAGTAACTTTGGATGCTTTACTGCTATATGTTGGTTAACTGGCTTAGGACAGGTTCCTGAACTGTTAATAGGTTCAAACAGTTTATTACATGTTGAGAAATAATATACAAATTTACATAAGTATGTCTCACTCTGCCAAAATGATGATAAACTGTGTCTCGATCATGAGTTCTCCAACATCATCATAGTCAGCACTAATCACACAGACCCAAACATTAAGCCCTTCAAACCCTAATTGTGCATATTACAGGCACTATGTAAATGTAAGTTCTTGTTTTTACTGCAGCATGCCAATTGCAGAAATGAATATTCAAATATGGACAGGTATTTTAAAGCATATTGTGGCGACTCTACCACATCCAGCTGTACTTACATATCATACTGGTTAAAGAATATTTTGGAACATCCTGAACTCATGTTAGGTGCTATACATACAAGAAACAGCTTTTCATTAAATCTGTATGCATAAGACTTTGAGGGCTGTAATTTCCTCAAATGAGGCACTAGTGCATAGCCTTCTATAAAATCCTTTCATGCGATGTTTTATTGGAATCAATGATTTGTTTATTTTGTAAAAGGTTGCAGCTACATTAGGGTAGAGTACAGTGGATTTTCCAAGATGTTTTCCCTCTAACTTCAGCAAACTCACGATGGGACAAAGCCTGTAATATGCTTCTTGCAACTGGCACACTCTGCTGAGCAATGAGTTAACACTTTTATGTGAATTTCTCACTCATTGCAAAATAAAACTCGCAATGCAGTGTAGAGAAAGGTTAGAACTCCATCAAATAACATTTGTAATGAGTAACATTTGAGTTACACAAGTGCCAGGCAATGATAATTTCGCCCAGGGCGAATCTAACCATCTCCCTTTGACATTCAGTGGCATTAACATCAGTGCTAACATCCTAGGGTTACCATTAACTGGAAACTGGAGTGAAACCAACCTAGCAAACCTTTGTTTGCAGTCCCTCTAGTTATGAACATTTTGGTTTGGAAAGGTCAAGTAAAAAGAAAATGATTATGCCCTTTGCTGTGAGACAAATGGTTTAACAATGTTAAATTAAAATTTGTATTAGTGTCATAGGAAGTGAATGCAACTCTCCCAAGGTCCATTATCAACATGGGGAGAATGCAACAAAGGTAGCAATCAGCTCTACATTTTCAGTCAAGAACCAATATGATCGCTGGAGAATTCTAAGTGCAGTTTAATCCATATTTTAAAATAAGGCGGTGTTTGCAACACTAGCTCATGTGTGCTGTTTAATTTCAAACTGCGTGTGCACAGACATGTAGGATAGGTACATCCACAGAGCAGTAAGGACTGCAGTTCCAGGATCTTGACTCAATGTCAGAAACGGCACCATTATATAGTTCTAAGTCAGGGCAGTTCTGGCATGTGAAAGTTACCATAGTCCCAGAACCTGTGCTCTCATTAGAGAGGTTTAACTAGTGGGGAGTTTAACCTGAGAGTCACCATATTTCTGGTGTCGAGTGAAGTTGTGAAGGTGAAACTTTATGGTCAGCTCAGGTAGTACAGGAATTGAACCCATACTGTAGGTATGACTCTACATCACAAACCAGCCCTTCAGCAAACTGAGTTAACCAACCAAAGACAACTTGTGATGGCGTTCCCACGTATCTGCTGCTCTTGTGCATGGGAAATTGTGCCTCGCAAACTTAGAGTCATAGAGTCATAGAGATGTACAGCATGGAAACAGAACCTTTGGTCCAACCCATCCATGCTGGCCAGGTATCCCAATCTAGTCTGGCCTGCCAGCATCCAGCCCATATCCCTCCAAACACTTTCTATTCAAATACCCATCCAAATGCCTTTAAAAGTTGCAATTGTACTAGCCTCCACCACTTCATCTGGCAGCTCATTTTATACACGAACCACCTTCTGTGTGAAAAAGTTGCCCCTTAGGTGTCTTTTATATGTTTTCCCTCTCACCCTAAACCTATGCCCTATAGTTCTGGACTCCCCCTACCCAGGGAAAAGACTTTGTCTATTTATCCTACCTATGCCCCTCATAATTTTGTAAACCTCTATAAGGTCACCGTTAGCTTCCGACGCTCCAGGGAAAACAGCCCCAGCCTGTTCAGCCTCTCCCTATAGCTTAAATCCTCCAACCCTGGCAACATCCTTGTAAATATTTTCTGAACCCTTTCAAGTTTCACAACATCTTTCCGATAGGAATAGACCAGAATTGCACACAATATTCCAACAGTGGTTTAACCAATGTCCTGTACAGCCACAACATGACCTCCCAACTCCTGTACTCAATACTCTGACCAATAAAGAAAAACATACCAAACACCTTCTTCACTATCCTATCTACCTGCAACTCCACTTTCAAGGAGCTATGAATCTGCACTCCAAGGTTTCTTTGTTCAGCAACGCGCCCTAGGACCTTACCATTAAGTGTATAAGTCCTGCAAAATTTGCTTTTCCCAAAATGTAGCACCTCGTATTTATCTGAATTAAACTCCATCTGCCACTTCTCAGCCCATTGGCCCATCTGATTGAGTTTTTTGAAGCAGTGTCAAAGTAGATTGATGATGGCAGAGCAATAGATGTTGTCTATTTGGACTTAAGCAAAATACTCAACAAGGTTCTGCATAGTAGACTGATTAGTAAGATTAGATCATATGAGATCCATGGGGAGCTAATCAATTGGAATAAAAGTTGGCTTGAAGGTAGGAGACAGTGGTGGAGGATTGCTTTTCAGCCTAGAGGCCTGTGACCAGCATGTGTGTCATAAGGATCGGTGCTGGGTCCACTGCTTTTCATCGTTTATATAAATGATTTGGATGTGAATACAGGTCGTATGTTTAGTAAGTTTGCAAATGACGCCAAAATTGGAGGTGTAGTGGACAGTGAAGAAGGTTACCTCAGTGTATAATGGGACCTTGATCAGTTGGCCCAATGGTTTGAGGAATGGCAGTTGAAGTTTAAGTTAAATAAATGTGAGGTACTGCATTTTGGTAAGGCAAACCAGGGCAGAACTTATTCAGTTAACGGTAGGGCCCTGGAAGTGTTGCCGAACAAAGAGAACTCATGGTGCAGGTACTTAGTTCCTTGAAAATTGAGTCATAGGTGGACAAGGTGATGAAGAAGGCATTTGACATGCTTGTTTTCATTGGTCAGAACATTGAGTGTAGGATTTGGGATATTATGTTGCAGTTGTACAGGACATTAGTGAGGCCATTTTAGAATACTGCATACAATTCTGGTTGCCCTTCTATAGGAATGATATTGTTAAATTTGAGCAGGTACAGAAAAGATTTACAAGGACGTTGTTGATACTGGAGAGTTTGAATTATATGGAGAGACTGAATAGACTGGGACTTTTTTTTCCCTGGAGTATTGAGGCTGAGGAGTGACCTTATAGAGCTTTATAAAGTCATGAGGGGCATTGATAGGGTAAATAGACAAGGTCTTTTTCCTCTGGTGGGGGAACTAGAGGGCATAGGTTTAAGGTGAGGGGGAAGATTTGAAAGGGACCTGAGGGGCAGCTTCTTCATGCAAAGGGTAGTGCGTGGATGGCATGAGTTATCAGATGAAGAGGTGGGTACAATAATGACATTTAAAAGATATCTGGATTGGGTGTGTGAATAGAAAGGATTTAGAGGGATGTGGGCCAAATGCTGGCAAATAGGGCTAAGTCAGAGTGGGATATCTAGGTAAAAACAAGGACTGCAGATGCTGGAAACCTGATGAAGGGCTTTTGCCCGAAACGCCGATTTTCCTGCTCCTCGGATGCTGCCTGATCTGCTGTGCTTTTCCAGCACCACTCTAATCTAGATTGGGATATCTAGTCTGTTTCCATGCTGTATGACTCTATGACTCAATCACTATCTCCCACTAGCACATGCTATGTGCATAAGTTCAATCCCAATTACTTCCAGCAATATGGTCCCCAGGTGTGTGATTGATGTGAAAGTTGCCAAATCATCTGCAGTATGATCGAGAATAATGGTGTAGCCAGTTATAAAATGTTACCAAATCTCAGAATTTTTGTGTAAATAGTTCAGTGGAGTTAACAGTTCAGAATCAGCAAAAGCGAAATAATATTTAGCTTTTGGCAGACAGTTTTTGTTTATCAAATCCTAGTCAACTCAATACTGCCACAAGCTTCTATGATAAGTAGGATCAGATGGGTAGATGTAAAATTCAGAAGTGCTGATATATTTTTCTCTACATGTTTAGTCAGTAAACATCAGACTTCAAAGCTTTCTTCACAGAATCTCCTGAGAACATTGTCACATTAGTGTCAGCTAAAACCTGGCTCCTTAATTGATCAAGTACAAGAACAGCACCTTTTCCAAAGTCCTATCATTATGGGATGAACACAAAGAACCCCTTGTCTCTTCTGCCAAATTTTAAACTGACTGAATGCAAAAGGATCTCAATTATAATTGATAGACAGGATGGATGCACACATCAATCAAAATTCACAGTAACCTACATGCCTAGTGGTGGTCTATCCCCATTTAATGTATTCTAGAGTCAGCTAGCCTAAAGTAATTAGGCAGATAATGTTAATGAGGTCACTGCCAGCAATGTGATTTGTAAAATCATACACAGATGAATGAGTAACGATGAGTGTCTGGCAGTCCACAGTAAGTTACAGTTTTCTGTGTCCTGGACACCGATACTCTCAGGTTGTAACTTTAAACCATGCCCAGGGTGTGGCCTGTGAAGCATCTGCTCTTATTGTCCTCCTTATGTAAGGCCTGAGGCAGCCATAGGCCCTAGCCATTGGCAGCCAGGCCAGGGAATGGAAACAAACTGGGCATCGTTACATCCTTCCTCATATTCTAAGGAGAGACTCAGAGCAAGAAAGAGAGAGAGAAAGAAAAGAAGAGAGACAGACGGACAGAGAGTGCAAGAAATAGCAACGCAGACAGAACTGCCTCATCTTCTTAGAGAAATAGTGGCTGGGTTAGCTTTACAATGTTTTTTGCGTCCAACCAATTGGGATGAGCTGCTAAAACTAAAGAAATGCCACTTTCCGCCCCCCCCCACATTTTCTGGAGGACCTAACACATTCCATGATATGATTTTGAAGACAAGCAGGACTGTTCCCCTAGTGTCCTTGCCAAAATTTACCCCTCATCCAGCATCACCAAAGCAGTAACTTTGCTCATTTACGTCATTGCTGTTTGCAAGATCATTCTATGAACACACTAATTGCTGTGATACCTACTTTGACGAGTTGGTATACATGTTGTATAAATAAAGTTAGCCTTTATGTCTCTCTCTCTCTCCTTCTCTCTCTCTCTCTTTCTCTTTTTCATCTGGGATACTTGAGAATGACCAGCTGCAAAGAGAAGCTCCAGACCAGCACGGCCGAAAGCCCAGAGAACCCTTAATGCCTGTTTGTCAGCAAGTTCATGGGTAAAATAATGTCACTGTCTGAATGATATCATCAGGTCAGTTCCATGTCAGTGAGGGTCACATGGCTGGGATGAGGCTCTGTCAAGCTGCCCACCTGTTAAAATGGACTGGAATAAGGTAAGCATGTCCTTTCAGTAGAATTTAAAGCAGAGAAATAGGCTAGTTGATCCAAAAGATCCATGCCAATGATAAGATACATTTAACATTAAGGTACAAATAACCATAGAACAGTATGGAGTGTGTGCCAGTTCTTTCAAAGAACACTGGAGTTAGTGCCAAATCCCTGCTCTTTCCCCATATCTCTGCAATATTTTGTTCCTTCATGTAATTGTCTCATTTCCTTTTGAAGGCTGTTATTGAATCTGCACCACCACCCTTGCAGGAGTACGTTCCAAATTCAACCACAATTAGTGTAAAACAAGTTTTCCTCATGTTTCCTCTGACCCTAAATCTATGACCTTTTGGTTATCAACTCTTCAGCCTTGGGAAATAGTTGTTCCCAATGCATGACTTTTCATTCAGGTGATCCAGTTTCCTCCCACAGTCCAAAGATGAGCAAGCTAGGTGGATTAGCCATGGGAAATTACCTCATAAGTGTTCAGGGATGAGTAGTCTAGATGGGTTAGCTATGGTAAATATGGGGCTTACAGGGTTTATGTAGGCGACTGGGTCTGGGTGTTGATCCTCTTCAGAGGGTTGGCGCAGTGGTCTCTTTCCGCACTGTCGGGATTCTATGACTCTATGATTCTATTTACAATATCTAAGCCCTTAAAGATTTAAACACTTCTAACATATTGTTTAAGCTTCTCTATTTTAAGTCAAGTTCACTTCAGCTTTTCCAGTCTATCTATTTAAGTGTAGTCTCGCATCCCTGGAACTAAATAAGTAAGTCTCTTCTGTACCTGTTCTAAAATATTTATATTTTTATTCGTTTTCATCTCTTGTATTTAATCTAGTTTGCTCAAAACACATCACTGTTATTTATACAGTCATAGAGGTGTACAGCACAGAAGCAGACCCTTCAATCCACATCGTCCATGCCAACCAGATATCCTAACATAATCTAGTCACATTTGCCAGCATTTGACCCATATATCTCTAAGTCTTTCTTATTCATATACCCATCCAGATGCCTTTTAAATATTGTAATTGTACCAGTCTTCACCACTTCCTCTGGCAACTTATTCCATACATGCACCACCCTCTGTGTGAAAAAGTTGCCCCTTAGGTCCTTTTTACATCTTTTCCCTCTCACCTTAAACCTATGCCCTCTAGTTCTAGACTCCCCCAAGTCAGGGGAAAGACCTTGTTCATTTACCCTATCTGTGCCCCTCATGATTTTATAAACCTCCATAAGGTCACCCCTCTGACACTCCAGGGAAAACAGCCTGAGCTGATTCAGCCTCGGCCTATAGCTCAAACCCTCCAACGCTGACAACTTCCTTGTAAATCTTTTCTGAAGTTTCAAGTTTTGCAACATCCTTCCTATAGGAGGGAGACCAGAATTTATTCACCTTAACTGCTCCACATAGTAGTGAGCTTCACTTTCTCATCAGTCTTGGGTAACAAGGGTTCTCTTCTACTCCCCATTTGATTCATTAATAACTAACTTATATTTATGGCTATAGTAATGATAGCATTGACACCATCTTCTCTACATTTCCCAGAGCAAACATTTTCAGCACTATTCATATCTCTAGCAAATCATCCCTCAGTTTTATCATTTTCGAGGAAAGAGACCCGACCTATTCAATTTTCCCTTACAGATATAACTTTGCAGTTTTCTTTTTATCCATGTCAATCTATTCAACAATGCTCGTATTGAATGGTGGAGCAGGAATTAAGGCTGACTCCTGCTCCTGTTTTTTATGTTTCTATTTTGCAGCTTCTCCAGTGCCTTTTTTTTTAATACTATTGAGACCAGAATTGCAACCAGCGTTCTCAGTCTGGTATGAGCAAAGTTTGATCAAAGTTTAACATAATATCCATCAGAACATTTAAAAAACTGGAACTGAAATGGACCGTTTGGTCTCTTCAGCCTGACCCATTCTTCAATAAGATCACGTCCAGGCAACAACTCATCTTCCATGCTAGCTTCTCAGACCACTCAATATTTAAAAAGTCTGTCTGCCTCCTCTTTAAATACTTTCAGTGATGTAGCCTCCACAACTCTCTGGGGTTGGGAAGGCGAAATATTCATTACCCTCTGGGAGAAGAAATTCCTTTGCATCCCAGATTTAAATGAGTATACTCATACTATGGAACTATGTCCTAAATAGATGTTTTATAGTCTGTACACCCAGTTCATGTAGGAACCCTCTGGAGAAACAGCCATGCTGTATATAGCCATGGATGTATTTGCTGATTCATCTACTGCTGAGGTTATGTTAGAGATTGAGAGAACACTCAATCCCTGTTGGCATTCTGCTTACATCCACTTGCCCACTGTCAGGTGGGAGATGTACAGGAAACAGTAGGGAAACCCAGTGTGCAGTTGTTAATCACCTTCATTCTCTGACCTAATCAATTAGCCTAAAGCATGGCAATACATTTCCTGTTGCATGTTGAGAGAACAGTCCCAGTTTTTGAATTTTAATACCTGGGACCTTGCATAGACTAAAATAGTTCTTATAAAAAGGAAAATCATTGACTAAAGATGGCTGCTGTGATCACCTGATCACAGTAGAGCCAGTTTATGAAGCCATCAATAGCTTGTCATCAAAATGAGTCACTCAGATGTATATCCCCTTCTTGATGTAAACATTTCTGGAAGGGAATACAAAAGGACTGTATCACATACAACAGCTTTTGGGTAGAGAGAGAAAGAGATAAGAAAATGGAATCATGACAGCAGAACTGGAAGGCTTGCTTTCACTCATCCTGCTTGTCTGTTATTAAAGCAAATCGGAAAACTATCATTCACTGAGTTTACAAATTTTATGAAAGTTGAGGTTACAATACAACACTTAAACAACTGTAGTCTCAGGTGAAAAACTAGCACCTCAAGAATTCTAAGGACATTTAAATAAAACCTAGCTGTTCTTTGTACTCCATCAAATCCACCTTTTAAACTTTCTGTCTGTGTTTGTGTGTGCAAGCAAATCTTTATGCATGTGCTTTTGATGTGCCATTTCATTACTTTTCTCAGGGTTAAGAAGTAATAAATTCCTCTTTTGTTTACTCAAGAAAACCTTTTAATTGCCTCCTTAATTTTGATGGTACTACATTTCATGGAAAAGTGATACTGTTGCATGCAATAAAAAATGTGTAGTCAACTGAGAGGGTTAAAAAGCGGGGAGCTATTCTCTCCACCTGATCAGATCATAACAAAACTGGGGACTCAGAACCTGGAATAGATCCTACAGTCAAATAAAAGAATTGGAGTACAGAAAACAAGTTGTTCCTTCAAAGCTGTTTTAGATAAAATCTGAAAAATGTTTTCTTGGTTCTGTAATATTAAATTGCTAAAATGCTTATATTTGATGCTAATGCAGGCTGGAGTAACTTGTGAAAGAAAATTTACTTTGAAAGAGTAAATGGGGAAGCTGGGTACTTAGAGAGGTGGATATCTACTGAAAGGCTGGAAAACATATACAGGTAGAAGACCCTTGATCCAGATTTCGGAACTTTTTGGTTTTTGGATGTTCGGATAAAGGAGCTGCTACCTGTATACCAAAAGTGGTAGTTAGATATCTGGGGTGGAAACTGGGGCAAGTGAGGCAGATAAATTAATGGTGGAGCAACAGAGATCAGAATTCGCAAAAGGAGATAAAAGAGGAAAGAGAATGACAGGAATGATTTTAAAAAACGGTGTTTAAATTGAAACAGCTCAAGCTTAGATTTACTTACAGTGTGGAAACAGGCCCTTCGGCCCAACAAGTCCACACCGCCCCGCTGAAGCACAACCCACCCAGACCCATTCCCCCTACATTTACCCCTTCACCTAACACTACAGACAATTTAGCATGGCCAATTCACCTAACCTGCACAGTTTTGGACTGTGGGAGGAAACTGGAGCAAACCCACACAGACACAGGGAGAATGTGCAAACTCCACACAGACAGTTGCCTGAGGTGGGAATTTGCCTGAGGTCTCTGGCGCTGTGAGGCAGCAGTGTTAACCACTGTACCACCGTGCTACCCATAAACTGTTAAAACAGAATATCAGTGAAGGCAACTCTGGTGAGGGAAACACACCTAATCCGAATGCAAAAGGTGAAGTATTCAAGCTGACTCATTTAATCTCTAAATTAGGAGAAGCAGAGCCTTTTTCACTGCTTTTGAGCAGGTAGCAGAGCCTGTTGCAGAGCAGGCTGACAGGCAAAGTTCATGAAGTTTACTTCTTCTACAATAAAATAAAAGCTGCCATAAACCTGTTCTCCCAATAGAGAGAGAGATGGCTGATGGTTGTTTAACCTGACGGTCAACATTGCTCAGGTTTAGAGGAAGAGGTTGAGAAGGAGACTCCTTTATGGTAACCTTAGACAGCATGGGAATTAAATATGGCTCATAATTGTCACTGCATCACAAACCAGCTATCCAACCAACTGAGCTGAGCACAGTGTCACAGATGATGAGGTGACAAAAGAGGCTGTTTTATATGAATACCAGTTCGTGCCACAGAATAACAGCAAAAATTCTTTAACTTCAAGAAATGACCTGACCAGATGTACCTGGAATTTGAGAGAAAGTGAGGACTTCTGATGCTGGAGAGTCAGAGTCAAGAAGTGTGGTGCTGGAAAAGCACAGCATTTGAGGAGCAGGACAGTTGACTTTTCGGCCATAAGCCTTTCATCAGGAATGGCCGAAACATTGACTTTCCTGCTCTTTGGATGCAGCCTGACCTGCTGTGCCTTTCTAGCGCCACAGTTTTCGTACCTGGAATTTAAACGGCTCGAGCAACTCAGTATTTAACAATAGGTATGGGCAATTCAAATTTAGGCCACCTACAAGTACCTTTGTGAGGTAATTCACCTTGAAGAGTTCAATAATTCTCCTGGGGGAGCTCAAAACCCAATATATTGAAGAAAGTAAACACCACATTATCAGCCATAGGCTTGTTAGAAAAGGAATTTATAAAGGTGCCTAAGCCTGGTATGTGGATTATAGCCAAAAGCAATGAAGGGTTAAAAATTCGAAAGGGGCTGCAGTCCAGAGAACAAGTCTGGCTGACTCCCTATTTTAAATCCAGGTTAGGACAAAAAGAGTTAATTCAGAAAATGGGTGTTGTCATTGCAATTTTTTTATTGTTGTGACCTTGTAATGGAATGCTTACCATAAATGAAAAAAAAAGAAATATAGCATGTCCTTTTTTTATGGTGGGGAGGTATTATGATAGCAGTAAAAATGAGCTATCAATTTTCAACTCCCTTCATCTGGCTTTAATACCTGGGGCTTTTTTGTGGACGAAAGTCATTTTTAAAAAGGAAAAACATTGACATAGGTTTGCTGCAGTAATCACCTGGCCACAGGCTGAACTAGTTCAAGAAGCCATCCATAAACAAAACCCAGTCTCAACTGTTTCTTCAAAACTGACTGAAACCAGTCTCTAAGATCCAAATCTTCTTTTTAATTTAAAACTTTCTGGAAGATTCACATGTTGTGAAAAAATGTCGCCTGCAGGGTTTTCAGCTTTGAAAAAATGAAGCTGCTCACAGGAATACACAAAGGAACTGAATTTCAGGTAATAGCTTTTGGGCAGGGATACAGAAGAAAATGCATTCATAATGGTATAACAGGAAAACATGCTCTGACTTTAGATTTCTCTTGAAAACAGTGCCTGCAGATAAAGCAAATTGGAGAAACATCCATTCACCAAAAACTCAAGGACATCTACAAATTTCACCATTGCTGAGGATCCAAAAGAGTAATTAAACAGCTGATGTATTAATTTAAAACCTTAGGGAGTGCCTTAGGGACTCTAAGGACTTTGTTTTTAAGAACTAACTTTTTTTTATCCTTCTTTTTTGTGACAGACACTCCCCCTTTTAAACTTTATGTCAATCTTTGGTGTCCATAATTACGACTTTTCTCAGGATCAGTAAGTTAAATACTTTCCTCTCCTTTCTATGTAATTGTGTCTTTAATTTTGACTAGTTCTGTGTTTTAATTGAAGTGAGATAGAATGGTATGTGACCAAGAATTAAAAATATTTGCTGTGCGAACTAAGGAGGTTAAAAAGAAGGGAGCTGATTTACTTCTCCTCATCTGGTTCGACATGCTTCAAATAATTTGTCTCTCTTCTGAACGACTGCTCAGTTTGTGACCTTTATAAAACCCTGTTAATGGTCAATCTTTGTTATTTTCTGCTGTTGTCAGTGCTTTTTTTCTCAAGTGTAAGAGATTACTTTTTATCTTTGACAGTGCTGCATTTGATTCAACTCTTAGGGTCAGCCAATTATTCCTATTTTTATAAGTTTCAGTGTGATGTGTTGTTGAAAATCTCCCACAATCTGATTTAAGGCTCAAAATTCAGCTGGGGTCATGGGATGGTGAAGCAGTAAAATTTCATCTCACCTTCTGCATTTTTCTTGTTCATGACTTGTCAGTTGGCAAAGCCAGGATTTGTTGACAGTCTCCTGTCGCAGTTGAAAAGCTGTTACTTTAGAATATGTTGAGCTTTGTTCGCCTGCAGCTTATTCAACTTTGAAAAAAATGAAGCTGCTCACAGGAATACACAAAGGAACTGAATTTCAGGTCATAGCTTTTGGGCAGGGATACAGAAGAAAATGCATTCATAATGGTATAACAGGAAAACATGTGTAAAGGCACCCACAGTGTTGCCAGGGAGGGAGTTCCAAGATTATGACCCAGTGACGCTGAAGGAAGAGTGACAGAGTTTCAAGTCAGAATGTTACTAGGATAGAAGGGGAAATTGCAGATGGAGTTGTTATCATGCACCTATTGCCCTTGTACTTCTGATAAAGTGTTTCTGGTAAGTTTCACAAGTTTGGGAGGAGTTCTTGAAGGATGGTTGATAAGTTACTGCAGTGCATTTTGCAATGATAAAATATTGCCACTGGTGGTAAAGGGCACAAATGGGGCATCTATCTAGGGGATAGCTTTGTCCTGGATAGTGTCAAGCTTCCTGAGTGTTGTTGGAACTGCACTTATCCAGGCAAGTGGACAGTATTCCATCACACACCTGATTTGTGGTTTGTTGGGAAGTCAGAAGGTGGGTTACTTAACAGCAAAAGGTTATGCTCAATGATGAATCACAGGATGTGGTTAGCGGGGATTTCAGCAATGGCAATGCAACTGAGCATCATGGAGAGATGGCTAGATTTTCTATTGTTGGAGATGGTCATTGCCTGGCATTTGTGTGGTGTGAATGCTGCTTTTCACTTATCAGCCCAAGCCTGGATATTGTCCAGATCTTGCTGCATATGGACATGCTTCAGTATCTGAGTAGTTGCAAATGGTAATGAACATTGTGCAATCAACAAAGAACTATATCTGACCTTCCTTATGGTGGAAGTCATTGATTAAACAGCTGACAATGTTTAGAATATTGACCAATTAATTTCTGCAGTAATGTCCTTGGGGTTGGATTACTGGCTTCCAAAAATAAAACCATATTCCTTTGTGCTAGATTTGAATCCGAGTGGAGAGTTTTCCACAGATTCCAATTAACTTCCATTTTATATCACAGTTAGTCATTGCTGCCTTGATGTCAAGGGTAGGCACCTTGACCTCAACTCAAACATTCAGTTCTTTTGTCCACATTTCGAGCAGGGCTTTAATGAGGGCTAGCTTTGGCACAGCACAACAGCCCGAACCGGACCTTCCTGGCTTTGTTCTCACTCGACGGCACCAGATCAGGAAAACGCCCACCACGAGCTACAGGATGGCTACCTCAGTGCAGAGAGTGTCTATTAGTTTGCCCATATCATAGGATTACAGGGACTCCCTCAATACAAGACCGTGGGTGAATGGATATTAAGTGTATGGGTTATTCTATAAACTCTTAAAGTGTGTTTTAAAATTGCCAGTATTAACATGCGTAGTGTTAAATCAACTACACAATACACCTCCACATTGACGTATCTGATCAACTTTAAAGCAGACCTCCTGTTTCTGTAAGAATGTAGAATACTGCATCTCAGCAGTCACAGGAAGCTTATGGACACAGGGACGCTCAATATTGTTGAGTAATGGGGGGTGGGGGCATGGGAAATAATTGCCTTTTCTCCAGCCTGGGTATTCTGCTGCAAGGAGGCAACGTCACCATCTCTGGGGTTTAGGAGGTGTTGGCACATCCTCGTAGCAGATGCTATGTACAGGAACGCCCCCCGGGACTAATTAATGTGTACATCCTGGGGGTAAGGAGTGAGCAGCTGGCTGTCCTGCTGCAGCTCTCACTGCTGCTGGTGAAGTCCAGGCTGGTCATTCTGGCTGGAGGCTTCAACTGCATCATCAATACAGATGGACGATCCGGAGGGGCTAACAGCAAACCAGACACTATGTCCAGATTCCTGATGGAAATGGTTAAAATTGCCAAACTGCATGATGTCTTCATCACTCCTACAGATTGAGCACATTGTAGATGCACTTGGTTGCAGCCAGACAGGTCTATCCACTAATGGATAGATTTCCTGTTTGTGTCTCATACATTTGGTCAGATCCAATGATGTCAAGCTGGCGTTCTTCTCTGACCACTGCCTCCTGCTGGCTGACTGTCATCTACAGGATGACCAGCAGGATGACAAACGGAATGTGGAAGCTGAATGTGACACTGTTGACCCCAGAAAACATTGAGGAGCTCAAAAAGGATTACGATACACAGGTTGGAGAGCTATGAAACTTCTTTTTGAGTCTCCAGTGGCCTGGTCGGAAACAGTCAAGGGGAACATCCAAAAGTTCTTTATTATCAAAGGTGTTTGGAAGGTGTGTGAGAGAGAGACAGAGCAAACTGTCCAAATTCCAGAAAAGCATGCAGAGCCTACACCAGCTGTGGATGATGGGGGTCAATGTCAGGGAGGATCTCCAGGAGATGAAGGACTAGCAAACACTCATTTTATGCCTCAGAGGTCTCCAAGATAATTTTCCAGTCCAGGGTCCGCACCGTGAAGCAGGATGAGACATGCTCATGTTTTGACTTCCAGAAGGTACACAAAGAGAGCCTGGCGCTTAGCAGCCTGAAGGAAGAAGATGGTTCAGTGATGTCATCTCAGTCTGATATCCTGAGGGTCAGCAAATCCATGTATGCCAGACTGTACAACACCAAGCCCACAGACGGCACAGCCTCCCAGTTGTTCCTGTCCTCTATCACAGAGGTCTTAGACGGCAGCACAAGGGAGAGGCTGGAGCAGCTGTTATCTGTTGATGAGCTGACCAAGGCCCTGGAGTCTTCAGAAAAGAGTAAACTGCTCAGGATGTGCTGGAGGTTTACAACAGTATGCCTTTGGGAGATAGTATGTGCAAATACATGAGGAAAGGTATCATCACCCTCATTTACAAGCGAGAGAGAGGGAGGAAATTAGAAATTGGTGACCAATTTTGCTATTAAGTGCAGATTACAAAATTCTGAAAAGGGCACCGCCAACTGGGACAGATCTGCTCTGAGATCGGTGATTCATGCCAATCAAATCCGTGCTGTAAGGGGCTGATCGATCTCTGATAGCCTCACATTCCCCTGGGATACGATTGCCTATGTGCAGACCAGGGGGAGTGGACTCCTGTCTCATCAGCCTGGACCAGGAGATGGCTTTCAACAGGATATCACACACCGACATGTGGGACGTGCTGTCCGAAAAGGGCTTTGGGGAGCAAGTCTGCGATTGGATCCGACTTGCTCTTTACCAACATCATTAGTGCAGTCTCAATCACTGGGTGGGAATTAGAAAGTTTCCCGATCAGATCTGGAGTCAGGCAGGGCTGCCATGCTCTATCCTGCCTTGTCTGTGTGTGCTGAGTCCATCAGGAAAGATGTGAACCTGAGAGGGGTGACAATTCCAGGCAGCGGAGGCCTGAAGTTCAGAGCCTCCTTGTACACAGATAACGTTGCCATTTTTTGTTTGGATCCAATGTCAGTGTGCAGACTCATCAGCATCTGTGACCAGTTCAAACTGGCCTCAGGAGCCAAGAGTGAGGCCATATTTTTTGGGAACTATCCAACCAATCCTTTATCCCTTTCAGCATCAGGACAGATTACCTGATGGTGCTGGGAATATGGTTTGGAGAGGCCAGGCAGTGTGCAAAATCTCAGGAGGAGCATATCACCAAGGTGAGGCAGAAACTGGTCTTCTGGGAGCACCACTGCCTTTCTATGGCCCATATCCAGAACCTGCACCGTTGCATTCACACAAGCCATCTTCTACTTTATTGGGAGGTCTAAGATGGACTGTGTCTGCAGGGACACCATATACAAAGCTCTGGATAAGTGGGGGAGGTGTGTATGCAATGTGCCCTCATCTTGATGGCCATCTTTTTAAGCGGCTGGATCAAGCTGTGTGTAGGCTCTCAGTACACAAACACCAAATGTCACCACGTACGGAGGTTCCACCTGTTTGTGGTGTGGCTAAGGATGGGACTGGCATCATGCCAAGTAGTTGGACCATTCTGTATAACCTGTCCTTTGTGGAGAAATTTACAAAGAAAACCACCTTTGTTCACGAGTCCATCAGGAAGTGGTTGGCATGTAGTGTCCCCGAGACCCTGAGGGAAAAGGATCCTGTCAGGTGGTTCTCTGTCAGAATGATTCATCACTAGATCTTTACAACAAGCACCAAGACATTGCTTGGCAGGTGGTGGGAGGGAGATCCTTCATGTACACCCACACTCTGTGTACCACTGCATGCTACCCTCGAAGCAGCTGCGAGGCTGCTGAGACTGCCACACATCTTCTGCTGGAATGTGCCTTTGCAAGGAAAATCTGGGGAACAATGCAGTGGCTGGTGTTGAGGTTTGTCCCAAGCAGCTCTGTGACGCGGGACTATAGTCTGTTCCCTGGGACTCACACTGAAACAAGTACTGAATGTACCTGGAGGATCATTAACCCAGTCTTTGGTCTGCCTGAAACTTGTTGGTCTTCCAGAGCAAGGAGTTGACCCTGACTGAGTGTTGCAGACTGACACATTCCAAGGTCTAGGACTACCTGTTGAGAGACATGCTAAAGCTTGGACAGCTGCTGCCAATGCGCCATGGGGAAAGACCACTCTCAAAAGTCTTTCTGCCGAAGTTAACTGGGGTCCATTCAATTTTCAGACCCTCCGGGTACCTCAGATACATGTAAATATCATCTTACATAAGTAAGAAATGCCTCGGGCTTTACTGGATAGAATTGAACGGTCCTAACGACTATGTATGTATACAAAGATCTCTTATGAATAAAGTATATGTTTGAAAAAGAAAGGCCTAGCTGTGATAAACCAGATTCAAATCTCACCAATGATGGGAGCAAGAGAACTTTGATTAAAAATAAATCCCTTAAAAATGGTAGCCATGAAACCATTTATGTTTGTCATAAAAACCCATTCTATTCACTAATATCCATCAGAGACATGTGTGGTACATTGGCAGTGTGCCTATCTCAGAGACAGGAGGCTTGGGTTGGAATCTCTCTCTTCCAGAGGTGTGTCATAACACATATGCAATAATTGATCAAAAGCATCTAGAAGCTGTCCGTGCCTAGTGGAATCCAAACTGAAGATCGATAAGAAGGTTATTGTTGAGCAAGTTGCCATTTGATAGCACAGTCAATGATATTACTTGGATGAGGATTGAGAGTGTGGGCTAAAGGACCAGATTGATTGTCCTGCTTTTTGTGGACAGGACAAGTTTTCATATTGTTGGGTAGATACTTGTGTTTGTAGCTGGATGGAAACAATTTGGCTGTTCCTTCCCACACAGTAAGTAGGCTAAGGAAATTTAGCTGTATTACATAATAGAACATTCTTATCAGCTCTTTAGTCTTTGTTAATTGCTGAATTCAGTGAAAACAGCTGTCAATACCCCCTCAGTACTAATGAGATCCTTGATGAGGACAAATAGTCATATTTATTTCATGGAATGCAAATTTCTAACAGCTATGGAATTGATCCAAACTCCAAAGCTGTTATTGAGTTCCCTCACATCTGTTTTTTAGGTGAAGGAAAGGAAAAAGCAAGAGAATTAGCATTTCTAATGTCAAAGTGTTTCCTGATTGTGATTTTGTATTGAAATGAAATCAGCAGTTGCTGTGTGGTAAACATGGAAGCCACATTATGCATAGTCTGATGCCACAAACAACACATACAGGATTAGATATCCCATTACAAACTCACTGGGGGTTATTGGTATAAAGTCAATGATACTGAATGAACTCAGGAGGAATGGGTAAGGAGTTGCTGATTTTCCATTTTAGACATTTTTGAAATCTAAAGTCAAAATTATCTCCAGCATCGAATTTGACCTCCGTTTTTTAAAATGTGACGTTTCATTTTCTGAAATGGAGGTAGGCGTGGGAGTGAGGCATGATGGAAACCTGGGATTAGAGGACCAGAACTTGCTAATCAAAGGCTTGAAATTCAAGGCTAGGCAATAGGAATTGTGGACTTGGTGCAGTGGAATCCAGGGTGGAAAGCTGAGAATTGGTAACCAGAAATCGAGAGGAGCACTGAAGATCCACATGAATAGTACATTGCCAAGCAAGATTATCAAAATTCAGAGAATGGAGCAGGGATTGGGAGTCAGTCACTGCCAGTCTATAACCACCTGAACTACACTACAACATTAACAATTACTTTCAAAGGTAATTGTTAGGTTACATGATTGAACTACAACAATGGATGGTTTCAAAAACCTGGGGTCAAATTCCATGAGCTTGTTTTACTGGAACACAAGGAAGGCTTTCATCCCTTATCTCTCTTCAGAATCACCCCTGTCTTTCTTTATCTACCAAGATGAATGAACTACAGGGAAAAATCTTAGTTTTTTGTCTCTTCTAAAGAGCACCATCTCCAATAATGCAATATTCCAACTCAGGACTTAAACTAGTGACTGTCTGCCTTAGAAGAATAAGTGCTACAAACCCAATATAGTCCAATATCCTGGTCACTAGCTACATTTGGGAATCCAGATGCAGCTAATCACATTTCTGATTGTGGTTCAAAAAATATGGTACAGAAACAGTTGTTATGCATGTGAACTTTGCACATTTGCAAGGTGCATAGAAGTGAATTTCAATATTTCTGTGCATGTGTTGGTAAAATGGTAAAACAGAAAGTAGAGTGTATTTTGGTCTTGAGAGTTGCACTTCCTATGTTTTTGGATGATGCTGAAGGTTTGTTGAGTCAACATGCATGTGAGGTACTTTTATCTGTAATATGTGTAAGCATTTTCCACTTAAATTCAAGCACGTAGCAAATGCCATTGTCCTGTGCTCAATCCTGTGTAGATTCCTGCATCACAACAATACTTATATCTTAAAAGTACATGATTGGTACTTTGGGACATTCTGAGGTTGTAAAAGGCATTATAGAACAAACGTTCTTTGGATAACCCTGAACCAATTAACTTAATCAATTGTGCCTTTTTAAAATTCATTCTTATACATGAGTGTGATAGGTTAGGCTGGTATTTATTGTCTTTAGATAAGATGTGGTTAGCTACCTTCTTGGAACACTGCAGTTCACATGGTGTGGGTATACTCACACTGGTGAGAGGAAGGAAGTTTCAGGATTTTGACTGAGCGATAATAAAAGAACAATACAGGCAGAAGATGCAGATTCAAGAACAGCTTCTTCCAGGCCATTATTAGACTGCTGAATGGACTCACTAAACTGATCTTGCTAATGTTGATCTTGACCAGCACATGCCCTGTGTGATGTAACCTGTATGTCTCTGTCCAAGATCTTTTCCACCCTCTGCTCTGTGTGTCCTTGCAGACAATGATCTGCCTGTACTGCTCATAAACAAAGCTTTTCACTGTATTTAGTAAGGTAAAAACAATGACTGCAGATGCTGGAAACCAGATTCTGAATTAGAGTGATGCTGGAAAAGCACAGCAGTTCAGGTAGCATCCGAGGACCAGGAAAATTGACGTTTCAGGCAAAAGCCCTTCATCAGGAATATAGGCAGAGTGCCTGAAGGGTGGAGAGATAAATCAAATCATCATCATTAAATGCTTCCAAGGCAGGATAGTGTGTAATTTGGAAGGGAACATGCACGTGGTTGTTTTTCAATGTATCTGCTGTCCTTGTAACAGGGGACTCCATAGTGAGAGGAACTGACCGAGGTTTTTGTGGCAGCAGGCGGGACTTAAGGATGGTGTGTTGCCTTCTTCGTGCCAGGGTTAAAGACATCACAGAGAGAGTGCAGGAAATCCTCAAGGACGAAGGTGAAGAGACAGAGGTGGTGGTACATGTCGGCACAAATGATGTCGGGAAGAAGAGGAGGAACATACTACAGCGGGACTTCGGAGAACTAGGAAGAAGGCTGAAAAGCAGGACGTCCAGGGTGGTTATCTCCGTTTGCTTCCAGTTCCTCGGGCTGGTGAGGCCAGAAACAGGGAGATAATGGACTTGAATGTGTGGCTGGGGAACTGGTGCAGGAAGCAAGGATTTAAATTTTGGATCACTGGGGTATGTCTTGTGGTAAACATAAATTCTACAAGAGAGACGGTTTGCACCTTAATAGGTTAGGGACCAGCATTCTGGCAGGAAGGTTTGCTACTGCAACACAGCTACGTTTAAACTAAGTAGCAGGGGGAAGGGGACAAACTGGATGTTTAAGAAGGAAATTGAAGGGAAAGTTAGAACAAGGGAATTCAAGAAAGACAACGGTATCAATGAGGCAGAAAACTCAAAAAGGGATCATGCTGTAAGGTTGAGTGAAATAGGGGTTGATGGGAAGGGTGAGGGCAGTAACAAATTTAAAATACTGTACATGAATGCACGAAGCATTAGAAATAAGATGGATGAGCTTGAGGCTCTTTTGGAAATTGGCAGATACGATATTGTGGGGATAACTGAGACGCGGCTTCAAGTGGACAGGGCCTGGGAAACGAATATTCAAGGCTACACGTGCTATCGTAAGGACAGACTGACGGGCAGAGGAGGTGGGGTGGCCATGTGGTAAGGGATGATATTCAGTCCCTTGCACAGGGGGACCTAGAATCAGGGGATGTAGAGTCAGTGTGGATAGAGCTGAGAAATTCTAAGGGTAAAAAGACCCTCTTGGGAGTTATCTACAGGCCCCCAAACAGTAGTCTGGATGTCGGATGTAAGTTGAATCAGACGCTGAAATTGGCCTGTCGCAAAGATGTTACTACAGTTGTTATGGGGGATTTCAACATACAGGTAGACTGGGAGAATCAGGATGGTATTGGACCTCGAGAAAGAGACTTTGTGGAATGCCTCAGAGATGGATTCTTAGAACAGCTGGTGCTGGAGCCGACCAGGGAGAAGGCAATTCTGGATCTGGTATTGTGCAACAAACCAGTATTGATCAGGGACCTCGAAGTGAAGGAGCCATTGGGAAGTAGTGACCATAATACAATAAGCTTCAATCTGCAATTTGAGAGGGAGAGGGTACAATTGGAAGTGACAATATTTTTGTGGA
This sequence comes from Chiloscyllium punctatum, assembly GCF_047496795.1. NCBI lineage: Eukaryota > Metazoa > Chordata > Chondrichthyes > Orectolobiformes > Hemiscylliidae > Chiloscyllium > Chiloscyllium punctatum. Next base: position 70,665,875 of record NC_092760.1, read on the forward strand.
ATAAAGGGAACTATGGGGCTATGAGGGAGGAGCTGGCCAAAGTTCAATGTGCAATACCTTAGCAGGGATGACAGTGGAGGAGCAATGGCGGATATTTCTGTGTATAATGCAGAAGATGCAGGATCAGTTCATTCCAAAAAGGAAGAAAGAATCTAGGAGGAGGCATGGGTGGCGGTGGCTGACGAGGGAAGTTAAGAAACATATAAAGTTAAAAGAGAAAAAGTATAACATAGCAAAGATAAGTGGGAAAACGGAGGACTGGGAAGCTTTTAAAGAACAACAGAGGATTACTTAGAAGGAAATACGCAGAGAAAAAATGAGGTACGAATGTAAACTAGCCAAAAATATAAAGGAGGATAGTAAAAGCTTTTTGAGATATGTGAAAGGCAAAAAAATGGTGAAGAACTAAAATTGGGCCCTTGAAGACAGAAACAGGGGAATATATTACAGGGGTGAACTTAAGGGAATTTATATTTGCCAGAAATTGGTGTTGGAGAGACTGTTAGGTCTGAAGTTTGATAAGTCCCCAGGGCCTGATGGTCTACATCCCAGGGTACTGAAGGAGGTGGCTCGAGAAATCGTGGATGCGTTGGTGATTATTTTCCAGAGTTCGATAGATTCGGGATCAGTTCCTGCAGATTGGAGGGTGGCTAATGTTATACCACTTTTTAAGAAAGTTGGGAGAGAGAAAGCAGGAAATTATAGACCAGTTAGTCTGACGTCAGTGGTGGGAAAGATGCTGGAGTCTATTATAAAGGATGAAATTACGACACATCTGGATAGTAGTAACAGGATAGGTCAGAGTCAGCATGGATTTATGAAGGGGAACTCATGTTTGTGGGCGGCACGGTGGCACAGTGGTTAGCACTGCTGCCTCACAGCGCCAGAGATCCGGGTTCAATTCCCGCCTCAGGTGACTAACTGTGTGGAGTTTGCACGTTCTCCCCGTGTCTGCGTGGGTTTCCTCCGGGTGCTCCGGTTTCCTCCCACAGTCCAAAGATGTGCAGTTCAGGTTAAATAGGCCATGCTAAATTGCCCGTAGTGTTAGGTAAGGGGTAAATGTAGGGGTATGGGTGGGTTGCGTTTCGGCGGGGCGGTGTGAAATTGTTGGGCCGAAGGGCCTGTTTCCACACTGTAAGTAATCTAATCTAATCTAATAATCTTCTGGAATTTTTTGAGGATGTAACTCTGAAGATGGATGAGGGAGATCCAGTAGATGTAGTGTACCTGGACTTTCAGAAAGCTTTTGATAAAGTCCCACATAGGAGGTTAGTGAGCAAAATTAGGGCGCATGGTATTGGGGTCAAAGTACTAACTTGGATCCAAAGTTGGTTGGCTGATAGGAAACAAAGAGTAGTGATAAACGGCTCCATTTCAGAATGGCAGACAGTGACCAGTGGGGTACCGCAGGGATCAGTGCTGGGACCGCAGCTTTTTACAATATATGTTAATGATATAGAAGATGGTATTAGTAATAACATTAGCAAATTTGCTGATGATACTAAGGTGGGTGGCAGGGTGAAATGTGAGGAGGATGTTAGGAGATTACAGGGTGACCTGGACAGGTTAGGTGAGTGGTCAGATGCATGGCAGATGCAGTTTAATGTGGATAAATGTATGGTTATCCACTTTGGTGGCAAGAACAGGAAGGCAGATTACTATCTAAATGGAATCAATTTAGGTAAAGGGGCAGTACAAAGAGATCTGGGTGTTCTTGTACACCAGTCAATGAAGGTAAGCATGCAGGTACAGCAGGTAGTGAAGAAGGCTATAAGCATGCTGGCCTTCATATCAAGAGGGATTGAGTATAGAAGCAAAGAGGTTTTTCTGCAGCTGTACAGGGCCCTGGTGAGACCACACCTGGAGTACTGTGTGCAGTTGTGGTCTCCAAATTTGAGGAAAGACATTCTGGCTATTGAGGGCGTGCAGCGTAGGTTCATGAGGTCAATTCCTGGAATGGCGGGACTACCTTACGCTGAACGACTGGAGCGACTGGGCTTGTATACCCTTGAGTTTAGAAGATTGAGAGAGGATCTGATTGAGACATATAAGATTATTAAAGGATTGGACACTCTGGAGGCAGGAAACATGTTTCCGCTGATGGGTGAGTACCGAACCAGAGGACACAGCTTAAAAATACGGAGTAGACCATTTAGGACAGAGATGAGGAGAAACTTCTTCACCCAGAGAGTGGTGGCTGTGTGGAATGCTCTGCCCCAGAGGGCAGTGGAGGCCCAGTCTCTGGATTCATTTAAGAAAGAGTTGGATAGAGCTCTCAAGGATAGTGGAATCAAGGGTTATGGAGATAAGGCAGGAACAGGATACTAATTAAGGATGATTAGCCATGATCATATTGAATGGTGGTGCAGGCTCGAAGGGCAGGATGGCCTACTCCTGCACCTATTGTCTATTGTCTATTGTCTAAGATAGTGAAGCAAGATTATGGAAGGTACTGTCAAAGGACAGTGCATTTTGTAGATGATACACACTGCCACTGCTCTTTGCAGTTAGAGGAGGGAGTGAACATTTAAATGTTGGATAATGTCGATATTGAATTGATCGAGAGAGCTATTTTGTTTTGGATGAGATTGAGTGAAGTTGGAGCTCACTAAGAATCATGAAGATAGCATTAATAAAGGGAAGAGTAGGCGGAGAGCAGATGAGCGCAAAAAAACTGGTGGCCTGAAATGCATCTACTTTAATGCAAGGAGCGTAGTGTGTAAGGCAGATGAACTTAGGGCTTGGATTGGTGCCTGGGAGTACGACGTTATTACAATCACAGAGACTTTGTTGAAGGAAGGGCATGATGATTGGCAATTAAATGTTCCATGATATAGACGCTTCAGACAGGATAGGGAGGGAAGTAAAAGAGGGGGTTGGAGTTGCATTGCTGGTCAAGGACGATATCACGGCTGTGCTAAAGGAGAACACTATGGAGGTCTTGGGTAGTGAGGCATTATGGGTGGAGTTGAGAAATAAGAAGGGTGCAGTTACACTGTTGGGGCTATATTACAGGCCTCCCAACAGTGAGCATGAGATAGAAGAACAAATAGGTAAACAGATTATGGAAAGATGTGAAGGCAATAGAGTAGTGGTGATGGGAGATTTTAATTTTCCCAACATTGACTGGGATACAGTTAACGTCAGAGGTCTGGATGGGGTCGAATTTGTAAGAAGCGTTCAGGAGAGTTTTCTAGAGCAGTATGTCAATAGTCTGACGAGGGAAGGGGCCATATTGGACCTGGTACTGGGGAATGGGCCAGGCCAGGTGGTCGACATTGCGGTGGAGGATTTCTTTGGGAACAGTGACCACAATTCTGTAAGTTTTAGAATACTCGTAGATAAAGAAGAGAGTGGTCCTAAGGGAAGAGTACTAAACTGGGCCAAGGCCAATTATATCAAAATTAGGCAGGATCTCAGAAATGTGGATTGGTCACAGCTATTTGAAAGGAAGTCCACATTTGAGATGTGGGAGGCTTTCAAAGATAGGTTAACGGCAGTGCAGGATAGGCATGTCCCATTGAATGCAAAGGATAGGAAGGGCAGGATTCGTGAACCATGGATGACAGGAGAAATTGTACGATTAGCCAAGAGGAAAAGAAAAGCGTACAATAGGTCTCGGCAGCTAAGAACAGAACGGGCCCTGGAAGAATATTGGAAGAGTAGGACAAGTCTTAAACGAGGAATCAAGTGGGCTAAAAGGGGTCATGAAATAGCTTTAGCAAGCAGAATTAAGGAGAATCCCAAAGCATGTTATTCTTATATAAGAAGCAAGCAGGTAACTAGATAAAGGATTGGTCCACTAAAGGATAACGAAGGAAGGCTGTGTGTCGAACCTGAGAGAATAGGTGAGATTCTGAATGATTACTTTGCATCAGTGTTCACTGAGGAGAGGGACATGATGAATGTTGAGATTAGAGATAGAAGTTTGATTTCTCTGGATCATGTTGACATGTGCTGGGTGTGCTAGAGGTTATTAAGGTGTCAAATCCCCAGGACCAGATGGGATCTATCCCAGGTTGTTGAGGGAGGCGAGAGAGGAAATAGCTGGGGCTCTGACAGATATCTTTGTGGCATCCTTAAATACAGGTGAGGTGCCGGAGGACTGGAGGGTTGCTCATGTTGTCCCCCTGTACAAAAATGGTAGTAGGGATATTCCGGGTAACTATTGACCAGTGAGCCTGAAGTCAGGGGTGGGAAAGTTGCTGGAGAAGTTATTGAGGGATAGGATCTATTTATATTTAGAAAAGAATGGGCTTATCAGTGATAGGCAGTATGGTTTTGTGAGGGAGAGCGTGCCTTACCAACTTAATAGAGTTATTCCAGGAAGTGACCAAGTTGATAGATGAAGGAAGGGCTGTAGATGTCATATACGTGGACTTTAGTAAGGCGTTTGATAAGGTTCCCCATGGTAGACTAATGGAGAAAGTGAAATCATATGGTGTGCAGGGGGTTCTAGCTAGGTGGATAAAGATCTGGTTGTGCAACAGGAGACAGAGAGTAGTTGAAGGGTGTTTCTCGAAATGGAGAAAGGTGACCAGTGCTTTTTCACAGGGATCAGTGCTGGTACCACTGCTGTTTGTGATATATATAAATGATCTGGAAGAGGGCACTGTTCGTATGATCAGCAAGTTTGCAGATGACACGAAGATTGGTGCAGTAGCAGAAAGCATAAGGGACTGTCAGAGAATATAGGAGGATATAGATAGACTGGAGAGTTGGGCAGAAAAGTGGCAGATGGTTTTCAATCCAGAAAAGTGTGAGGTGATGCATTTAGGCAAGACTAATTCTAGAGCGAATTATACAATGGACGGAAGAGCCTTGGGAAAAGTTGATGGGCAGAGAGATCTGGGAGTGCAGGTCCATTGTACCCTGAAGGTTGCTACACAGGTGAATAGAGTGGTCAAGAAGGCATATAGTATGCTTGCCTCCATTGGATGGGGTATTGAGTATAAGAGCTGGTAAGTCATGTTAAAATTGTACAAGACATTGGTTCGGCCACATTTAGAATACTGTGTACAGTTCTGGTCGCCACATTACCAAAAGGATGTGGACGCTTTGGAGAGGGTGCAGAGAAGGTTTACGCGTATGTTGCCTGATATGGGAGGTGCTAGCTATGAAGAAATGTTGAGTAGGTTAGGTTTATTTTCATTAGGTAAAAGGAGATTGAGGGGGGACCTGATTGAGGTTTACAAATTCATGAAGGGTATAGGCAGGGTGGATAGAGTCATGCTTTTTCCCAGGGTGAAGGATTCAATATCGAGACGTTACGTTTTCAAGGTGAGAGATGGAAAGTTTAAGGGAGATACATGCGGTAAGTACTTCACAAGAGGGTGGTGGGCGTTTGGAACACGTTGCCAGCAGAGGTGGTAGAGGCAGGCACGGTAGATTCATTTAAGATGCGTCTGGGCATGTGCATGAGTAGGTGGGGAGCAGAGGGATACAGATGCTTAGGAATTCACTGACAGATTTAGACGGTACATTTGGATCGGCTCAGGCTTGGAGGGCCGAAGGGGCTGTACCTGGGCTGTAAATTTTCTTTGTTCATTCAACCAATTTGAAATGCATTTTTGAAATGACCTCGGCTACCCTTGGAAGCTGAGCATTCCAGATTGGAGCAACTCAAGTCTGAAGAAGATTCATACTGGACTTGAAACATTAATTCTGATTCTCTATCCATAGGTGATGCCAGACCTGCTGAGTTTCTCTAGCACTTTGTTTTTATTTCATACCAACTCAGTGTGGTCTTTGAACAAAAGACTACTTACCTAGTGTCTGGCGTTTTGCCACAGATTTCCCCTTGGCTTCAGAACCCATGCACATTTCTTGCTGTGAGTTAATAAATTTGATTGTTTGTGTTAATGCAACACTCGACAGGATTTGCTCCCAAAATCCACCCGGGTCTAATCAGTCAATGGAATAGATGTCAGCATTCAAAGCCAGTGAGGATACCATTTGTTGCTTTTCTACAGTAATTAACAGGAAGCAAGCACATTAACTTGATTCACACATCTTGTTAAATTTGCATAATCCCACCTGGTGTGCAAAAACCAAGGGGAAGCTGTTGGAATTCAAGAAACAAGCAGAACTGGAGGTAAGTAATGGATATAATCAAATAGTCTTTGAGGTGGGGGAATGTGTGTTGAATCAAGTTTGGGTTGTTCCACTCTATGCAAGGAAGACTTGGGTGAAATTGAATAAAGGTGTTTGAAATCATGAAGGGTTTTGGTATGGGTAAATAAGAAAGCAGGTGGGTCATAAACAAAGGACACAGGTTCAAAGAAACTGATAACGGGTGATTTTATTTAACACAATGAGTTGTTATGAACTGGAACACATTGCCTGGAGGTGTGGTAGAAGTAGATTTGATTGCAACTTGCAAGAGGGAATGGGGAAAAGGAAAAACAATGCAGGGCAATGGGGAAAAAGCAGGGGAACATCTTTGCAATGGCAGCTGGCACAATCCTAAGGGATTTCAAATGTGCAAAACTGTTGGAAACTGGTCCTTTTTGCAAGCCTTAATTTTCGATCCAAAGCATTGTGTGTGACCAGAACAAATTTCTCCAAGCCCATGATGTTTGCGTTTTGCAGATCTAAATACTTGGGGTTGAAGTCTTTTGACTCAGCTGGCAGCTGTCAATCATCTTTCAGTGCTAAGTGGAACAGATGGCTAGATCTCTAAGCTTGACTAGGAAAGTAAATGTTATAAAAACCACATGGGCTTTGTTATGAATGCTGATACTGCAATGGTACGACAATTTTATGGAAAGTACAAGCTGTTGTCTTTTCGCTGACTTTTTGAAAGGTACTGCACTAAAACAAGCCATTCAGCATAGCATGACTGCACGGGTTCTTCGAGAGAGCTTTGCAATTCATCTCCCTCCCTATGCTCTTTTCTTCATAGCCCCACATATTTTATCTATACATAATGTTCCAAGTATCTGTCCAATTCCTTTTGATAGTATTCTACCAGTGACTACTCTTCAAAAATACTTCACTGATTGTGTAGTGTTTCGGGGCCACCCGTGATTGTGAAATGCTGCAAATAAACTCAGGTCCATTTTTTTTTAAGTTACCAATGAATCTACTTCCACCACCTTTTCTGACCGTACAATTCAGATCCCAATCCACAGTCTAAAGTAAAATTCTCCTTAGCTCCGTCCTGGACTTTTTTTTGACAGTGAGGTTAATTGGTCACTGAGCATCCTTGCAGTGGAACCTGTTTACCAATGAGAATTGAGTGGACAGGAAGCCTTAGGTTTTAGCATCCCTGGGATCTTATTCCGGCATCCCAGGCTACAATCTCCCAGTTTGCTGCTTTAATTTTATCATCATCTGCAAAGATAAGCAGATACACTGGGGATATTTTGTAAAGCTTTTCGACGACTGCATTTATTGATGAATGTGATGGAGTAGCTGGAAGCTTCAATTCATGCTGTGTTCTTCTATTCCTGGATTCTTGGAGGTCACTGTGTTATACATTTTAAACATTGCGTTTCAATTACACTGGTAATGAGTACCTTATTGGCATTATTTTTCGAAGTGTTCTGATTGGCGGCACAGATATTCAGCTGTCATAATGCACCTGACCACAGTGAAAAATCCCCTGGGTATAACTCTGCTTTCCTGAAAATGTGATTGTTTTATACAAAAGGAAAATGCATAATGGAACTTTTCTATCAAAATTACAGTGACGCTAATAGCACTCACGTAAGTGGTACAAGCCACATCAGATGTGGAGCATTTGCATGGTTAAATGCGATGAATACAGAATTTCTCGTTGCTCTGTCCTGAGCTTTGCAAAAATGGCATCGTAACCTTTGATCGTTCACAATTTCAGCAACTTTACAGACAGCTTGGCAGTCTGGAATCCCGATTAGCGGAGGGATGTAATCGCACTGGAGAGGTCACAGAGATGATTTTACCAGAATGTTGTCTGGGCTGGAGTATTTAATTTATGAAGGCAGATTGGTCAGACTGTGCTTGTTTTCCTTAGAACAGAAGGGATTGAGAGGGGATATGATTGAGACATAGATCAGGTGGATAAGGAGAAGTGTCTCTGTTTGATGGAGGGGACCAATGAAAATGGGCATAGATTTAAGTGAAGGGGCAGAAGGTTTCAAAGAAATGTGAGGAAAATATTTTTTTCATCCAGAGGGTGGTGGGAATCTGGAATTCACTTCCTATAAGGGTGGTCAAGGCAGAAACCTCCATAACATTGAAGAAGTATTGAGATGTGCACTTGCGAAGCCAAAAGCATACAAGGCTATGGGCTTAGTTCTATGGAATATGAGATTTGAATATGTCAGGTGGTTGTTTTTGACTGGCATAGACACAATGCTCCTGAAGGCTTTTTCTGTGCTGTCGATCCCTTTGATTCTAGAAAGGTATTTGAGCAGAGGGTGCAGGGACAATGGTGATACTGTTAGGTGTTCTGCTACTGTACTGTGCTACTGTCATCAAATATACACTCCACGTGCACTGAGAAAATTAATTCCACCATGTGAGAGAGTTTGAAAGAGGCTAACAGATTTCTTATGATGTAGAGGGTTATAAAAAAATTATGTAAAGTCCGAGAATGCTTTTATGGAAACAAAGGACAGTGCAGAATATGTTACAAAAACTAAACCATTATTATTTTAAAAAGAACAATATAAAGGTACAAGGGGATATCGTAGAGGAATGGAGTACTGGACAAAGCACTAGCATCACAATCAGGGCCACATGTGCTAAAGTATCAGAGGTCCCAAACTTCCCAGGTTGTCTGTCCCTTTCCCCTTTCTTCAGTGATGGCATATTGCAAGGCAATACTGGAGCTATAAGCATGGATTTAGTTTTAGCTGGTGGTAAAGTTCCACCACATCTAGTTGCAGCATAGGAAGAAGCCATTCAGCCCAACTATGATGGCACTTATGTTCCACTCACATCTCTTCCCACTCCACCTCTTCTCATCTCTCTGCTATCTTTCTCATCTCCTTCATGCAGTTTTAATTTCCCTTTAAAAGCAACACACTGTTCACCTCAATCATGCCTTATGTAAGTTCCAAGCTCTTACCACTCCCTGGGTAAAGTAAGTTGTGCTCAGTTCCTTACTGGATTTATTAAAGACACTTTCATATTAATGGCCTCTAGTTCTCGATGCACGTCTATGTCTTAATGTTATAATTTTAAAAAATGAACATTTATCTCCTCACAATCTCCCTGAGAAAGATTCTCCTGTTAGTTATAATGTCATAGTTTTAGTATCATCTTTGAAAATATTTTTGTACTTTTTGTAATATGGAGATCAGGATTGTGCACTGTACTCCAAGATGCTGTATTTTTGAGTTTTAATTTTAACATTCTCTGCTGTATACTTGTAGTCCCCTAGAAACGAATCCTAGTGCTTAAATTGCACAGTTGCAAAATATTTCTTCCTTCCTGTAAAATTCTATGGTTCTATAATACCAGCCAGGTTTTCAAAACACTTTTTTTTCCCCTAATGTTGTTGTTCACAGTTCAAACCATTAATTTGTTGGGTTCAGTAGCCCATAGCTCAGAGATCCCATCTGGCTCAGTGTTGGAAAGGAAATAGGATCACCATCTGTCTGCCTTACTGTACAGCTGAATGCTCCAGAATTAAACCATAATCCCACATTTCAATAAATGTTCTTGTTAGATTTATGAAAAAAGTAGCACATGCAACGATCAAATTCGGTATTAACCCCTTTTGCCAAACCTGTTATAAAATAAAAGAAGTAAGTGCATTTGCATTGTGCCTTTTAAAAACTCATGTCATCCCGAAGTACAGCACGGCCAGTGACATGTTTTTGAACTACAACCATTGCTCACCCCCTGCACATCCTTGACTTTAATCTCACCACCATTATCCAGCATTAGATTATCCAAATTTTGGTTTTTCTGTAAGGTCCCGAAGCTTGGCTAAACTGTGTTATCGGGCATTCAGTTATCCGAACATTCAGTTTTCCAAACATTCAGTTATCCGAACATTCAGTTATCTGAACAAAATAGTCGTTCAGATAATTAAGGTTCCTCTATATACAGCTGCCTCAGGCCTAAAGTCTGTAATTCAGCCTGAAACCCATCCTCCTCCCTCTCTCCTCCTTTAAGATATTTCAAAAAACTTACCCTTCTGAGCAAGCCTTTGATCATTTGTCTGGCGTCTACTTAAATGGTTTTGTGTCAAATATCACTTCCTGATGAAGGGCTTTTGCCCAAAATGTCGATTTTCCTGCTCCTCGGATGCTGCCTGACCTGCTGTGCTTTCCCAGCAACACACTCTTGACTCTAATCTCCAGCATCTGCAGTCCTCACTTTCGCCTTTATAAAGATATATCAAATGCTTCAGGAAATTTTACTATGTTAATGGTACTATAAAAATATGCATTTCATGGTCCAAATCTTTCCCTGTGACCATACAAGGCTTCACTTACTCTATTTCAAGAAAAAACTTGAGTCCTGAAATAATCTTAAAATTTAAATGTTTACGCTACTGATCTTCCAACCTTCAGGTTGAGAGTTCAAATCTAGTCAAAACAAGTTGTGAATTATCATTCAATATTGCTGTTTTCTGCAGTGGGATACAAAGCCAATTTATGTCCTTCAGTGAAGGGACTTCCCTCCCTCCACTAAGTCTGCCCTTAATGTCACTCTACTTACACTTTGTACTCATTCAGAAACGTTCTGGAGAACTGTATCTCATTGTGAAGTGGCCAGAATGGCCACCACTACCTGCCAAGGGCTACTATCGATGGGCATAGAGAAGCCAACCCCATTTCAGAAGTACTTAATTGGCTGTAAAACTCTTTGAAGTATCTTTAGATCATAAACGGGCCTTTTATCAATGCAAGTCTTTGATTTTCGTTTTCTCTCGAAAGAGAGACTGGTCATTTCGCTATGTTAAAGGCACTTTATAAATGGAAATGTTTGTTTATTCATCAAGGTACTGAGTTCTGATTAAAAGGAAAAATATTGGCTCTGGAAGAATAGAATGTTAAATCTGGTAATATATTGGACTAGAAATTGTTTGCCACATTTAGGTTAAAGCAAAATATAGAAATTAGTACTGAAGGAGAGAAATGCTGATGATTTGAAAATTGTTGGATGTTTTCCTGTGACTTACCAACATTATATTGGGGAAAGAGTGGACTGTCCAGCACCTTGAGCATGCGTTACCATTCAATATAACCATTGGTAAGCTTTGCCTCAATTTTACTTGTCCTTCTATTCCCCAAATTCTTTTAAATTCTGAGACAGCAAAATCAACCTCTTTCGCATTTATATATATTCAATGATGGAGCATGCAAAACCCTTCAAAGAAGAAAATTCCAAAGGATTACAATCTCGTAAGAAAACGAATTGTGCAAAGCAATCTTCCACAAACAGCAATATGATAATGACTGAATAATCCATTTTGTGACATCAGGGACAAATACTACAAAGACATTGGGGTAACTCTCCATGCTTTATAAAGTTAATGAGAAATTATTTTGATCAGTGAACATTAGTAATTTTGCTAGTTTTAAAATACACTCTACTTTTTATAAAGTCAACTGAGAACATGCTGTTTTGAAATTAAAATTTATTTGTTGAAAGTGAGCATAGGCAAGACCACCATTCATTGCCCTACTCCAATTAAAAGAGCAGGGGATAAGGATATAAATTTCCTTTCCTAAAGGCATAACAAACCAGATGGAATTTTACATTCTGGATTAGTGGTGCTGAAAAATCACAGCAGTTCAGGCAGCATCCGAGGAGCAGTAAAATCGATGTTTCAGGCAAAAGCCCTTCATCAGGAATACAGGCAGAGTGCCTGAAGGGTGGAGAAATAAATGAGAGGAGGGTGGGGGTGGGGAGAAAGTAGCATAGAGTACAATAGGTGAATGGGTTGGGGATGAAGGTGAGAGGTCAGGGAGGAGAGTGGGGGAAGGTAGCAAAGAGTACAATGGGTGGATGGGGGTGGGATGAAGGTGAGAGGTCAGGGAGGAGGGTGGAGTGGAGGTGGAAAAGAAGATAGGCAGGTAGGACAGGTCATGGGGACAGTGCTGAGCTGGAAGTTTGGAACTGGGGTGAGGTGGGGGAAGAGGAAATGAGGAAACTATTGAAATCCACATTGATGCCCTGGGGTTGAAGTGTTCCAAGGCGGAAGGTGAGGCATTCTTCCTCCAGGCGTCTGGTGGTGAGAGAGCGGTGGTGAAGGAGGCCCAGGACCTCCATGTCCTCGGCAGAATGGAAGGGGGAGTTGAAATGTTGGGCCACAGGGTGGTGGGGTTGATTAGTGCGGGTGTCGCAGAGATGTTCCCTAAAGCAGTCTGCTAGGAGGTGTCCAGTCTCCCCAATGTAGAGGAGACCGCATTGGGAACAACGGATACAATAAATGATATTGGTGGATGTGCAGGTAAAATTTTGATGGATGTGGAGGGCTGTTAGGGCCTGGGATGGAGGTGAGGGAGGAGGTGTGGGTGCAGGTTTTACAGTTCCTGTGGTGGCAGGAGAAGGTGCCAGGATGGGAGGGTGGGTTGTACGGGGGCACGGACCTGACCAGTAGTCATGGAGAGAACGGTCTTTGCGGAAGGCAGAAAGGGGTGGGGAGGGAAATATATCCCTGGTGGTGGGGTCTGTTTGGAGGTGGCGGAAATGTCGGCGGATGATTTGGTTCATGTGAAGGTTGGTAGGGTGGAAGGTGAGCACCAGGGGGGTTCTGTCCTTGTTACGGTTGGAGGGGTGGGGTCTGAGGGCGGAGGTGCGGGATGTGGACGAGATGCGTTGGAGGGCATCTTTAACCACGTGGGAAGGGAAATTGCGGTCTCTAAAAAAGGAGGCCATCTGGTGTGTTCTGTGGTGAAACTGGTCCTCCTGGAAGCAGATACGGCGGAAGCGGAGGAATTGGGAATACCTCCCTCCCCTTCCAGGACCTCTCCATCTCCATTAATGATGACCAACTTGACACTGACAATTTTTACAAACCCACCAACTCCCGCAGCTACCTGGATTACACCTCTTCCCACCCTACCTCCTGCAAAAATGCCAAGGACAGAATGCCCCTGGTGCTCACCTTCCACCCTACCAACCTCCACATAAACCAAATCATTCGCCGACATTTCCACCACCTCCAAACGGACCCCACCACCAGGGATATATTTCCCTCCCCACCCCTTTCTGCCTACCGCAAAGACTGTTCGCTCCATGACTACCTGGTTAGGTTCATGCCCCCCTACAACCCACCCTCCCGTCATGGCACCTTCCCCTGCCACCGCAAGAATTGTAAAACCTGCGCCCACACCTCCTCCCTCACCTCCATCCGAGGCCCTAAAGGAGCCTTCCACATCCATCAAAGTTTTACCTGCACATCCACCAATATCATTTATTATATCCGTTGTTCCCGATGCGGTCTCCTCTACATTGGGGAGGCTGGGCGCCTCCTAGCAGAGCGCTTTGGGCAACACCCGCACTAATCAACCCCACCACCCCGTGGCCCAACATTTCAACTCCCCCTCCCAATCTGCCGAGGACATGGAGGTCCTGGGCCTCCTTCACCGCCGCTCCCTCACCACCAGACGCCTGGAGGAAGAACGCCTCATCTTCTGCCTCAGAACACTTCAACCCCAGGGCATCAATGTGGACTTCAATAGTTTCCTCATTTCCTCTTCCCCCACCTCATCCCAGTTCCAAACTTCCAGCTCAGCACTGTCCCCATGACCTGTCCTACCTGCCTATCTTCTTTTCCACCTATCCACTTTACCCTCCTCTCTGACCTATCACCTTCATCCCACCCCCATCCACCCATTGTACAAAGTTTGTGAGAAGATTTGTAGCGCAGGTGCTCGTTGTTGTGGTTCTGTCCGTCGAGCTGGGAATTTGTGTTGCAGACGTTTCGTCCCCTGTCTAGGTGACATCCTCAGTGCTTGGGAGCCTCCTGTGAAGTGCTTCTGTGATGTTTCCTCCGGCATTTATACTGGTCATCACAACACAAATTCCCAGCTCGGTGAACAGAACCACAACAACCCATTGTACTCTTTGCTACCTTCCCCCACCCTCCTCCCTGACCTCTCACCTTCATCCCCTCCCCCACTCACCTATTGTACTCTATGCTACTTTCTCCCCACCTCCACCCTCCTCTCATTTATCTCTCCACCCTTCAGGCACTCTGCCTGTATTCCTGGTGAAGGGCTTTTGCCCGAAACATCGATTTTACTGCTCCTCGGATGCTGCCTGAACTGCTGTGATTTTCCAATACCACTAATCCAGAATCTGGTTTCCAGCATCTGCAGTCATTGCTTTTACCCAGATGGGATTTTACAACCAGTAGCTTCATTACTGAGACATTTCAGGTTTATTTCAATAACCAAAGTTTAAAGTCCCCCAGCTGCCATAGTGATATTTGTATTTGGGTTTCATCCAGGACCATGGATCATCAGGGCAGAAGCATAACAACTACAACTGATGCCCTTGTAAGTAGAAACTGAAATATTATAGAATCCCTATGGTGTGGAAGCAGACCATTTGGCCCATCAAGTCCAGACCAACCCTCCAAAGTGTATCACACCCAGGCTCACCTTGCCTACCCTGTCCCTGTAACCCTGCATTTCCCATGGCTAATCCACCTAGTCTGCACATCTCTGGACTCAATGGGTACTTTAGCATGGCCAATCCAACTAACCTGCATGTCTGTGGAAGGAAACCATAGCACCCAAAGGAAACCAATGCAGACATGGGGAGAATGTGCGAACACCACTTGGACAGTCACCACAGGGTGGAATCGAACTTGGCTCTCTGACGCTTTGAGGCAGCAGTGCTTAATATAGTCTGTAAATACTGGGCTGACATCTGCCTGGATAGCTACACTCACATTTCATTGGCTCAGTGGCTGTATTCCCAGCTCAGAGTCAGACGGGATTGAGTGTTTCTCTAGACAGTGAGAGAGCAGATTGACTTCTGACACTTGGGTGTGGGTTCACCATTGTAAATGGTCATCTTTTATTGTGGCTCAGCTGGAAAAGGTACCAAAACTTTTTTTTTAAAGCACAAGAAATTTATTTAGTTACTCTTTCTCTTTATTGTGTGGCTCGATGTAAACTGGAATCCTCTCTGGGCCAGACTGCTGTGCAGTGCAGTCTGGGGCAGAGTTGCCTGATGCCCCTGCCTCTGTGCAGCAGTCAATGCCACAGCTCTTTCACAGTTTAACTTGCAATCAAACAACTTTTTAGTCCTGATTGCCACAATCTGACATGAATCAATTGCAGATGAATGAAGACTATCCACTGATGACCTGACAATTCTTTCAATCACATTTGTGGATTTTACTTGCATAAAAATGAGGAATACACATAAAGAAAATTGAAGAAAATCAGATCTCACATACAAGCCGATTTTACACCTGCCGATTTGCATTAAGTGATTTGCGAGAGTCACTTTCCAATAGTTTTGTAATAATTTGAATATCTTTGAAGCTGCATTGAAATGAATCATAGCTGTCTGTAAATGGAATTAATTCTACAGCTGGTTTAGGAGAGAGGTGAATTAGAAATGGCTATCAGCCTGTGTGAAAATCCACAATATTACTTGTTCTCTAGAAATCCTAACCTCACAGGCCACTAAAGCAATGAAAAACATTTAATGAAAGCTAAAATTGCCGGAGAGTGCTCAGCAGCATCTGTGGAGACAGAAACAGCAGTAATATTTCAGGTCAATGACCATTTATTATATGTAATTAAGTCCAGAGCCAAATCTGACTTGATTCACAGTATGTTGAGTGTGTTTAAAATTTGATTAACTGTTGCTGTTTTTCTAAGACAGTAAGATCAACACGTACATGATAGGAACAGGAGTGGGCCATAAAGCCCCTCAGCCTAATCTGCCTCAACTCCACATTTTCAACTATCCGTTTATCCCTTGATTTCATGGAGACCCTCTCTGATGTTATGAAAATAGCTCTGGAAGCATGAATCCAGAAATTCTGCCCCTGAGCACAGGACCTAATATTTTCACCTGGCTGCAGTATAGGGGATTGAGGATGGGTTGCATCTGCAGCTCATACAGGCAGCTGCCCATCTTAAAGCACAGCTGACCCAGTCAGAAATGACTTTAGCTGGTGCAATGTTATGGGACTTATGTTCATTGGAATAAGACAAAAAAAAACAGCAGATGATGGAAATCTGAAACAATAAAAGAAATTGTTGAAGAAACTCAGCAGGTTTGGCAGCATCTGTTGAGATAAGAGTATTTTGGCTCCTGTGACCCCTCTTTAGAACTGCTCAATGGACCTGGTAGGAGAAGGTCTCAAGCTGCTAGAGTCCTTCAAGAAGCTGGCCACCCCTTTGAAGAGGTAAGACACTCTTTTGGATAGGGTCAAGGGACACCATCAGGGTGAGGTCAGATATCCTTTGGGAAAGGTAAGATGCCTTTTAGAAGTAGTAAGTTAAAAGTAGACGTAAATGTAAGTAATAAGTACTTAAAACCCTGGGAACTGTCAAACTCATTGGAACATCCAAAAGTGCTTTCAACAGGAACTGTCAAACTCTGAAGGGATTTAAAACTGTTGAACTTTTAAGCTTTGAAAGAACTGACTGGAATGTTTAAAGTATCAGTACTGGCTATTTCACTTTACCCCGTTGAAATAATGCTGATGGTTATAATTACATGATTAGTGCTACATGGTTGATGTCACAACCTTTGAGAGAAACCCTACTGTGATAATCAATTCACAGTTTGATTGACAGCTTCAAATTGTTATAGCACACTTTGGTCTACAAATTTGAATGCTTCTTTTTATAGTGGACTAAAGGATATTAAAAGTTGTGCTTATTTTTAAATGAGTATTCTTTTTGTATGAAATAGTGAATCATAGACACTTATGAACATTATTTAAACTCAGTATGGTCCTGAGGTCTGTCCATGGTGAATACAGGGTGAGTTATCATAGTATGTGTAAAGGAATAGTTTTGTGGATTGGGGAGACAGGAGTTGGCATGAGTTGACACTAAGCTGGCATAGGGGCATGCTGTGGAATGTAAATTATGAGAGGTCATGAAGAGAATCATAGTTTGACAAGAAGAGGATGAGAGGCCATTGGTTTGGGTGGAGTTGTAAAGATTGGCATTTAAGGGATGAGGGTTTGTGTTACTTGTTGAGGGGCAAAGGTTGGCATTGAAGTTATGGGTCCCTTGTAGTTGTTGGATTAGTTTGACACAAATTTTGGAGCAAGGAATTATCCTGACTTTGTGCTCTCAATCAAACACTAAAATTTCAGGCCTTGGTGTCCAATTGAAAACTGATGTCTTGCACCATGTTCTATTCATCCATCAGTGACCTGGTTCCTCCCTGTTTCCCCATAACCTTGCAAGACCTCTGTGCATCTCCAGTTCTACCTCCATGATCCTTGGCTCACCACCAGAAGCTGCCAAGAGACTGGAATTCCCTGGTTAAACTCATTACCTTCACTTTGTTCTTCTTTATGATGCTCCTTATTATTTGACCAAGCTTTTGTCTCCTCTTCTAATGTCTCTTTACAAGGCTTGCTATCAAATTTTGTGATAACCCTCATGTGAAATGCCTTTGGACCTTTTCATTCTATTAAAGACACTATTTAAATGCAAATTGTTGTTATGAGATAAAAAAATCATTTGATGTGTTTTAATCTTAAAAACCACGAATGTTAATGACGTTTTGGAGACCAGTATGCTGTACTGCGTGAATTAGAATGCATGACGGAACATGCTTCCTGTGTTTAATACTCACTCAAAAGTTCTCTTGTTTGTACAATGGTAGCAGGACCTTGCAATCAGCAATAGTGTACTGAGAACATCATGATTACATAGCACAGAACAACGCTATTCAATCTAATTGCTCTTTGCCAGTGTTTATTTTCTACACAAGTCACCTCATACCTTAATTCATTAGTGGACACCACAAAGACCCTATCTTCTCAATCTTTTCCCTCATTTGAGGAATGTAGACCCTCAGGGTAAATGTACCACCAGTCATCTCTCTGTGTTTAATAAGAGAACAAAAGACTGTCCCCGGGACTATGGTGACTTTTATTTCATTTGTACTCCAACTGAAGTTCCTTCTTTCTCTTCCTCCCTTCTACATTTATCGTCTTCCCCTTAAATACAACCATTCCAAGCATTAGCAAGTTTCACATTCTCACCACTGTCTAGAGAAAGAGGTTTCTCCTAATTACCTATGGATAACCTGGATTTAAGGCCTCCCTCACAAGCAGAACTATATTCTCTGTGTCTAGCCAATCAACATCTTCAGAATATTTTTAGGTTAAGGAATAATGTTTTCCCTTCCAAATTCATATCCAGATCCTTTTGAAGGTTACTATAAAATCTGCTTCCACTGTGCTTTCAGGCAATGAATTCCAGATCACAATATCAATATGCTTGTAGTCGTTCAAATCACCAATGTTTCGTTATTACATTATTTGAGAACAATTAGAACATAGGACATTATAGAACAAGAACAGGCCCTTCTGCCCAATATGCCTGTGCCGACCATGATGCGTGATACAATTACTTGTAAATTAAATATATAATTATGTATAGTTTTTATTTGATAAATGAACATGATTTGTTTTGCAATAGATCATGGTTTACATTTAGGAGAAAGTGAGGACTGCAGATGCTGGAAGTCAGAGTCGAAAGTGTGGTGCTGGAAAAGCACAGCAGGTCAGGCAGCGTCTGAGGAGCAGGAGAATCGCTATTAAAGGCCAGAGCCTTCATCAGGAATGATCCCTGATGAAGGGCTCTTGCCCAAAATGTCAATTCTCCTGCTCCTCGGACGGTGCCTGACCTGCTGTGCTTTTCCAGCATCACACCCACCATTTACATTAGGTTAATCAGCATGAAAGATGTTGTTGTGTGACAACATGACATGGATCTTCTGACCCATCCCTACATCTCCTAGTCTAATAGGTGCCAGAAACAAAGACAAGAAATAAAGGAAAGATAGAAAAGGAAACTATTGCTTCCTGACTGGCACAGGGGCAATGGGCAGAATGGTCTGTTCACTTGGATTATTCTAAGAATCATTCTACAATCATGATACTCCAATAGATAGCCTCTGCACCTTCTAAAAGAATAACATGGTATAAGTCCTATTCTTTGTGCTCCATGCTGTTTGCAGTCTGAACCAACGATGAAGAATATTAAATGTCATATGATCGCTAAAGAGAGACAAATGGCTGGGCTGCTCGCTGAAGGGTTTGTTGTTAGATTGCAGGCTATCTGATAATGGAAATGATCTTTACCAATCCAGAGAGCCTCATCTCCTGGCTGTCCAAACAGGGCTTTCAAGGCAAGCATACCATCCATCATCTTCCAACCGATGGTCAGAGAATCACAATGCAGGCTGCAGCTCCATGTTCCCTGTGTAACAGTCATCCTCTGTGTAGATTGTAAGCCCACCTCCTTAGCCTGTTCCTGGAGGCAGAATAGAGAATCTTCAGAAGGGATTTGTGTGACTGGGATTTTGGGGATGAGGGGTTTCAGTTATATAGGGAGATTGACAAAGGGGAGGCTGAGAAGAAAGCTTGGGTTAAGGAGCGATTTAATAGAGATGTTTAATATTTTGAGAAGTGTCGATGGAGTAAGTAAGGTGAATCTGCTTCCAGGGCAATAAAGTCAAAGAGTGTGGATTTATGGTAATTGTCAAAAAAAAGGAGGAGTGGCGAGAACTTATTTTGAGCCACAAACAATTAAGATTTGAAATGTATTGGTTGAAAGGTGATGAAAGCAGGTTTAGTTGTTATTTTCAAAAGAGAATTGGATAAATGCTTGATAAATACTTGAAAAGGAAAATAATTGCATGGTCTCAGCATAATGAGGCTGATTGGTTAGATTGTTTGGAAAACACAAAGTTGAGATGTGACAGTGCCCACATTGGTCTGGAATATATTTGCTACTGCAAATCAGCTCAAAGAAATTCAGATGGAATAAATTGTCAGAATAACTTAAATAAATTTAATATATGATCAAAATTCAGAGGGATAGAAACAAATAGACTGTGAAATTTTGAATGCTGTTGCTGGTGAATTTTTGCAGTATGGCAGTCTTGACTCAGCTAAACTGTGGGAGGCAATTTCATTGTTCCTGTTCTGGTTGAGAACTCAGTCACAGACCAAAATACTATAACTGAGATAAAATGGAAAACTGACTTCTGAAAGAATCCTTTTGTTCTAAGCTGGCAGCTTAATATTTAAGTGTAACACCTTTCTTCAGAACTGATATCAATTGAAAGAACTGTCACTTTATGACAAGGAATAGGAGCTACAGCCCCTTCAGCTGCTCTCCCAATCAATGCTGATCTCAACACTCTATCACCTATTCGCTATGGTCCTTGATTCCCTTAATGACCAAAAATCTATCTACTTCAGTTATCAATAATCAATGATTGCCCATCCACTAACCATCTCTTTAGGGAAGGGAATTCCAAAGATCCATATCCAGATTCTTCACACCTCTATCTTAAGTGGCAATCTCTTATGTTGAAACCATGACCCCTAATTCTCAATTCTCCAAAAAAAGCTCTTAGTTTCAACCAAGCCAATGGAATCATCTCATTTTTCAAAATGAATGGCTTTTGCCCAAAACGTCATCTCCCCTGGTCCTCGGATGCTGCCTGCCCCGCTGTGCTTTTCTATCACCATACCCTCGACTCTAATCTCCAGCATCTGCAGTCCTCACTTTCTCCTCATTTTTAAAATTTCTGACACCATAAGCCTCTTCTACTTAATCTTTCTTCAAAGAAGAATCCTCTTATCTTAGGAATTAGCCACAGGAAGCACTACAGCACCTTCCACATTGTAAAATGTCTCATTGAGCCTCATGAGAGAATGATCAAATGATATCTGATTCCATGCCTTACAGAACAGGTGACAGGAAACTTAGTGAAAGAAGGCCATCTTAAAGAAGGAGTGAAAAATAGAAAGGCAGAGGGAATGAACAAGCAAATTCCAGTGCCTAAGACTTAGCCGGCTGCCAGATGACCACCCACAGTACAACAAAAAAATCAGGGATGCACAAGATGCTGATTTGGATACATGCTGAAATTGGAGACCCCTGTAGAGTTGAAGCGGGGAGAGACATGGAGGAATTTGAAAACAAGGATGAGATTTTTAAAGTGGAGGTATTGCTTGACCAGGAGCTAGTGTAGGTCATGAGCACAGAGATGAGAGTGGAATGTGATTTGGTGAGATTGTGGCACAGGCATCAGAGGTTTGGGTAAATTACATGGTTTCTTGCATCAAACACCACTGTCAATACAATATGGTCTCAGTGCTTCCTTATGTTAGCTCACATAACATATACCACAAACACTGGGGGTTCTTGCTGACACAAGCATATTAACAACATATTTACATTATTACATTTCAGAAATTACTGAGCCCATCCATTGTTGGTGATTTTCTACCTATGATTAGATCAATCAGTATAGAACCAGATGAGAGCAGTTCTATTCAGTTAGATGACAGCGGTGAGGCATGGAAGCACCAGAATGTGTTCAACCAAGACAAGTGGAGAAGGAGGGATAACGTGTGCCATTTTTCAGTGATATAGGTTGTAATTTGTGACTTTGGTCATGGCTGTTTTGGTGCCGTGTACAGTTTGACACAATTAATTCCACCCCCATCTTTTCTCTGCAGTCCTGCAGATTTCTCCCTTTCAAGTTTCTCTTCAAACTTTACTGTTGAATCTGCCATCTATCACACTTCTGGTACGACATTCAGGTCATAACAACTCACTGTGCAATAAATCATTTCTTGTCGTTTCCCTTATGGGTTTTTTTGCCAGTTATCTTAAATCTGACTTCTGCTGGTGGAAGCTGTTTCTCCCCATTGACTTAGGTCAGAACCTCCTTAGCATGTTGGGCACCTTTTAAAAAAGAATGATTTTTGGAAAAGCCCAGGGGATCAAACAGCATCAATGAGGAGGAGCAGTACTTGCATACACATGGTGATGCCCTTTGCCATGGTTAGTGTGATGGTACTGAATTAGTAAATCCTACCACCCAAAACCATGAAGTCTGACAATTGTACTCTGACTGTTGTACTTCAGAGAAAGGAATCTGCCACATACTCTGGCCAACAGGGTGGTTCTAGCCCATATCCACATGATTAATTCAAGGTTTTCTAAAGTGGTAGAGAACACTTGCCGATCGTCCAAGAAGTTATGCCATTGTTTAACCACATCATGAGGGCAAATACAGAGGTTCAAACTTGGAAATGTGACTCTATTTTTCCTTTCACGATGCCAGGTTATAGTCCAACAGATTTATTTGGAAGCACTAGCTTTTGGAGCGCTGCTCTTTCATCAGGTGGTTGTGGAGTATAAGATCATTAGACACAGAATTTATAGAATTTTGCTATACAACAGTGAACCAATCGGGTTTTCAGATGGCAATCCAACGGCTTTTTTTTTGTTAGTCCATGAAGTGTGATGTAACTGAAATTATATATTGAAAAAGACCTGGATTGTTTAAGTCTCTCATCTTTTAACCTTTTGCTATACTTCTACTAAACTTTTGCTATAAATTCTGTGTCTTACAACCTTATATTTCACAACCACCTGATGAAGGAGCAGTGCTCTGAAAACTAGTATTTCCAAATAAACCTGTTGGACTATAACCTCGTGTTGTGTGATTTTTAACTTTGTACACCCCAGTCCTACACCGGCATCTCCAAATCATGCCTATTTTTCTTGGTTTATTTCCTACTAGAATTAAGGTGATTGAGAAATATCCCCTTCTCAGTTACATGCATAGATTGCCCAGTCATAAGAGACAAGAAGTAGATTTACTTGAGATTTTTGTGTGATGTAACTGTCCTCCACTCACTGTATTTTGCTGGAGAAATTATCTTGCTTCTCGTAGAAGACGTTGTTTCTGGGTGCTGCTGTTCATGGAGATTCTTTACAAATAGGCACCATAAATGAACTTTGATTACTTTGCTGTGTTCTGAGTAATCATCAGGAACCTAAAGCATTAACATTGAGCCAGATATTTCGATCAGCTTCAAAGGCCTTGATTGTATTACAATGTATCCACTTAACCTTCTATGTGGTGTAAAGATTCCCATTGCAAACCTGTTCAGGAATCCACACAGCCAGCAGCAAGGAAAATCTTCATAAAGACTATGCACTCTTTTGCAGCAGTCAGTGTGTCCTGTTCTCCACATTGTCAGCTCCTGTGAAAGGGTAGCATTTGGTTAAGGGGCTAGACTGCTAGCTGAGTAGGGTGTTATTGTGCCCGTTAACTAGGATGCCAGGTGGGCAGGGTGCCATATAAGTGAGAGTGTGTTTAGGTTTGGTGGGGTGGTCTTGGGCCTGGCTTTGAGGGGGTGTTGTCTGAGAAATTGTCAGGCCAGTGGATTGGGAAAGCACTGCATCTTCTCACTTACCTTTCCTCAGTCACTGTCAAAATGCCTTTAGGACTTTTAGTTTCTGGAATATGGCAACAATTGTTGTTCAGAACAGGGGTGTGTCTTTGGTCTGCAGTGCTGCTCCAGTGCTGAGTGGATTTTTCCCCGGTTATCTCCAATGGATGTATTTGGAACAGGCCAGACTCAGAATCTTGGCCAGAAAAATCAGTCGCACATGTGCGTAATCTTAACGAAGATTGCTATCAGTCAAATCTGTCCAGACTGTAATTGGTATCTGTTCAGACTATAACTTGTGTTAACACTCATATGCCATATTACCAAGCAGTGACACAGAAGCTGCCTTCAGCTTCCCTAAACCCTCCCCACCCTTTCTGCTTCATGAAGATGCTGCAATGGCTTTTTGACTTAGCATTTCATCACCGCTCCAAAGCTATGGCTCGGTGTCAGCTTCTGCTCTTTGAAGAGCCTCTGGGTGTTTCATAGTTATCAAGTTGCTATATAAGTTCAAGATATTCTGAAAGATTTTACAGATAACACTTGGTCCATTTGATGTCCTGGCTAGGTTTGAATACTCGAGTGGATCAGCAAGGACTTTTCCAATATATTTTGCCACATAATTCTCTGTTTCTACCACTTCACTCCTTTGCAGGGGATTACATAAATGCAGGGAGACTTGAAGCAGGAAGGGGAGTTGAGGCAGAAGGGGAGCAAAGATGGTGGGGGGGCTGGTGGATGAGCAGAGACCAGTATTTAGTCATGAGGCTCCAGCCAGTATGAAGACTGGGGCCACCTTGATGAATCAGCTGGTCACTTCTATGTCAGTGAGTTCATATTTTCATGTGTGCAAGGTATATACCTCTTCTGAAAAAGTGTCATACCGGACATGAAATATTAACACAAGTTAACCAGTAGAGGGAATGGGTAACGCTTCGGCAGCACATATGCTAAAATTGGAACGATACAGAGAAGATTAGCATGGCCCCTGCACAAAGATGACAAGCAAATTCGTGAAGCGTTCCATTTCTTTTTATACACCAATCAACCCCACTGCCCTGTGGCCCAACATTTCAACTCCCCCTCACACTCTGCCGAGGACATGCAGGTCCTGGGCCTCCTCCACTACTGCTCCCTCACCACCCGACGCCTGGAGGAAGAACACCTCACCTTCCGCCTCGGAACACTTCAATCCCATGGCATCAATGTGCATTTCCCCTGTTTCCTCATTTCCCCTTCCCCATCTCACCTTCTAGCTCATCACCACCCTCATGACCTGTCCTACCTGCCTATCTTCCTTTCCACCTATCCACTCCACCCTCCTCTCTGACGTATCACCTTCATCCCCATCCCCATCCCCATTCACCCATTGTACTCTTTGCTACCTTCCTCCACCCTCCTCTCTGACCTATCATCTCCATCCCCACCCCCATCCCCATTCACCTATTGTACTCTATGCTACTGTCTCCCCACCCCACCCCCCTCTCATTTCTCTCTCCACCCTGCAGACACCCTGCCTCTATTCCTGATGAAAGGCTTTTGCCTGAAACGTCGATTTTCTTGCTCCTCAGATGCTGCCTGACCTGCTGTGCTTTTCCAGCACCATTCTAATCTAGACTCTGGTTTCCAGCATCTGCAGTCCTTGTTTTTACCCAATAGAGAGAATGACTGAGTCCATGTTAAGCTAAAATGAGGACAACTGAAGCCTCCCCAACATGCTTTAAGTTTCCAGCAATGCGATGAGAAGGGCCAGTTGTATGGAATTGAATGACTTTGTCATAACAATTTTCCCCAAAGAATTGCCTTAGTGGTAATATATTGCCTTTTCTAAATACATTCAGGGAATGTGTGCATCACTGTCTGCTTATTGTCCATCCCTAGTAGTCCTTGGCAAGGTGGTGGTGAGCTGTCTTCTTGAAATGTTGCTGTCTATTTGCTGCAGTAGCACCTACAGTATTGTTAGAGAGGGAGTTTTGACACAGCAACAGAGGAGGAACGGTAACATTTGAGAACTTATTTCATTAGAATCATAGAATCATAAAGGCTTTTCAACATGGAAGTAGACCATTCGGTCTAATTCATCCATGCCGACTAGCTGTCCCAACCTAATCTAGTCCCATTTGCCAGCACTTGGCCCATATCTCTCTAAACCCTTCCTCATCATATACCCATCCTTTTAAATGTTGTAATTGTACCAGCCTCCACCACTTCCTCTGGCAGTTCGTTCCATACATACGCCATCCTTTGCCCCTTCAGTCCCTTTTAAATCTTTCCCTCTCACTCTAAACCTATTTTGAGTGGTTTAGAAGGGAACTTGTGGGTGGTGATTTCTGCATGTATCTGCTGTCCTTTTCTGTTTGTGGTTGTGGGATTTGCGAGGTGCTAAGAAGCCTGAGAGGATTACTGAGGTGCTTCGTGTAGATGGTGCACACTGTTGTAACTGAATATCGATGGTGAAGGGAGTGGAAGCTTGAGGGTGTAGTGCCAATCAAATGAGCTGCTTTGTCCTGGATGATATCAATCTTAAATTTTGTTGGTGCTACACTCACCGAGGTAGGTGGGGAGTATCCCATTCTCCTCAGGAGGTTGGTTAGGTCAGATGACTGGACAATCTGAACACTTATTAAATTTCTATTGGCACAGTGGTTAGCACTGCTGCCTCACAGTACCAGAGACCCGGGTTCAATTCCCACCTCAGGCAACTGTCTGTGTGGAGTTTGCACATTCTCCCCGTGTCTGCGTGGGTTTCCTCAGGTGCTCCAGTTTCCTCCCACAGTCCAAAAATATGCAGGTCAGGTGAATTGGCCATGCTAAATTGCCCGTAGTGTTAGGTGAGGGGGTAAATGTAGGGGAATGGGTCTGGGTGGGTTGTTCTTCAGAGGGTTGGTGTCGACTTGTTGGGCTGAAGGGCCTGTTTCCACATGTAAGTAATCTAATCAAGAACATATGCGATGCTGCATTTTGGAAAGACAAATCAGGGCAGGAGTTATACACTTAATGGTAAAGTCCTGAGAGTGTTGCTGAACAAAGAGACCTTAGGGTGCAGGAACATGGTAGTAGAATCACAAGTGGACAGGATAGTGAAGAAGGCAATTGGTGTGCTTGCTTTTATTGGTCAGTGCTTTGAGTATAGGAGTTGAGAGGTCATGTTGCGGCTGTACAGGACAATGGTTAGGCTACTTTTGGAACACTGTAAACAATTCTCTTCTCCCTGCTTTAGGAAGGGATGTTGGGAAACTTGAAAAAGTTCAGAAAAGATTTACAAGGATGTTGCCGAGATTGGAGGGTTTAAGCTATAGATAGAGGCTGAATAGGTTGGGGTTGTTTTCCCTCAAGTGTCAGAGGCTGAGGGGTGACCTTATAGAACTTAATAAAATCATGAGGGGTACAGATAGGGTGAATAGCCAAGATTTTTTTCCCAGGGTAGCAGAGTCCAAAAATAGAGGGAATAGGTTTAGAGTGAGAGGGGAAAGATTTAAAAGGGACTGAAGGGGTAAAGGATGGTGTGTGTACGGAATGAGCTTCCAGAGGAAGAGGTGGAGGCTGGCACAATTACAACATTTAAAAAGCATCTGGATGGGTATATGAATAGGAAGGGTTTAAAGGGATATGCGCCCAAGTGCTGGCAAGTGGGACTAGATTGGGTTGGGATATCTGGTCGGCATGGATGAGTTGGACTGAATGGTCTACTGCCATGCTGTAAAGCTTCTATGATTCTATGACTCTAATGAAATAAGTTCTCAAATCAGGGCATTATTAAACAAAGCTTCTCTATGCCAATGAATTACTTTTGCACAATTCATTTACAAATAGTGCTCAGCCATTTGTAAGTGTTTAGTGACTTTTTGTCAACACTCCTCATTTCCACTTGATTTATGCAAGCTCATAGTCCATAGAGTAGAAATACTGTACATGAAAACATGCACTTAGCAGGAATTTGTGATTTGGACAATTAATGAATTGTCCATAAAATGTTGTAAACTATTTTTTATCTGCCTTCTAAATTAAAAGGCATTAATTCATTAACACGTGACAATTGTCTTAAATCAGCAAAGCACTTACATTTCGACTTTATCTCTGTAATCTTACGAACTCATAAATCTTGCTGCTGCTCCAATTTGCAATAAAACATGATGGTAATAAAAAAAATTGTTTTTAAAGCAACTAATGATTCATAAAACCACGAATCCAGGACATTTGTAACACCTTTGACCAGTCACAAATAATATGACATCAATGATGTGCTAAGCATTTATCTATGATGAAAAGTCATGCTGAATTGAGGTTAAAAGCACAGGAAATAAAATGTCACATTCAGATCCTCAAATTGATTGATACATTTATTTAACCTATGTCTTTAGGTAACAAATTTAAAGTAATACATTAGTTATGTATATATTAATTCAGAAACTGGATGCAGGAAAACTTCCACTGCTGCGGAAAATGCTAGAATACCCATCCACAAACTATTGGCTGCATGAAGAGATACTTTATTGCTGCTCAGATTCTAGGTGATTCATCATGTCAGAACAATGTACTTCTGTAAGTGACTGGGATTGATTTTGTATTATCTAGCTATCCACCACTCATTGCCTTGTACTCCTGAAGAAGGGCTTATGCCCGAAACGTCGATTCTCCTGTTCCTTTGATCTGCCTGACCTGCTGTGCTTTTCCAGCAACATATTTTTAAGCTGCAGAAGTCTCCCCTACTGTTATCGAAGATTTGCTATAGTCTCAGCCATAAGTTTTATTTATTGTCTATAGATATACTTTTTCAATACACTGTTTTCTGAATAAATAAACTCAATTTACTGGAGAGCACATTTATAAAAAGATATTTGGTACACAATTTAAATAGACTCTGTTTGTTCAGTAAATAGACTCTGCTATGAAATAGACTATGACTTACAAGTGCACTATGTATAAGACATTTTTCTATTAAACAATTTAGTGTTCAGACTTGTGGAACAAACAGTTTAGGACAAAGCTTTCTGGAATAAATTTCATTGATTTAAAAATCAGCAATGGATTACATGATTGTATTGTCACATGGTAATTTCAGGCTACATGCAAATATGCAAATATCTATCCTTTTGCTTTAAACTTGAAACCACAAGCTAAAATCTCATGCATATGAGCGTTAGAAAGTGGTCAGTTCAGCTGTGACTTGACATAGCATCTTGACTTGTAACTGGCAAAATTTCTGCAGTGAGTGCTCTTTTACAACATATGTTCCTTTTTTTTCCAAAATAGGATATTAAACTGACAGAACTTCTTGTTCTATGAAAAATCTTATTAAATAAAATGCACAATGAGGTATCAAGTTCTTTGTTTAAACCATGGAGTTAAAGCTATCCATCCATGTTCAGTTCCTGATCAATATGACTGGTGGATGGGAGTGGTTTCCTAATGTTACTTTATCAAACTTTGAGATAACAGCCCCCAAGAAACATAGTCTGGAGATGTTCTTGCATTAATAGGCCTTTTTCTGAGTCACTTGATGATACAAAATTTGAAAATTGTTGGAAAGAGAGACACGTTGCTGAAGCTTTTCATCTTGTACTCATCAGGACAGAGAATGCCAGATATCCAATGATTACAACAATGTACATCACAGGAAGAAGTCCTTATTGTTTGATCAGTCAAAAACAGAGATTGCTGAAAGATGCAGCAAGTCTGGCAGCATCTGTGGAGAAAAGTCAGAATTAACATTTGGAGTCCAGTGACCCTTCTTCAGAACTGACAGTAGTTAGGAAAGGGTTGGTAATTATGAAGAAGATGGGGCGGGGTTGGGGGGAGGTAAAATGGGTGGAGGACAGTAGAAGATAGATGGAGATCCTCCATCTTTGCCGCATCTGTTCTGATTATGCCAACTTTGAGAAGGGGGCTTCTTCCTCAAGGGAAGATTCCCCAGCAGCATAGTTGACAGGGCCCTCAGCCGGATCCAACCTATTCCTGCATTTCAGCCCTCACTCCTCCTGCGACAGTGATAGGGTCCCCCTAGTCCTGACTTAGCATCCCAACAGCACCCAGATCATTAGCCACCACTTCAGCCACCTCCTGTAGGATGCCATCACCATACATGTATTCCCCTGCCCTCCCTTGTCAGTTTTCCACAGTTCTGTCCACAACAAAGTTACCTGCCACTTCAACACACCATCACGTTTCTCAGCCAACATCGCTGCCTCGCACTTGCTGCGGTGCAACAGCGAAGCTCAGTGCAAGCTGGAAGGACAACGGCTCATTTTCCTCTTGGGGACCCTGGACTTGGAAATATCGAGTTCAACAAATTCAGGGCTTGAAGCATCTTCTCCCACAGAATCATAGAACCACAGTACAGTTAGAGGCCATTTGGCCCATTGAGTCTGCACCAACCCTCAGAAGAGCATCGGACCCACCATGTCCTTACCCTAATCCCACACACCAGGCCTTGTCATCACATGAGTTGCTACCACACACAACCCATTGTCAGCTAATAGTCCCGATTAGCAACTGTTCATTTTCCAGACTAACCTTTACCCAGTCTTTTGCCTGTCCAACTGTTTTTCTCCATCTTTGGGCTCTAGCGCCACCTATCGCTCTCACTACCCCCTACTTCCAAACATCTTCTGCAGAGATACCAATCTGTTCCTAGCTACCATCCGTTCTGAAGAAAGGTCACTGGACCTGAAATGTTAACTCTGATATCTCTCCACAGCTGTTGCTAGGCCTGCTGAGGTTTTCCAACAATTTTGGTTTTGCTTCTAATTTCCAACATTTGTAGTTCTTTTGGTTTCTTTTGTTTGGTCAACTCTGATTACCAGAGATGTTACTATGGAGAAAGCAACAGGAATAAAACCCAGGGTAATGAAGACAAATATATATTTTGGAAAATCATCTCTGAGTCTCTCAGCTGATTAAAGCTACTCTAGGAGATCACATGGACCATATAAAAATACTTGTGCTCTTTATGATGCAATCTCTGACTCAGTCAAAACCTATGGTTTATTTTTATTTAGAGCATAGAGAATAGCACATTACAGTGCAGTACAGGCCCTTCGGACCTTGATGATGCACCAATCTATGAAAATAATCTGATGCCCATCTAACCTACACCATTCCAATATTATCCATATGTATGTCCAATGCCCATTTAAATACCCTTAACGTCAGCGTGTCTACTACTGTTGCCGATGGCCATTCCATGCCCCTACTACTCTCTGAGTGAAGAAAGTCCCCTTGATATCTGTCCAAAATCTGTCACTCCTCAATTTAAAGTTATGTTCCCTCATGTTAGCCTTCACCATCTAAGAATAAAGGCTCTCACTGTCTACCCTATCTAACCCTCTGAATATCTTATACGTTTCAATTTAAGTCACCTCTCAACCTTCTTCTCTCCAATGAAAACAACCTCCATTCCCTCAGCCTTTCCTCATAAGACCTTCCTTTCATACCAGGCAACATCCTCGTAAATCTCCTCTGAACCTTTCCAAAGCTTCCACATCCTTCCTGTAACGCGGTGACCAGAGCCGCTTGCAATACTCCAGGTGCAGCCTTACCAGTGTCTTGTACAGCTGAAGCTGACCTCGTGGCTCCGAAACTCAATCCCCCACCAATAAACGCCAATACAACATATGCCTTCTTAACAACTCTATCAATCTGGGTGGCAACTTTTAGGGATTTATGTATCAGGACACCAAGATCTCTCTGTTCATCTACACTGCCAAGAATTTTACCATTAGCCCAGTACTCTGCATTCCTGTTGCTTCTTCTGAAGTGAACAACCCCACACTTTTCCGCATTAAACTCCATTTGCCACTTCTCAGCCCAGCTCTGCATCTTACTTGTGTGCCTCTGTAATCCACAACATCCTTCAGCACTATCCACAACTCTGCCTACTTTAGTGTCATCTGCAAATTTATTAACCCATCCTTCTACACCCACGTCCAGATCATTTATAGAAATGACAAACAGCAGTGGCCCCAAAACAGATCCTTGCGGCACACCACTGGTAAATGAGCTCCAGGATGAACCTTTCCTATCAACCACCACCCTCTGTCTTCTTTCAGCTAGCCAATTTCTGATCCAAACCACTAAATCACCTTAAATCCCAAAACTTCGTATTTTGTGCAATAGCCTAACGTGTGGAACCTTATCGAATGCCTACTGAAGTCCATATATGCCACATTAACCACTTTACCTTCATCCACCTGTTTCGACACCTTCTCAAAGAACTCAATAAGGTTAGTGAGGTATGTCCTACCCTTTACAAAACCGCGTTGACTATCCCAAATCAAATTACTCCTTTCTAGACGATTATAAATTGTATCTCTTATAACGTTTTCCAACACCTTACCCACAACTGAAGTAAGGTTCACTGGCCAATAATTACCAGGGTTGTCCTGACTCCCCTTCTTAAACAAGGGAACAACAGTTGCTATCCACCAGTCTCCTGGCACTACTCCTGTCGACAATGCTGACATAAGGATCAAAGCCAAAGGCTCTGCAATCTCCTCCTTGGCTTCCCAGAAAATCTGGGGATAAATCCCATTTGGCCCCAGGGTCTTATCTATTTCCAAATCTTCCAAAATTGCTAAAATCTCCTCTTTGTCAACCTCAATCCCTTCTAATCTTGTAGCCTGTATCTCTGTATTCTCACTAACATTGCCCTTTTCCAATGTGAATACTGATGAAAATTATTCATTAAGCGCTTCCCCCATGTTCTCAGATTCCATACACAACTTCCCATCTTTGATTGGTGCTAATCTTACTCTAGTCATTCTTTTATTCCTGATATACCTAAAGAAGGCCTTGCGGTTTTCCTCGATGCTATCCACCAACAACTTCTCATGTCCCCTCCTGGCTCTTCTTAGCCCTCTCTTTAGATCTTTTCTGGCTAACTTATAACTCTCAAGCCCCCTAACTGGGCCTTCATGCCACATCCTCATATGAGCCGCCTTCTTCCTCTTGACAAGAGTTCAACTTCTTTAGTAAATCATGGCTCCCTCTCTTGACAACTACCATCCTGCTGATAGGTATATACTTATCAAGGACTCACAATAGCTGTTCCTTGAATAAGCTCCACATTTCAAGTGTGTCCAGCGCCTGCAGTTTCCTTCCCCATCATATGCCTCCTAAATCTTGCCTAATTGCATCATAATTGCCTTTTCCCCAGTTATACCTCCTTCCCTGCAGTATATACCTATCGCTGCCCATTGCTGTGTTAAATATAACAGAATTATGGTCACTATCACCAAAGTGCTCACCCACCTCCAAATCCAACCCCTGGCAGGGCTCATTCCCCAGTACCAAATCCAATATGGCATCTCCCCTTGTTGGCCAGTCTACATACTGTGTCAGAAAAATATGAACAATAACTGACCCATGTAAACTATTTGAACTATAGTATTCCCAGTCAATATTGAGGAAGCTGAAGTCCCTCATAACAACTACCCTGTTACTGTCACTCCTATTGAGAATCATTTGTTTATAGGATGTGGGTATCATTGACTGGACCAACATTTATTATTCATCAATAATTGCCCAGAGGGCAGTTAAGAGTCAACCACATTGCTGTAACTCTGGAGTCACGTACAGGCCACACCAGATAAAGATGACAGATCTCCTTCTCTAGTGGATATCAGTGAACAAGATGGACCTTTACAACAATGAAAAGTAGTTACATGGTCACAATTCGATTAGCTTTTATATTTTTTTTTAACTTGAATTCAACATTCACCATCTGCCATGGTGGGATTCAAACCTATGTCCTCAGAACATTGCCTGCCACTTCAACACACCACCCTGTTCCCTGGCCAATACTATATCTCTGGTTTGCTGCAGTGCTCCAGTGAAGCTCAGCGTAAGCTGGAAGAACAACAGCTCATTTTCCACATGGGGACCCTGCAGTCTTCTGGACTCAGTATCAAGTTCAATAACTTTAGGGCTTGAGCTCTACTATGTCCTAGTCCCCACCCCACACACCAGACCTTGTGAACACATAGTCTGCTGTGACACACAACCTATTGTTAGCCACTAACAGTCTCCATTAACAGCTAGTCACCCTCCTAGTCAGATCATTATCCAATCCTTTGTCTGTCCTACTGTTCTTCTCTCTCTTTGGGCTCTATCCCAATAACCTATCATTTACTCCCTACTCCCTCCCCCCCACTCCATCTTCTGCATAAAAAAACCAACATTTTCCTAGCTACCATCAATTCTGAGGAAGGATTATTAGACCTGAAATGTTAATTCTGATTTCTTTTCAGAAATGCTGCCAAACCTGCTGAGCTTTTTGGCCAGTTTGTGTTTTTGTTTCTGATTTACAACATTTTTCTCTTTTTTTTACCTCAGAACATGAGCCTTGAGTTCTGGATTACTGGATTAGTGACATTACTGCTACACTTTCACCTTCCCTAACAAACTTGTCAGAACTTAGTAACAAAATTATCCATACATAGTCCTTTAATGATTTGGATTTATGAACATAATGTAAGAAAAAGGCACAGAGTTAGGTCAGGTAGATTGTCAAATCTGAGAGGCAATTCTGGGTGATCATCTACCTGAACTTCACCTTTCCGAAATGCTCCAATCCCCTGATACCCAAAAATCTATCCAACTCTCTGTTGAGTCTCCTCACCGATTCAGTATCTACAGACCGCTGGGCTGGAGAATTCCAAAATTCTGTGCTTTTCAAGGGTGCCTAGAAATAGTCATCTGCCTTGTTATAACGCCTATGAATGCGGAGCTTCACACTAATATAGAAGGACATAATTTAAGATCAAAATGGTCTCAATGACCTTTTTTAATTACTTTAAGCAGCTTCAGTTCATTTTGTGGAAGTTTCTGTAGCCAATGGAGCCTCCAGCATTTAATTTTTCATCTTGATGGCTCTGGAGAGTTTACTGTATTTGATTTTCACAAGCCTGGTGATTTCACATGACAAATCCCTCTGCTACAATACAAAATGTTTTGGAAAGTCAAAGCTACTTTCTTGATAGGCTGTGAAACACCACCTTGCAGCCTAGATACAGTCAGTTCTCACCGGTTAATTTCAAATAAAATGGATGGCTACTGTTTTCATCATTAAGGGAAATGCTTATACTCTCTTCACACTGAAGTGTTGTTGTCTGTTTCAGTTTGTTTGACATGCCATTCCCTTTCAAACACAGTAGTAACAGCTTTTAATTTTCAATGAGGTGCTACCGATTGCAAATTACTCAGGATGCAGCCCTAATTAATAAAACACAGTGTTGAAATTTCGATCAGATACAGAATGGTTCCAGGGATTACAGTAAAGCGAATAAAGGACAAGTTGGGGTTTCTCTCCTCAGAACAGACGAGGCTAAGTGGGGATTTGATAGCGTATTTTTAAATCCTGAAGGTGTGAGATAGAGTGAATACAGACAGATTGTCTTTGGTTGATTATCCAAGGGCACCAATGAAAAGTGACAGGCCAAAGAGCCAGAGGTGACAAGAGGAAACACTTTTTTCCCAGGATTTGGAGTGGACTACCTAATAGGTTGGTGGGTATGGAGTCAATCCTGACTTTCCGAAGGGAATTGAATTGGAAAATAAGTGTCAGGGTATGTGGAAATAACTCCACCGTGAGACTAACTGGATTGTTGTTTGAAAGGGCTGGCATAGACCTGAAGACTAGAATGGCCTCCTTGTCTGCTGAAGCATTCTAGGATTCAATTAGCCTGACTAGAGGAAAACCAATTTATGCAGAATGTCACTGAACCTTTAAAATAACCACTTCTTTGTTAAAGAGGAGCAATCACATAATAATGTCGAAGTTACTGCACAAACAAATGGACGTTTGATCTAACCTAATAGAGATTTATAAAATCATAAGGGGCATGGATAAGGTAAATAGACAAGGTCTTTTCCCTGTGGCGGGGGAGTCCAGAACTAGAGGCCATAGGTTAAGGGTGTGAGGGGAAAGATTTAAAAGGGACCTCAGGGGCAAAGTTTTCTCACAGAGAGTGGTGCGTATATGGAATGAGCTGCCAGAAGAAGTTGGGCAGAGGAGATAACCTGGGGGTTGCAGTGAGAGAGAGACTCACTGAGATCCTTGTGGAGAGAGGAGGAGAGCTTCTTCAAGGTAGGTAACCTTGAAAGAGGATTCACAGTAGGGTTAAAATCAACTAGGCAAAAGTGAGGACTGCAGATGCTGGAAATCAGATCTAGATTAGAGTGGTGCTGGAAAAGCACAGCAGGTCAGGCAGCATCCGAGGAGCAGGAAAATTGACGTTTCGGGCAAAAGTACTTAATCAGGAACCCGATGAAGGGCTTTTGCCTGAAACATTGATTTTCCTACTCCTCGGATGCTGCCTGACCTGCTGTGCTTTTCCAGTACCACTCTAATCTAAACTCTGGTTTCCAGCATCTGCAGTGCTCACTTTTGCCCTGCCAGAAGAAGTGATGGAGGCTGGTACAATTACAACATTTAAAAGGCATCTGGATGGGTATATGAATACGAATGGGTTAGAGGGATATGGGTAAAGTGCTGGCAAATAGGATTAGATTAATTTAGGCTATTTGAATGGCATGGATGAGTTGGACTGAAGGGTCTATTTCTGTGCTGTACCTCCTCTATGTCTCTATAACTGGTCCATTCTGGTTTTGATGCTCAACACCAGTTTCTTCCGAAATCCCTTTTTGTCTAACCCTGGCAGCTTTACCTTCTAACCCCCTTCCCTTTCAGTGTTTAGGCAGCCTCCCCTTAAATAGAATCAGGCTGATTCTACAAATGTCCTATTCAGTGTTAGTCAGGATGGACTCTTAGAGCTTAAAGAATAATAATCTAAAGCTTATCAAATTCAAAGTTTGAATACAAAGTTTCAAGTATCGACATGATTTACTTTTTAATAAGTAAAAATATTCACTCTGGTTAAAAGTCGCTCATTAAATAGGGCACTGAGCAATAAATTATTATAAAAAGGTCTATTCTAGGGATGTGAGCAGCATTAGCAAAAACCAGAATTTATTGCCCATCCTGAGAGCCCAGCAAAGGTGATCTTCTAATTTCTCAACGCTTAATATTACCTGTTTCCCATTAATTGGAGCAATCAACCAGGCATCTCTATATACAAGGGATTATTTCCATTTGCATTGCAATAGCTTATTTTTTTTTCCCATCAATAACATGGATCAAAAATATCCATCTCCCTGAAAAAGTTACGCTATTTACTTTCTGTTCGGCTACACCAGCTATACACACGTCTAGGATTCAGAATGATGGGCTTTTCCAATGAAATCTAACCAGAGTTTTTTGTGTGTGTGTGTGTGTTAGTCAGCTTCAGAAAGCTTGAAATTGAAATGCTCATGAAGTGGAAATCAAAGTTGGAAGTCAAGGTCAAGATTCTACTGAAACCTGCTGTGAGTGGCATAGACTCAGCATTAGATTGTCAGGACGACAGAATTCCTTCCCCGGAGTAATCTGTTGTTCTGGTAGAGCTCTCTCCTGTTGAGTGAGGAATTTCTGGGTTTGAACTATATTCCTTGAGCCTTAAGTGTGTGATCTGCGCTGAGATTGCAGTCCATTGAGGCACTGAAGCCCAAGCTCCAGATGATCTCAGTAGCTTGTAACTATTCCAACCAAGTTTCCTTCTTTCAATAAAAAAATGAGAATTTGGTTTCGTTCTCCCACACAGGAATCCACGTTTATAGTATATTTTGTGTTAAGCATAGAATTATAACAGATTTATAACCTGGAAAGACACCATTTGGCCTCAAGCATCTCTACTGGTGTTAATGTTGCACATGAACGTCCTTCGTTTCCCTCATGCAATTCTCGAGCTTTCCCCGAAAAGCACTTACGCTGTTCATCCTTTTACCATGACCATTCCTCCAGTGTCCTTTCTGCTGCCTGCCAGCCACCCACCTCAGGCTGAGTGGGTGCAGTCTGCAGGTGGAGTTTCTAGGCCCAGAGGTGCATGGTCTCCAGAGTCCTCTGCAGTACGCACCCCATGAAATTAATCAGCCTTTCACCATTCATGCTGCAGCCATTGGGGAGATCTTTGTAAGGGAGCACTAGAACAGATTTATGTAAGACAGGCACCAAGGATGCACAAAAGCTGCTAGATCTTCAATAGCCAAGGGGTTTTTCAGCAGATCACTTCCCACCCCATTTAGCACTGCCGGCCAATTAGAGCGCACAAAAGTGGTTAGCTCCTTCTGTGTGCATCATTTGCCTTTGGGTGGAAATTTCAGCTCCCCAGAGCACTGGAAACAGTGTGATGGAAACAGTGGATGGTTGGTGGGTTGGCAATTTGGAGATACCTGCTACCTTCCACAACCCCAGAAATTAAGCTGTGGGTGGGAAGGCCCATTGTCGACTTACCTGATCTATTAGGCAAAAGTGCAGACTGCAGATGCTGGAAATCAGAGTCTAGATTAGAGTGGTGCTGGCAAAGCACAGCAGGTCAGGCAGCATCTTGCTCCTCGGATGCTGCCTGACCTGCTGTGCTTTTCCAGCACTACTCTAATCTTACTGATCTATTGCCAGCTAAAGGCCTTAAGTGCCCAATTAATGGCCTCATCAGGCCATCATCCTGATGAACTCTGTTCTCTGCAGGCAGGAATATCGGCAGCCTTCCCAGTAGAGTAATCTGCTTTGAGAGATGGGCCTTGATCTGCCACAATCTGGGTGTGATTCGGGTTACAGAGTGGGGGGAAGGTGTCAGGGGGACACTTGCTGAAAGCCACCCAGGTGCCCTTGCCTCCAACCCTCCCTAGGCCACCCTTCCCCGATATGTCATTTATCTTGCCTATTGCTCTTGGGCTCCTGTCATTATTGCACCATAACAACCTTAGAATAAAATCCTTATAATGCAGAAAGAGGCAATTCAGTGCATCAAGTCTGCAATGACCTTCTGAAGAGCAACACACCCACACTCAGCCCCCAAACTATCCCTGTAAACCCACATTTACCATGGCTAAACCACCTAACCTGCACATCCCTGGTCATTACGGGAAAACTTTTAGCATGGCCAACCCACTAACCTGGGGGGCTTCCTGATGAAGGGCTTTTGCCCGAAACATCGATTTTCCTGCTCCTCGAATGCTGCCTGACCTGCTGTGATTTTCCAGCACCACTCTGATCTAGACTCTGGTTTCTAGCATCTGCAGTCCTCACTTTTGCCAACCCACTAACCTGCATATCTTTGAACTATGGGAGGAAACCGGAGCAGATGTGGGGAGAATGTGCAAACTCCACATTCACCCAAGGCTGGAATCAAACCTGGGTCCCTGGCACTGGGAGGTAGCAATGCTAACCACTGAGGCTATGTTTCGGAGATGATTGTCTAATTGGCCAGCAGCACTAAATAGGGTGGGAAGTGATGTGTTGAAAAACCCTCAGTGGCCACTTGATTGTCTGCTAGGTACAAAGTCCAGCAGCCTTTCCTGTTGGTGCTAGGGTGTGTGCTGTACATTATGACATCAGCTCCCCATAAATTAGAAAATCCCACCCATACATTTAATGTGGCATGTTCATTTTGTGTTGACTTTTATTTTTGTATTGTCGCCAAGTGGAGGCTGTGAGGAATAAAGAGGAGGTGGCAGTACTCTCTAGAGTTGAAGGCTAATGGATTAATTAGAGTAGAGCCCAAAGGCTGACTGATGTCCAAATATGCCCTCTTACCAAAGGTCATGAGGGGAATCCTGACGGTTGGGCAGTCAAGGACCAACATATATTTTGACAGAGATCCCAACAGTTTTGGTGCAAAGCATCAACACAACATGGGAGACTACAAATATAAGTGATGAGGCCAATAAATTGACACAGTGAATAGGTTCTATGGACTGCCTGCAATGGTAACAGACACCATTATATCCCATTGATCAGCCACCAACTACCTCAAATCAGGCAGCCCCTGTTTACCAAGGTGCTGACCTGCTACGTTTTATCTGCTTCAGTGATTGTTCAACAACTGCATGGAATCCATTGCACCACAAATTCATGGAGTCATAGAGATGTACAGCATGGAAACAGACCCTTCGGTCAACTCATCCGTGCTGACCAGATATCCTAACCTAATCTAGTTCCATTTGCCAGCATTTGGTCCATATCCCTCTAAACCATTCCTATTTATATATCCATACAGATGCCTTTTAAATGTTGTAATTATTCCAGCCTCCATCACTTCCTCTTGTGCCCTCTAGTTCCCCTACCCAGGGAAAAGACCTTGTCTTTTTACCCATTCCCCTCATGATTTTATAAACCCTCTATAAAGATCACCCCTCTAGATCAAATCTTCCAATCCTGGCAACACCCTTGTAAATCTTTTCTGAACCCTTTCAATTTTCATGATTTGGAGATGCCGGCGTTGGACTGGGGTGTACAAAGTTAAAAATCACACAGCTCCAGGTTATAGTCCAACAGGTTTATTTGGAAGCACTAGCTTTCGGAGCAATTCTCCTTCATCAGGTGGTTGTGGAGTATAAGATCGTAA
Organism: Chiloscyllium punctatum; assembly: GCF_047496795.1. Taxonomy (NCBI): domain Eukaryota; kingdom Metazoa; phylum Chordata; class Chondrichthyes; order Orectolobiformes; family Hemiscylliidae; genus Chiloscyllium; species Chiloscyllium punctatum. Next base: position 70,705,688 of record NC_092760.1, read on the forward strand.
GGCACTGAATTTATAGCAAACGTTTACAGGGTGATGTAACTGGAATTATATATTGAAAAATACCTGATTGTTTGTTAAGTCTTTCACCTTTTAGAATGACCATATTGGTTTCAGTTCTTTCATATGTAAATCACAGAACATGTAAAAGTTACATTCTCAAGTGAACTTTAACAACTGGAGTCATGTCAGCCCACAATTGTTAAAGTTCACTTGAGACTGTAACTTTTAAATGTTCTGCGATTTACATATGAAAGAACTAAAACCAACATGGTCATTCTAAAAGATGAGAGACTTAACAAACAATCGGGTCTTTTTCAATATATAATTCCAGTTACATCACCCTGTAAACATTTGCTATAAATTCTGTGTATTACGATCTTATACTCCACAACCACCTGATGAAGGAGAAGCTCTCTGAAAGCTAATGCTTCCAAATAAACCTGTTGGACTATAACCTGGTGTTGTGTGATTTTTAACTTCAATTTTCACAACATCCTTCCAATAGGAGGGAGACCAGAAATGCACACAATATTCCAAAAGTGGCCTAACCAATGTCCTGTAAACCTGCAACATGACCTCCCAAATCCTATACTCAATGCTCTGACCAATAATGGAAAGCATACCAAACACCTTCTTCACTAGAATAGCTACCGGAACAATCTCCTTGCATCTTACTCTCCAATGTCCGATACAATGAGAGGAATAGCAGAATGGATCAATGAATGTAATCTTCTCAACAGGTCATCTGTGAGAAAAATGCTGTATGCAAAAGTGATCACTAATGTTGCCTTCATCGATCTCACCAATGTATTCAACCATGTGAGCAGAGGTAGAATTTCAAGCTGCTGCAGAGAGCTGGCTGGCAGCCACAACTGCTCAGTGTGGTCTTGTGTTTCCATGACAACGTGATGGGTAAGGTCAGTTATGATGGGCCACATTTAACCCTTTGGGATTTGCAGTGGGGTCAATCTTTTGACACATTCATAGATTCACAATCATACAGCATAGAGACAGACCATCCAATCCAACTCATCCATGCTGACCAAGTTTCCCAAACTAAACTAGTCCCACTTGCCTGCATTTGGTCTGTATCCCTCTAAACCTTTCCTTTTCATGTAGCTGTCTGAATGTCTTTTAAATGTTGTGAGGTGAGAGATTGTTTATAACTTCCTCTTATTGGATTAGTGGTGCTGGAAGAGCACAGCAGTTCAGGCAGCATCCAACGAGCAGCCTATAACTTCCTCTGCCAATTTATTCCACATACAAACTACCCTCTGTGTGAAAAGATTGCCCCTCAGGTTCCTTTTAAGTCTTTCTCCTTTCACCTTAAAAATATGCCCCTCTAGTTTTGAACTCCCTCACCCTAGGGAAAAGACCTTTGCTATTCACGTTATCTGTGCTCCTCATTATTTTATAAATTTCTATAAGGTCACCCCCTCAACCTCCTACACTCCACTGAAAAAAGTCCCAGCCTATCCAGCCTCTCCTTATAACTCAAGCCCTCCAGTCTTGGTAACATCTTGGTAAATCTTTTCTGAACCCTCTTCAATTTAATAATATCTTTCCTATAGCATAATGACCAAAACTGTATACAGCATTCCAAAAGTGGCCTCACCAGTGTCCTGTATAACCTCAAAATGATGTCCCAACTCCTATACTCAATGGTCTGAGCAATGAAAACAAGCATACTAAATGTCTCTTAACCATCCTGTTTACCTGGGATGCAACTTTCAAAGAGCAATGTACCTGAATCCATAGGGCTCTTCATTTGGTGTTGTCACATGTCTTCAGGTCATCTAGAGAAGGTATCTGCTCAGATACCAGAACTGTCACAAAGCTGTGCAGCTTTCCTCACTAGAGATCCAAGATAAAAGAGTACAAAATCCTCATGAGAGAGTTGCTCCAGCCTAAAGATGATACATCATCACATACTGAGGAACACCTACAACAGCAAATGCATGGACTCCCACAGTTGAAAATATTCTAAACAATGATAAAAGCTGCAAGTGTTTGTATGAGGTCAGTAAGAGGTTGCAGAGGAACAGCTGCTTAACTGAGAACATCAAACTGTGTCCAGCAAACCTACTTCTTCAGCAGCCTCCTCAATGGTGGTGAGACCTGAACAGTATATGTCAATCAGGAGAAAAGATTCAACAATTTCCTGCATCACTGTCTCAGATGTATCTTCAGAATCTCTCGACAGGACAAAGCCACCAACTCAGAGATCCTAAAGTGTGTTAATTCCATCAACACTAATTCATTGCTCAGCCAGTGAGATTTGCAATGATTTGATTCATTTATTGTCATGTGTATTTTGTAACAAAATACAGTGAAACTGTTGTATAATCTCCAACACCATCTTAAAACACAGAAAAATGACCAAACTATAGAACATAAAGGCAGAAAACGAAGAAATAAAGAGAAAGTGTTCACCTTTACAATCCTTTGAGTTAAGTATGCCATCATGGCCCATAACCACACCACCTCCACTTGAATGAAAATTGCCAATCTTTTGTGCCATTGTGCGTCCATCAACGCCCTCGCCACTGAGTTCTCGATAGATCTTGCCAATGCAGACTCCACCGATGCAGCCGGGTACTGCACTGACCCAAATCTGATTCCATCACCACCATGAATACTCTTCAGGCCCACTTCACCAATGTAGAGGCTGCTGTAGCCACTGGATGTTGTATTGGGCCCAAACTCACCCAGGCTGCCTCCATGAAACTGCGCTGGATGCAAATAAAACCGAGAACCCAAACTCGCCTCTGCCACAGCAGCCAAGAGTCGGCGCAGGGCTGCCTCGACAATGCTGAAGCTGCTGGGAATCCAAACTCGCCTCCGACATCGCCATCATTCGCCCTCATTGCTGGGCTTACTTAAGTCCACATTGTTGGGCCTACTCGAGTCCACACTCTGGGCCTACTTGAGTCTATTTTGCTTGGCTCACTCGAGTTCCTGCTGGGCCCACTTGCCACCATGGATGCCATTGCCATGACCAAGCTCTTCAACTAGAGGTAGGTAAAAAAAGAGGAAAAAAATGAGGAAAGAAAGAAGAAAAGGAAAGAAATTAAAAGAAAAGTGGAAGGAGCAGATGGAGCGGACAAGCCCCGGGCTCAGAAATCTTCTTCAACCCCTATCCTACCAGAAGAATTACACAGATAGGACAATGCACCATGGCTTGTCCACCTTGATTGGAAAATACAGTCTTTCATGCAATTGTACCTCAGCAAAACGATAATATATAAATTCTTCATTCCATTGCTCTCATTGTTTAGAGTACAAGACATTCAAGCCTGTTTATTGGAAGTTTTTTTTTCTGAATACAAATGCAGAGAGCTTGGCATGAGTCAAAAATCAAAAGGGAGTGAGTGAGTTTTTTATTGCCACATATATCCAGCAAGATACAGAGAAAAGTGTTTTGTCACTACAATCCATTTTGACTTATAAAAAGAAATTTCATAAATAGAATTCATCTTCTGTACAAAGAGTCTTCAAATTTAGCTCCAGGACTTCTGTAAGGTCTCTGCAAGATGTCCCAGGCCTGAAGGAGTCTCTGCTCTGGGTACAGCAACGATGATCCTGCCAAGAGTCCTCTGTCACCACTGCAGCCTACAACCCACCAAGTCACTAAGCACATCACTGTTTATGAAGAAAATTGAAATTTCTTTTTACGATGCATCTTAAACCACACAATACACCTAGATCAATCGATCATCGAGCAACACTGCAACTAGGGATCTGTTGAAAACTAGGCAGCTTGTCACAGGAATGACTCAAGTTGAAACAATAACAATGGGATGTCCAGGACCCATTGAATCAAGTGCTTTTAATGACAGCTATTGTCATTGGACATTAGTCAACGCTGTGTCAATCATGGCATATGCTTAAAAAATTGTATGAGTTCTCCCATCATCTTTCTGATGGCTAACTGGAGACTTGCAGGGCTTTTCTGATCTGTGTCATTCATCCTGTTGCAACTATGACAGCTTTTCATGTAGTACTGTGAATATATTGAGTAATTATCTCATGCAAATGACTCCAAGTAGAAATGGTGAAGAAATGAAAGATGTAGCCCTCAAAGTGACAATATTATTTTCCTTGCATTTACAAGACACAAGTCTAGATTGCCAATTGATTCAGCACAGAAATCTATTCTGATCCCCTGCCAATGGGTTTGCCAATGTGGGTTGGAGGGAGAGGTGTAAAATTCTGCTGTGGGCTTTCCTATCTGCCTGCTCCCCAATCTGTCAGCAATTTTCTTACCCCAACTGAGGCCCTTTAGTGACCATTTACATGCTACTTTATGATCAGCCTCGATTTTGAGATTGACAGGAGGAGTTAAGGAGGGAATTCAGCACATTAGCATGCTCGGGTCTTGGGCTTGGAAAGTGGGGGGAGCCAGACCCACAATCTTGATGTCTGCTCCCATCTCCGCTATCTTCCCATCAAAACCCCTAACAGCATTCTCTCATACCCTCCAGATTTCTTTGCCTCTTCTCACTGTGAGATCCCTCAGCACTCA